>NC_134710.1:86795972-87125972 GCF_043290135.1 Rhipicephalus microplus
CATGAAGTGAGAATCAGTAACGATTGCCACTGGCATTCAAAATTAAACAGTTTTTATTGCTTCTTTCACAAGAAAAGCCTGATAAGCCACGATGCCTTTACGTAGAGAACAAGAGTTTGTTCACCAGCTGTCCTATCCCAAGAGTTCAGCACCGTGTCACGCCTTCAGTGTAGACACGTTGCAGATCCACCGCCATGGCCGGCACTGTAACTAATACTCTCAAGGTCATAATATTTACTTTCAGTGTTTAACGTCCTAAAACTACTATAGGATTACGAGAGACGACATAGTGGTGAACTCCGGAAATGTTGTCTACTTAAGGATCTTCAACATGCAGCTAAAGCACACGGGCCACAAGCATTTTTGCCTTCATCGAAATTGAGGCCACCGTAGCCGAGATTTCGTACCCCAACCTGGGGCTCAGCAGTTGAGCACTATAATTCATACCGTGGCGGGTTACTTTCAAGGTTATATCTAGTACACTGAAGTACCCAAGGTAAAGAAGACAGCAATATGGCGTCTTCCTAGCTCAACTGGTAAGAGCATCGCAGGTGTAATGAGATGACGGTAATGATTTGGATAGCACTTGAAGTAAGCTGTTTTTATTTTTTTTTCGGAGGCAAAGCACAGCAAGGTTTCGACTTGCTGACGTGTGATGTTCTCGTCACGGTTCATTACATACGGGTATGCTTCATAAGTATTCTGGAAAATCGCAATACCTGCCACCAGTCTTTACAGTGGCTATTATGAGTTAATAATAATAATAATAATAATAATAATAATAATAATAATAATAATAATAATAATAATAATAACCAGGATTTTCCGCCACAAAGCCACGACATCATTATTGGAAACACCGTAGTCTGACCATCTCGTGTTCGTTAAAGTGCACTGACATCGCGCAGTGCATGGGCCTCAACCTCCATCGAAAGCCGCGACCTCAGGGTCAGCAGCCGGGCACCACAGCCACTACTGCACCACCGCGGCCCTCCTGTGCACGTTGGCGCCCATTCATTCGCCGCTCTGCTTCGTCCGTGCCAACGACATGCGTATGACCAGTCGTTAGTTCAAAAGGCGAACCCTGAAAACAACTTTAGCTTGATATCGAGACGTTACCACACAAGGAGGCACAACAGTGAGTGGTAACTGTCATCGCAGAGCTTACTGACGCTTGAAAAAAGAACAGCGGCGTCGGGGTGCCGAAAATTGCTGTTCTATGCATCACCTGTATGCGGACGTGATCCGCGAAGACCTAGCCGTATACAGCGCGATTGTATACGTCTCTCTCTCTCTCTCTCTCTCTCTCTATATATATATATATATATATATATATATATATATATATATATATATATATATAACTTCAAGCAAGTACACGTACGAGAGAGCAATACTTTTATGCCTAACGTTTCAGCCGTGGCACGGCTGAAACGTTAGGCATAACTGTATTGCTCTCTCGTACGTGTACTTGCTTGTGTTTGCATACATATACATACATACATACATACATACATACACACACACACACACACACACACACACACACACACACACACATACATATTGGTCATGGCGCATTAAGTGTACCCGGACAGCTTTTGACCATCTTCGATCTTAACGAAAAAAATTGTGCAAGTGCATGTGAAAATGAGAATTAGTAATGTAGGTGTTATAATTCGTAGAAAAAAAATGTGTTGCCTAAAGGGCGCTTCAAATTTAGGGCACCCATGTGAAGCAATGTCGTGTTAGATAGTTTATATCATATTACTCATTTGAGAACCACTACGAAACAAATTCTCCTATTGTATATGTGCTACTTTTTCAGGACTATGGCAGCTAATTTCTTTTTGTTTGAACTTTCTTTGTCACCTTGGCGAAAAATTGCAATATGGTACATGTGTAGCGTTTTTGTATAAAACGTGCAGGTTCTTTCGCGAGAAATGTACTCACAATTTCCAATTTTGTTGAGTTCCTATATTAAAGAAGATAAATACTTTCCGGAGCAAATTAAGCACTAACGTTGCCAGAATATTGGGATAAAGTTGGCATAAATAGCAATTTTACTGAAAGTGTGGATTAATTTTCAAAAAGTTGCAATTCAAGTAAAATTATAGCTTATATAATGCCGCATAGCATATTTTATCAGCAAGGCATGTAGAAAGTTTTAAAAGAGTAGTTTTTTTTTGTTATAAGAAAGAAATAGTGTTTTCATCTCAACAACCGCAACATAGTACGAAGCTCACCTTTGCCTCGTCTTCACTGCATAACAGTCTGTGCGAGGTTCTAGCGGGGGCTTTTGGGCAGCTAATAATGCATGTCGTACAACTGCTTGTCCCTTGCTTTAGTAACACTGCAGTATAAAACGTCAAAAAAGCGCAATAGTGCTGATTTCATGTTACGCTGTCTTCCCACTTCGCCCCGTCGTGGTGATCTAGTGGCTAAGGCACTCAGCTGCTGATACGCAGGTTGCGGGATCAAATCTCGGCTGCGGTGGCTGCATTTCCGATCGAGGCGGAAATGTTGTAGGCCCGTGTGCTCGGATTCGGGTGCATGGTAAAGAACACCAGGTGGTCAAAATTTCTGCAGCCCTCCACTACGGCATCTCTCATAATCATATGGTGGTTTTGAGACGTTAAACCCTACATATCAATCAATCAATCTTCCCACTTCGACCATGAAAGGACAGGTTATATTGAACCACTGCTTAGTACCAAGGGCAGAATTATAATTCAGTCGATGTCCTGCGAAAACAACAATAGAGCGTTGTGTTTGGCTTCTGATAATGAACGCAGATGATCCTAATATTAATTATTACATAATTAAAGTGTTGTTTACGTAAAGTCCACTTATGATGTTTCCAGTACAGAGAAATACGTAATTGTTAACCCCTGGTGTGTATGATGAAATGATGTATCTTAAGCACGTTAGAGATGATGAGATACATGTCTGTAAAGGACACTTCAGTCACCCCTTCCAGAGGAAATATAACATTTCCACCCCCCTGTTTCTGAAATTATTTTAATTGCTGAAATTATTTTAGTTGAAAGCCCATTTGGTAATGGCAACGTGCTTTCGAAGATTTCGACCCCCTAGGACCATTAAGAAGTATGGATGAAAAGTGTAAACGACAACCGGAAATGGCAAAATAAGTTTTATTTATGGGCACGGTATCCAATGATTTCCAACGTGTACACCTAGGATAAACCATTTTATCATGACAACCAACGGTAAGCGATCACGCATCGGTCGATACCTTAAACATCATAAAAGCAGCTTAGATAAAGTATACCCTTATTATGCCATTAAATAATATTAAAAACAGGCGTATTAATTATCAGAAGCCAAAGACAACACCCAAATACTGTATTGCAGGCTATCGATTGCATTATAATTCTGCCCCTTGGGACTAAGGAGTGGTCGATTATAGACTACCCTTTGGTGTTCCAAGGGGGAAGACACTTCTCCAAGAACTGACAATCGATTGACATTCATTATTCGCTGCCGAAAGGCCGCCGCTTGAACCTCGCGCTGACATGCTATGCAGTGAAGGCGGGGCAAAGAGAACCTTTGTAGTACCTTGTGGTTGTCCAGATGGAAAAAATTTTCATCCTGAAAAAATCTACTCTTTTAAAACTTTATGCATGTATTACTGATGACCTATACTCTGAAACAATATATAAGCTATTTTTTTTTACTTGAGCTGCTACTGTGCGAAAATTGAGCCGCGATATGAGCCAGAATGCTGTTTTTTTTCAACTTGTCACAATATTTGGCAATGTTTTTGCTTTACTATACCAAAGTATCTCATTAATTTAATATAATAACATTTAAAATAGAAAATATAATTATACTACTGGCAAAAATTGTGCATTTTATAAAAAAAAACGCTAAGCATGCAGCATACTGCAATTTTTTTAAGGCGACAAGGAAAGTTAAAAAAAAACAAATAAACTACCACAATCATAGAATAGTACCACCTTTAGATAAAGGAAACATTTTTACTTTGTAATTTTCTAAATTAGTCACATATATATATATATATATATATATATATATATATATATATATATATATATATATATATATATATATATATATATATATATATAAGACTGTTTCACTTAGATATATACGTCTACATATACTGCCAATTCTATTGCACAATATTCACCAGAAAAGAAGGATGATGTGGGAATGCAGTCTTATTTTTATAGTTCCCGTGTAGCTGTCAACAATATGACGTTTAGCTGAATCAAAGCAGTTGAGACAGGAACCTGTTTTGTGCCACCTGCATTTATAAGTACTGTATATTCCAGAGAAAATTACCCTACAAAAAATTCCATATCGACATCGTAACGCCTGTCAGAGCTTAATGCTGCTACTAATCGTACGGCTGAAGGCACCGTTTCGGTTATCTTTAGAAGATAGTCTTGATTGAGTTATTGGCCTAATTGATATTGCACAGTTAGAGCTCACGAGAGGAGCTGTCGTTCGCAAGAGGCCGCACCGCACATACATTTTCTCTGAAGACAAGCCTCAACGTGAGCGCACTGCCGCGACACACTCTGAACAAAAACCAAGCGAAAGGCGAAAGGCCAGGCGTGCAGTGTCCTGCGCTCCTATGCTCGCAACGCGTTTTTTATCTTTTTTTTTTCGCAGATTCAAGTGCACTGTTAGGCACGCACATCGACTAGTGGGTTAGCGGGCGAGGTACAAACTTCCGCACTTGCTCGTTCGCGTTAGAGGGAAGTACTGGCAAAGGTTGCGTGCTAGGACTGCGAAAACTTGACAGTGCTGCTGCACCAAAACTTCGTGGCGACTTTCGTTTTTTTTTTTTTCTTATACTGATCGAGTGTGTCAGCATAAGTGCCTGTGTTTCTGTAAATAAATGCTCCCGTTATTCACCTTTGCGCGAGTGTCTGATCAATGAAGAAACATCATATGCGAGCGTCACCACAAATCCAAGAAAACCAAGCAAACGTGCGTAATTTTACTGCAATAAAAAACCTTATTTTGCATACATAAACGCGGACTTTTAACCAACAATCAGTGTGAGCGTTTTTGTGGTGTCTACAAACATGTACGGAATATGTTGCGTTAGAGAGATCTGAAATGATTTCGGAGGGGAGAGAAAAGCTTCTTAACTTTGTAAAAGCAACTTGACTTTATGCGTGGTGTAACATTTTCCTCAGCTGGAAAGGATTGTATATGGTCACCTTTCAATGTCACCATCGTCCTTTATTATTCTTTTTCCTCCCCTTTTTCTTCCTTGGGTGTAGAGTAGCAGGCTAGAGCATGATATCGCTCAGGTCGACCTCTCTGCCTTTCTATATAAATCTGTCTCTCTCTCAACATTAAAACCGAGTGCAAATGCCATGAATAATCATGGGAGTGGCCATCTCACTTCAGAGAAAGAGGAATATGATTTCAAATTCGAAGCATTTATTTGCGCACTATGTGCACTTTCAGCGTTTTTATGTGCGCGTCCGTCCGTCCGTCCGTCCGTCCGTCCGTCCGTCCGTCCGTCCGTCCGTCCGTCCGTCCGTCCGTCCGTCTGTCTGTCTGTCTGTCTGTCTGTCTGTGTCTGCCTGTCTGTCTGTCTGTCTGTCTGTCTGTCTGTCTGTCTGTCTGTCTGTCTGTGTCCGCATAGGTCTGAGTGTTCTCGTAATCACTTTCTTAGCTTGTGGTGGACCAGAAGTAATATTTGAGGGTAAGAGGCTTTGACGATTATGACTATCTGGCGAAAATATTCATGTGTAATGTTGAAATGTCGTCGCGTGCAACGTCAAACACTTACCTCCCGACACGTGTAACACATACACGTATACCATAGGGCGCCTTATGCGAGTTTCAGCCACAGGCGTTTGACATTTTATATCTACTGAGGAACAGCGAGAACACACATTGGAAATTTAGATGCCCCCAACCAGGGTGGTCTATAGTGGCTAAGGTACTCAGCTGCTAAGCCACAGATCGCGGGATCGAATCCCGGCTGTGGCGGCTGCATTTACGATGGAGGGGGAAAGTTAGGCTCGTGTGCTCAGATTGGGGCGCACGTTAAAGAGCCCCAGGTGGTCAAAATTTCCGGAGCCTTCCACTACGGCGTCTCTCATATTCATATGATGGTTTTGGGACGTTAAAACCCCCCATATCAAGCGATATCAAATTAAGATGTGAGAGCGTTAAAAAAAAAACTGACGTGAGTCGCTTTCACCTGACGAACGCAAAAAATAAATGTTAAAATCACAGCTGGAATCAAAGCTGGGTGTTCTTCGTGACAATAATATTAACATGGAGCCACGCGAGGCCTCGGAACTGGTTTGGAAAAATTATAAATGCAGGTGCAATGTTGGTGAAGCGTCAATTGAGGTTTCAGTGCTGCCCATCTAATTTCATCAACATAACATATGTACTCCAATGATACAGGCGTCACGTTGGGTTCACGTCAGTTGTAGATAAGCGCCATCCACAGAAGTTTATCTACGCAGCGTTATAAAGGGCTACCATCCTCGCAAGCGCAAGCGCTACGTTTCAGCTTACCGCTTCTTTCGTTGGTAGTACCCATGCTGCTCGTAGCATTGCTACACAATTGTAAAGAACTGGTTAGATAAGACATATGTAACTGTTAAACATAAATGTAATGAGCACAAGATTTGTACTGATGTTTAGCCTCTTGTCGTAACGTTTCGTTCAACAAAATTATTACACCACAGTCAGCTCCCCTCCGCATGCTTCGCAAGGCATCAATTTCCGTAGTATATGAGATCTACCGCTTTTTTTGTATTTTTTTGTAGTGAATTGGCATTTTGGCATTCATGGGCATGGCTGAAAAAGCTATTTAAACTACTTTTATTACGCAGTATTCTTCTGTTGTTATCGGCCATATGTTAAATTGCAATTTCATTTTTAACGTAATGTCGCATTCGCTGATCGCGACATTGATCTCAAACTTTGATAATTTTCTGGTAGGACTAGGCTTGCCTTGCAGTATAGCAGTGAACCTTGTGTTGAGAGCAGTGGTGTAGCCAGCGGGGCACATTCGTCAAGTGCCTCTTCCGAAATTTTTTCGGTCTTGGTATGCCGGGCACAAAACGACCCTCGACCAGACTTACTTGTTCAGCCTGTACTTCGGATAATATAATGATTGTCGGGGTTTCACATCGAAATCCAGTGACATGATAATCATGAAACACATAATCAAAGGGTCGATAAATTCAGAGCACCTGGGGTTCTTTAACGTGCACCTGAACCTAAGCAAACAGGCATCAGGCAATTTCGCTTCATAGGAAATGCGGCCGTAACACCTAGATTTGATCCTGGAAACTTCGGGGCAGAATGCACTTCGGATCTAGTACGTGGCCCCACAAACAAAATTCTGCTTTAAGCAACTGGCTGAAGGGAACAGTGATAAACAGAGACGTAATGCTGATCGGGGAAGGACAGAGCAAGAGTGCTTGTCTTATTACTTGTTCTTGGAGCAGTTATCACAAGAAATAATACCCCATTTTGATTTTATACTTTCTCTATTGTCCATGCCGCGAGAATAAGCTTCTTCGTGAGGCATCGTGCCGAAGTGACTATAGTAACTTTGTTAACACGCTGACAGCCGGAGTGTTGCATCTTATTCATGTAAAGTCAGAAGAAATATTTTGCACCATTTTGCATAGAAACAAAGATTGATGCGGTATTTTGGAATAATTTGCATGTCATTGAAGATAAATACTGCATTTTCTAGTACCTCAACAGATGGGGAGGTTGTTTTCTAGAACAAATGTCACTAATTTAGTAAGCAACAAGAACTTTTGTATAAACGTCTTTTTGCACGAGATTTCGTTGTTGCTCTAACAGTGATAACAACACAGTATCGCCGTGTATCATTGCGGAATACATTGAATATGTTGAAAATGAGAGTAACCAGAAAAGTGTGTTGGTAACTTGAAAAAAAAAATGCTAAAAAATAAAGCGTCCTTAAAGAAGCTCGCAGTGCTTGTGTAGGCGAATATGTTCAATGCTGCCCAATCTTGGGTCGGCAAATGCATATGGCACAACACTCTAAAAAAATAAAGGTATTAACCTTCAATGTCCCTCCAGAGTCGAGGCAGCAGATATTGTTTGACGCGGTGGGACTAGTGGAAAGAGTGCCGAGGCAAAATTTCAACGTGAGCCCACATTCAACATCCTCTATATATATATATATATATATATATATATATATATATATATATATATATATATATATATATATATATATATATATATATATATATATATATATATATAATATATAAATATATATATATATATATATATATATATATATATATATATATATATAATATATAAATATATATATATATATATAATATATAAATATATATATATATATATATATAATATATATATATATATATATATATATATATATATATATATATAATATATATATATATATATATATATATATATATATATATATATATATATATATATATATATATATATACATACATATATATAGGCAGGCATGGTGGTCGAGTGGCCATAGCGTTGCAAGTAGTCAAGTAGATCCTCCGTGAGCAGACACAACGTGGTTTATTTCGACGCTTAGTCTGGCTGAAACGTCGAAATGAACCCCGTTGTCTGCTCAATTAAGGAGGATCTACTTCAATATATATATATATATATATATATATATATATATATATATATATATATATATATATATATGTATATATATATATATATATATATATATATATATATATATATATATATATATATATATATATATATATATATATATCTTTTAAATCATGCAAGACCTAAGTAAATATTGACGGAACCGTGGCTTCCATTGATTCTATACGATGGCCATAGGAATTCTCAATAATTTGAAGGACCTGAGCATGATTAACGAATACGAATAATTCAGCCAACGCGGCTTGAAGCCAAATTTATGACACATACAGCTATTGATCATCAGTGGTACGTCACCGCCACTGAATGACCACTGCAGATGGTGCTCTTCCTAAATTTTGGTACGGTGAATACAGACCGCCCAGTACAACCATGGCGTATCGGTGTTGTGAGGTTGACATTCAATTTCAACCCCAGTGAGCCGAAGAAAAATAAATTAAATTACAGAACACGTCTTCAAGATTTCTAAGATTTCTAATATCAGTGCCAACCACCCATTTTGCCACACTCTCGCAATACTTGCAATCCTGAACCAAATCTACCAACCCAAAAATTTTCCAGACGTCGTCGTGAACCCTTCAATGAAGTTTTTTTTCTTTTCTTCTCCAGAACCAAGCTAAGGGGATTCAAAAACAATCACCTAGAATTGGTTGTAAAAAACTCGGCGCGACATGTGTACTCAGCAACGATGGCCTGCCCGGTCGAAGGTGCGAACACACCGGCACACACAAGCTGCAGAGACACAGACAAACGCTTGTTTTTCTAGGAGAAACAAATGTCGGAAATTTATCCGCGAAAGGCTCCATTGCTTTTCTGCGTAGCAGCCAACGAGCCGCCACCGGAAGAAAGAAAGTGATGACAGGACAGGCGAAGACATCGAAAGGGTCAATAATGCGAGCTCAGTTACCGTCTCACTTCGTTTTTCGTTCTTCGTTGGAAGGAAATGCTGGGAAGTTGGGGCCGAAAAGAAGCCTGCAGTATTTGCTTCCTCGATGTCGACGCCGTGTAGTAGATGTCAGTGCATGCCATGAATGTCTTCTTCAAGCTCCTCCCCCCCACCCCACCCTTTTTTTCTCTTCAAGCGAGTGGGCAGAGGCAGTCGCCGGAGCATTGGTGAAGCCTGTTGACAGCGCTTGTACACCCTGTGTAGAGCCTCTCTTTGGGACTGTTTATTTACCAGAGTCGACAAAGCGGACGTGGCAACGTTAAGACAAAGACAAAACAGCCGCTCGATTGTCGGAATAGCTTGCTCGTCTTGACGGCCCCTTTTCACGTTCACTCCGCGTTGAAGGCGAAAGTAACGTGAACTGTGCCAAGGTCCGATCTATCCGTGAATGTAGTCACGAGTGCGTGGGGACAACGTGATATACGAGCCGATAAAAACCAGGACGCTTCGCTGGACATAAAATCGGCGAATAATGTATGGCTCCTCATGCATGTATAGATATTCCCTCAACTTCCTGATTTCTTTTACGTATAGCGCCATGGAAGATTTAAAAAAATAAAACAAAACAAAAACCGTCCACGCAATGGCAGACGACACAGAGAAAAATGGGTAGGCCTGAAGGGAAACTTAAAGAGAAATTCCGTGGAACGGTCTTTCAGCAAAATTAGGAAAAAAAAAACTTTCTGAATTTCTTTCTCGTGTGAAATTTTCTTTAACTGAAAACGAGCAGATGTATTTAAATAAAGAGTTAAACCTCCTCACACTTCTTAGTAATTTCCTGCCGTCATATTCTCTATGCACAGTATTGTGCATTGTTAAAGCGCATCTACTTGCATAAAACGTGCGTTTTTTTTTCTCATCCTGCAAGTGTGAAAGCACGTGGTCTTGCAAAGAGTACTTAGTTCTATAAGTGCTGACATTAGTTTTCATTCATGCGTGAGGTGCATGATATGACTTCTTTTTTTTTTACTGTCAATCATAGACAGTATGTTGACAACCTCACACAATAGTGTTAAAAAAGTACCACACCGTACACTTTGTATGCGGTGACTGCTTTTGTGAATGACATGGGTCAACCCAGCATACAAATACATGACGCTAACGTGCGCTATTAGTGTTGAGACAAAAAAAGTTAAAAACAGATGCAGCATAAAGTTTGTGGAGTCGGTTGATCTGAAGGTCTTTGCAACGCATTTGTACAACAGCGGTGTTTGACTGCTTCAGACACGCTATAGCATAAATTATTACGAGATACACTGTACTACAAGAGAATTAATTTAGAAGATAATAAGATGATCCAGCACATATTAGTAGGTCATACATTTCTCGGAGACGATTAGATTTTCATTTTTTATATATAGGCTTTATACAATGGATCAGCACTCGAACTTGCTTTATGCATTAGTAGTATGCTGGAACAGCCCATTGAATGCCCAGATGAATATGATGCATTCCACATCTGCTTCACTTTAGATATTTCACGTGTTTAGTAAGTAGGTTGACATATGCGGTGGAATCGGTACGAATGTGCTAAGCATCTTGTGAGATTTAGTTCGCTAACATGTAGACGCACAACACTATTAACAAGGGCACGCCACAGTACACGCGCAACACTATAGCGTCGTTCCTGACCCCAGCCGATAAAGCGTTTCTGCAATACAATTTGCTGAAACAGTGGTGGCTTATGGTAGACTTGATTATGAGAGGGTGATGCGTCATGCAGTGGAAATGACCATGACCTTTTAAGGTGATCTCGTCATCGCCAAAAAGAAAAAAGAAGCAAGACGATTTTTAGTGGGTCAGCAGTTGATCGACAGATGTGCCTCTCTATGAAGACTATATTGATGATGACAACCTCCCGTTTTATCAAATGCACATAGCAATCGCACGGGTAGGTTATTAGGACTTGCACTGGGGCTGCGCTATAGATTCACGTATCAAGTGGAACTCAGAGGCGCCGAGCTGTAGTCGTTGCGCCTAAAGTATTAACGGATAAGGGCCAGACGCCTTCCCAGAAAAACAAAAAAAACTCAACATTTTTGTTATTGTTTTCGTTCACCAACTCCATGGCCTATGTTGATGCGTTTTCGTTGAATACTGAAGCTAGCACCTTGAGAGAAAACGAATTAGTTATGTCGTTTTACGTGTCAAAACTTCGATATGCGTATGAGATATGTCATAAGGAGGGACTTAATATTAGGTCTCATTGCGTCGGATTGTTTACCACATCCTTGAATTCAAGTGCACGAATTCTTTCACCTCTCGTAATCATCAAATGTGTATGCAGCACCTGAAATAGATCACACGACATCCAAAGGTAGCACAACTCACCAGCACCTGAGTAACAATGACGGACGCATTCCTCAAAAAAAAGAGACAAAGAGACATTTAAATAATCTTTGAGAAGACCTACTGGTGCCACTACTAGCATTAGGATAATGAGGAAGAAATAAAAACCAGAAGAGAACCCGAGCATATAAGTCTTTTCAATTCTTTTTGTCGCATTGATCGAACGTTCAGCTCATATATAGTCAAATGCGTTTGAATATGGGCCACTATTCTTCAAATACAGACACCTTCACTCCCTTTATCGGCCAACTATCGATGTAGTGATTGCTTAGGAATGTCAGCAAAGATAGCAGCCGATCATTCGGGTGTCGCATATAGCATTCGAGGTTGTTTCCCAGAATAAAGTGGAGAACACCAGCGTAATAAAGACTTAATTCTTTCTTAGCCCCTCACTCAAACGGAGTACGACTAAACGTAGCACATTACAATGGTGAATAGATGCACTCCTTTCTCTAAATTTGTTATTCTCTTTTATTTTACACAAGCACAATAAATAGCTCACTTTGCTGAAGTTTTGGTGCCGCTGTCTGTGTTGGTGTCGTTGGTTGTAGGCGAAAAATCCTTATCTTGTCCATGACTAAGAAGTAAAACAAAGATGCAAATGAAATAAGTATTAAAGAACTTCGTTTCCCAGTGAAGATATAACCGAGACCATTTGCGTGGCTATAGCACATGTTGTACTACAGAGCTCTGTCAATTCTTGAAACTGCTTCGAAAAAAAAAAAAACAATCACTAAGTTGAAGCGATGTGGTGGGAGGAGTACTCTCTTTAATGTACGTAATATTGCCTGGCAGAAGCGTAGAATCGTGCCAGGCGTCAAAATGCCTGAATTGTGCGACGAGTGGGTGTTTTAAAGAACCACACTTCACAGAGCGTTCTGGCATATTTAACCATCAGCAGCAACAAAGCATCAACAAAGCGAGAGATGGACAAGGATATTTTTTTTGTCCTTGCAGGTTCAAGGGAGGTGGGTGTCTGTCGGGAGGCTACCCCTTCGAAGCACCCTCTTCTTCGGGTGGCGGCTAAACATTGGGTCTTGTAGGCATTTTCGGCCAGCTGAACTGTCCAGAGTTTGTCATTCTGGCACTTGCTGAGCAGCATAATCTCCCAATGCTCTGGCGTGGTTATCCTATATGTAAAATTGGCACTGTGCTTTATGGTATGTGCCGCTGCGGGGAATTTCCAGATAACGTGGTCGAGGTGGGCGCGAGCCGCCCTGTAAGCACTGCACCTGGGTGTTTAAACATCTGGGTATATGTGATTATAGAGCGTGGGGGCAGATAATGTTCATGTTTGTAATAGTCAAATATTGACCACTAGGGCTTATGTATCAACTTGTGAGGAGGTGGATACTTTCACATGCCATACGGTAAGAATTTCACCCTAGGTGACTATTCTGTCTTTCGCGTGACCACACTAGGACTCGACTTCCTCCTCCTCAACCTACTGGACTCGTCAGGAGGGTAGCTGCTATGATAATGGGTGACGCGCTAGGTTTACCATTTCTCGGGGAGCTCCGTTTCCTGCTTCGTTCCCGACAAGGCCCGAATGACCCGGAATAAATGAAGTTGTCGGCAACAAGGTGGGGATGTGCTTTCAAGTATTCGGATCACTTGCGGTGAGATTAGGCCCCTGGTGAGGTTGGGGATAGCTGTCTTGCTGTTACTAACAATGTAGAAGACGGTAGTCATCACGTAGGCTAAAGCGATGGCAGCTTCTTCGTCCTCTTCGGGTTATGTGATGAGTAAGGCGCTCGTGGTGGCAGTAACATGATGCTGACTAGTTATGACAGCGAGCGCCAAGGCCGGTTGTGGCGAGTACTCTGGTGCATTAACGTAAGCTACATGAGTGGCCCCCTGGTAACGCTTGTTCAGATGTTGCGAGCGGTCGGCATGCCTTCCTGCGTTATACAAAGGATGCACACTTTTTATTGCTTGGAATGGGGGAAATTAGGATCATTTCTCGAATGTACTTTGACATTTGTCCATTGGTCTTCGTCTGTGTAACGTATTTCATTTCAAGGGTATGGAGCCAACAGCTGCGTAGGTTCACGTGTTGCCTTGCAGACGCATAGATGGGCCCTATAAGATTATTCCTTTCTTTACGGCATGATTGAGGCATTTACGGAGAACCGAAGCTTAGCTAACAATTGAGAAAGTGTTGCGCACGTGGCCCGATTACGCTCTCACGTTCTACTCTTGAAGGTGAAGCTGAAGCGTCCTCCAAATTTTTCCCACATGTATAGTTGTATTTAATGTGCAAGTTAACGCAAACAGTCGCTTGGAATCACTCGAGCTGGTATATCGAAATTCTTTCATGACAATGAATACACCGCGCTCAAGAAGGTTCCACGCATGTAACACAATTTAAACGCCTTGACCAACTTTTGTTAACTTAACGAACCTTCATTAGTTAATTGTCATTGGCAGTTAGCTACATAGGAATTTCAGCAAACTAGCATACGCGACGTTCACTTCATTTGTCAGAAAAACATTCCTTCTTCTCGACAGCTGGCTCAAATAGTAAGTGCAAGGTTATTCACCTGCTTCGATTGCCAAGCTTATTCAGGCACTTCTACGACTCGGGTAATAGCTAAACAACAGCGTCGAACGATGTCGTATATCGCGGTACAGTAAGCTATCCGATTGTACGCCTTCGTAAACAAATTTTCCTTGCTGCTGTAGTCGTGCAAGCCTCTGAACTCACAAGTCAACCGTAATTTACGACGTCAAAAAAAGAAAATTCCAACAACAGCGTAGTTTTACGACAGATATCTGTTTCCCGCTTCCTCCGACTACAAAATAAGTTGGGGGGAAGCCATCGCCTTCATGTGATCCTATCCAAAAAAAAAATCATGCCGATAGTGCTGGAGTTAAAGGTCAACAGAGAGTTTTACAACTGGCATGGCTGCAGAACTCTAGTCGCGACACTTGGTTCTTGCACCCTGAATAAAATAACGCAATGCTAAAACTGCCTCGACAATGTCTGGTAGAATAACTTCTGACAAATGCTTGGGAAAGTGCTTCATAGAATTTCAATTCCCACCCAAAATGACTGAGAAAAAGCATTACAGATGTAGTAGGTCACAACATCCTGTCTTTTTTCCTTGGTCCTTATAAACAGGCATATAGTTCGCAGCGAGTAAAATACAGCTGTTGCGTTTACTATCAACAAAGCACAATCACAGCAACTTAGCTGTTTTTGATCGCCTTTGCCGATTTTATACCTCATTCGACTCGAGACCTTTTTTCGGTCTGGTTATCCAAAATATGCTGGAGTAGACAATAATTTCCTACAGTAGAGAGACCGGAACAAAACTTGTCGAAACACATACATATTAAAACTGTTATATACACGCTTGTATGTAATACTTTAAGTATGTTGACCACCACAGAAGGCTGCAAAGCAGTTTGAAGAAACTTGAAGTTCAGCTGGCGCAATATGTGTGCTTGTTCAATAGTTCACGCGCCATTGGTTGAGCCGAGACATTGAAGAAGGCTTCGAGTACAGCAAGAGAGTAAAGCTATCGCCGCTCACGCAGCGAGAACAGCTAGAAATGAATCTTAGTTCGACGCCGCAAATAGAGGAGTGCACAAAATACTCCTCAATATCTTCTGGAATGTGACCTCAACAAAGCTACAGCTGTGCTCCGTCTATAACTTAAAATCCTTTTCTGTGCTCGGGGCCCTCCTAGACTTTTCACGCTACCGTCGGAGGGACTGTCGAAGCACTGACCAGCCAAATATACGCCTGCATTGTTAGAAACACTATATAAGATGCCATGCTGAAGGCGTTCTCTCAACTACAGCTTATTTGCGAAAATGCTTTCTTTTTTAGTGTTTATGCAATTGATAGCGAAACAGTGTGCCCTTCTGCGTCAGATAGGCGCATTTTGTTCTCCTAAGCCACTCATCTGTTGCAATGTAGTGTTCTTGTTTGCCGCCGAGCGTACAAAGTCCGATATTTATAGACGTCGAACACTTTATGCCACCTTCCTGGAACAGCCCTTGCTCCGAGAGTGAAGTATACAGCAGTTGCAGCTTCGCCTGGCCTAATGCGCCCTAGGAATGCCATGCGGAATCGACCGAACTCCAGGACGGTGAAGGATTCCAAACACAATTTTTGTGGCCCCATTGAGGTGGAACGAAAGGCGGACTTCCTCACCACTCTACTTTTTTTTTCTCGGGGCAACGCTTCGACGCATTCGCCTTCGCTTTTCTCCGAAGAACCGAAGCACTTGCATTTCATGAGCTGACAGCTAAAGCGAAAGAGGGACAAATGTTGAAAGGGACGCGCCGAATGCACAAACTTTCATCTTCTGGTTGCATCGGTGGCATCAGCTTCAAACTTTAAAAACAGACAAAGTGCTTTTCCGCTGAATTTTTTTTTCTTGTACCTACTGCTTTTGCTGCCACCTTTTACAAGCTCCACTCATCACGTTTGGAAGCTATAGGAGGACCTTGCCTTGCTCTACACGTCTGATGGTAAGAGCTCGCGTTTGAATTATGTCACCCCATTATACCGCCACAAGCGTTTCTTGAAAAATTATGGAGCGCCTGATACATATACTTGTTGATTCGCGCCAACAGCTTCATTTTTGTAAATGTAGAATTGTTTTCCTAGCTGATCCTCTTTGAAAAGCAGCTGTTTATTGATGATTTGCGATGACCAGTGCCTAAATATAAACACTTTAGAGTAGGATATAAAAAAATGTACTTGAAGCGTCTAATGCATGCAGGTATAATCTCAAAGGTTTTATAAGTTTCACTTTATAACTCATATGACGGACTAGGCGTCACCAGACTCGAGAATAATAGAAGAAGCATAGCTTTAAAAGTTAAAAAAAGTGTGCTTATCTACAGTTTTCTCCGAATGTTTTCTTTTTAACCCTAAAAGTGGTAGTTCTCTTTCTCCCTTTTTTTAACTGAATGCGTATATGTTCTCAATGTAGCGCGGCAATCACCAGAGATAGCTGAAATCATTGTTTTTTTTTAAACTTGAGCATGTGCCCACAGCGCTAGTGTGCGTGATTAAACTAAAGAATAAATGTTTTCGCTTTTGCATACACACGGAAAAAAGATGTGGACATGAGTTTATATAGCAAATGTCCATTATTTAGGCGGCAATAATTAGCGGAAAACTCTCGAGCAGTTAGCGAGTTTGCTAACGTGTTTCAGAACCGGATGTAGCATCAAATAGACGCCGCACACTTTATGTCACCGTTATTTATAGAAAACCTTGAATAAAAAGCTGTTGCCTCTGCAAATAATTCTTCGAGTCGGATTCATAAAAGCACCGAAACCATCACGTAATCTTGGATAGAAGACGTAAGAAAAACTCGAACCATTTGTAAAACAATTTCAGTTCACTAACACTTATGAAAAACTATATAAGGGCAATGATCTATTTGTGTCGACGTGGAAACACAGTGCACTAAATGAGTCGATGATGCTTTTCTGTGGTTCCTAAACTTCTACAGTGCTTCATTTCTTCATGATGGCACCAGTAAGTTCAAAGAACTGTCAAGAACCTGCTCGATACAAACTGAATTCTTCAGGGCGGGATTTTGAAATGACAGAGAAAGATAGTCTCTCCCAAAGATGTTGGGAAATGTTGTTCATTTTGTAAAGCGAACCATGGGATGCAATGATTCTGCCACCTCCCCCCAATCCCAACCCACTGCTTCCGATCCCCCCGTCACTTCTGTGTGTGTATTATCACGCGTGGTTTCAAAGATCCATCGTCGAACTTCTAGACCACGGTGCCAAATAAATCAAAACTAACGCACCGTGTGCGTTAGTTTTGACGCACTTGGCTCGTTTTGCCGCACTCATTGCGGTAGTTTCCGTTTATCCCGCACCGTGGTCTTGAAATTCGACGAAAGATCTCTGCAACCGAGCGTGATATTTTTAGTTTTTAAAAACTGGCCTCACCATTATTTGTGATGTAGAGCAACTTTTCCATCTAAACAACCACCCTAAAATTAATAATAAAAAATGACAGCTTCGCCGCAAAGGCGAAGCAATGAACGCGATAGCTACAAATTGGAAGGTCACGCGCAGAGTGGCAAGCACATCGAAACGTGTCCCGCGTTTCTCGCGCGCAAATAACACACAAAACGTAGTCGCAGCTACATATTAACGTGAATAAGCGTCTTAGTTGTTACTACGCTGTGTCTGCAAAGAGCGCTCCTTTCGCAAACACAGAATGTACAACGATTGCAGTGAGCTTTGTGTGCCCGGTAACTACAACAGAATCGTTCAAGCAAAACCGGAAGGCCAGCCAAGACGTACGATCCTCCCCACCACGAGATAAAAACGCATGAGCGATCATTTACTGCCCTCCTCTTCTCAGGGCAAAGTACGCGTGGGAGATGAGAGCGCGCCCCGCCGCGTCGTGACGATGTGGCGAGCGCGCTCATTGCGCCATCTTGCTGGTAATGCTAGTTCTCACATGATAGTTCCTACTCGAGATGCCCGTCACCAGCGTTAAGTGGCAGATATAATTGGCTTGCCGTTCGAACGTTCAGGGACGTGCTCTTTTGTAGCTCAGGGGTTAACACCTCGGATATTCATCTCGGAGGCCCCAAGTTCGATTCCGCGCGCCGGAATATTTTCCTGGATTTTTTTCCCTTGCCTTTCTTATACATTGATGTGTATACATATGCGATGAGTGACGGTGGCGTCCACCTCGACGCCAACGCCGGAGGCACAATCCAGTCGAGAGTTTTCATATAATTGCTATCGCAATAAAGGTTAATTCAATCATTTTCATCAATTATTCATGCTTAAGTGATCTAATTGGTGGCAAAATCTTTCGGCCTCGGCCTGGAAATTCGCTCTAATGACCACGAGTGCCTAAGTTTTATAGTATTTGAAAAATCTATTGCTTAAAAAAATACAAACACCGGCGTTCGAAGGTGAGAGGGGGGAGGGGGGCGTCAGAAAGACTAGTATACAGGGTGTTCAACATAACTGGAGCCAAGAATTTGAAAATGAAAGATACTTCAGGGGTGAATCGCACCAACCGTGCACTACTCGCACTAGCCTGTAGGTACTTAGGCTATTTTTATTTCTTCCCATACTAATTATTACTGATGTTTCATTACGTATTTTTATTATGGGCTTTAAACCCCAAATATTAACACTCAGATGTAGAGCTTTTTCAGAAACCACCAGCAAAATTGTTTCCTGTACCATATGTCTGGCGCTGTTATTTTTACCGCGTTGTAAGAAAAGCCAATATCACTATAGCGGTACGCTCGTGGCCCGTCAGACGGCTTCTTTTCACGTTTCACGGGCTTTCTTTACAAAGTGAAAAAAAAAAAATAACAGCGCCAGACGTATCGTACAAGAAACAGTTTAGTTGGTGGTTTCTGAAAGTGTTTTACATATCATTGTTCATAGTTTGGTTTTCGAACCCATAATTAAAAATAGGCAATAAAGAATTATTAATTATTAGTATGGGGAGAAATGAGAAATAGCCTAAATACCTACAGTCTAGTTTGAGCTCGTAGTATGCGTTTGATTCAATTCGCCTCCTAAGTACCTTTCACTTTCCGATTCTTGGCTCAAGTTATGTGGGACACCCTGTATACGGGGTGGCTAGTGAACGGTTGTGCAGTGCAAGCCGTCGGTTTTTCACAGCGAAAGCTGTTATGAGATCACAAAACGGGTCGTGTGTGCGCCGAAGCTGTCCGCCGCCGCCACCGCCAGTGTCCGTAACCACTATCACAGAAAATAACAAAAAAGTAAGTGAATAAAAACATCACGGATGCAATGTCATTCAAACTCTGGTTCCCTGCGCGCCAGCACAGTATTCTATCACTGAGCCACGCTGGTGCTTGGAACTCCTGTCCAAATTGGCCATAGGCAGGCTTGATGTCGGAAAAGAAATCACGTTAGTATGAGGAACAAGGAGTTGTAGAACAACAAAGGAACAACTAGGTGTCAGATAATTCTAATTGCACAACCAGTGGTTCATCGAATGCTCCATTCATTTACAAAAAAATCATCTTGTTCACCTAATAATTGTGGCGCACACCCACTGTGAAGATTGTGGGGATTACAAAAGCTTCCGGCATAATACTTCATTGTTGTTAGCCACAGCACGAAAAATTGCACAAAGCTCCTTGCTAGTGAGCAGCAGGTACCACGCTTCTCCGAATAATGACGAAGGATGACATACTGAATGCAGAGTACCCGCTGCCTGCCTACTACACTATGATTATTTTGTAGTAGACAGGCAGTGGGTACCCTGCAAGTGTGCTTGAAGCAGGTACCCAAAGAGTGTTAAAAACGGCTCTTAAAAACAGCTCTTCTAGCTATCGCTGTGACAGTTCTGCGCGTTCAGCGCAGGCCTGGTGGTTTTTCCAATGAAGAAACTCGCAAGCAGACGCTGCTTGCGTCGGCATTGCGAGGCGAGAGATGGGGAGGGGGGGCATCGAAGAGAAAAGAGGGGGGAGGGGACACGCATGTGCGTGGAAAGGTGGACGCCGCCGGACAAGGGACATGATCCCCAGGCATAATAAACGTCGAATCTAAGAGATATCATTTTTTTCTATATAGTTATGCGAAAGTGTTAGTGAAGAATACAAGAATGTCATCGGTTGCCCTTGAACAGGCCGCGCTACTTTATTTGCATGAGGTGTACAGTGCTCACGACAAATTTATGCTGATGTTTCAGTTATGGCTTCAAGCTTAAACGCCATTGTAGTAATTCCAGCAAGATCTATGACAACAAAGCTCAAAATGTTTCAGCAACCTCAACTACAGCTGCTGAGCTAGTAGCTAAGAGCTGCTGTTCAGATTGTCAGAGAGCAGACACCTAATTCGTGGACTATCATTCGCGATAGCAAAGTAGCCCTTTAAAGCATACCCTCCGCTTTATATCATGGCTCCCATGAGCAGCTCGTAGCGGCAATTCACAACAACGCATTCAAAAGTGCACGACTGCATACTTTGAACCCCGACCTCCAGCTACTTATTCTGCTCAGCCTATCACGACGTGATAGTACTACCTTGTTGGCACGTCTGTGTCTTGCAGTGGCGTTTTCAAATGCTTCATAATTTCTGATTAGTGTGCTGACAGCCCATCATGTGAAGTATGCGGGTGAAGCAAAATGGCCGAGCACCTTCTCTGTGATTGCGCCCGCTTTAAAAGCGAAAGAGCCACTCACAAACATCTCTTATGATCAGCCTGCCTGGCTTGACGCTGCTTTGACGCATGAGACACTGCCGCTGGGCCTACCCTAATTTCTTCCGAGTCAGCGCTCCCAGAGATGCACGAAGAGTGGCGACAACAGAGAAATCATTTTTTAGTTATCTCAGGTCGTCGGCGCCCCTCGTAAATCCTTTGGACACGCCTGACCGACTTACGGATTAGGAAGAGTTGTTGGCCGTTGAGGAGCTTTGCTTTGTCGTCTATAGGTGCTCCGGGCAAAGGGCACAGCGTCTCAGAACCGTCTGCGGACGCCTTTCCCACGTTCTCTGTGGCGCCTTGGTACCGCTGTTTCAACAATTTGTGGTCTGCCTGGCGCCACATACCCATCACTGCAACAGACTACGAAATTGACTTCCTCGTAAGACTCAACATCTTCGTGCTGTGCTGTGTCGTGCGTGGTGTGCAGTGCTTTCTCTCTCGCCATGGGCTGAACTGGGCGTACTTCTTCCCTCTTTCCTTTGTCGGATAGGAGGCAGCGTTTCATCTTCCCCTTTTGAGGATGGAGATGAATATGGCAATTTTCATTGGACTGTCCTGGCCTCCATTGTTTTTGATGCAGGAAATCTTGGGAAGGCCGGGACATAAAACGCGAGTGCCGAGGCGCTCCCGACAGGCTCTCACAAGCTCCGAGAAGCTACCATCATGCTTCCATCGAGAGCTTCCATAATGCTACCATCATCATGTAACACGGTACCTGTAAATATTGTGACTAAAAGTTACTGTTAACAGCTCCGGGCCCCTCCCTTCGACACCTCTCCGAAACTCTGGCTGGCTCCGGTCCTCTGTACAGAACCACGGTTACATCACTACCCCCTCACAAACAACAAAAGCCCGGGGCCCTGGCCTACCAGGCCAGCAACACGAGCCGCTTAGAGGGCATTTTTGTGGTTTCTGCAAGCAACCGGACGGAACTGTGACTGTTCGCGGGCAATGTTGCTGCGTAGGAACTCGGACCGTGCTCCAGTCAAATTTTTTTCTTCTTTTTTGCCTACTGTTTGTGTCAGAAACCCTTCTGTTCTTTTAATCTCTCCCCACCCTTCCACTTCAACAACAGGGCAGCCAACCGCAGTATTCGTCTCGTTGACCTCTCTGTCTTTTTTTTATCTCTCTCTCTTTAATCAATGACTACACCGTTTTCTTTCATTCTCGGAATTATGTTTCACTGCTCACTCAGTCGTTCGCAGGTGAAGCCAGCGGAGGCGTGGTTATTCCTTGCTTCGGAAGTTAGCCGTTTGCTACGCTTGCTAATAGTGCTCATGGCATAATATTACGGCCATATCAATTTTAAAGGCAATAGTTTTTCTTGGGGACCTTTGACGCAAGAGTTTTGGTCTGTCTGTTTGCCCACCAAAACGATACCCAAAACGGCCAAAATCCAACCCAATCAGCAGCACCCACCAATATAGCTCAAGTTTCAGGGTTCATATTTGTGTGTTTGTCCATTAAAAAGTAAATACTGCGCATATGTGAGGCACAATAACAACACGTCAATATTCTGTACGTGTCTCTTTATACTAGAAAACGCATACATAAGGACTGTAGCGTATATCACGCTGCGCTGACAATGCAACGCTCGCAAGAATGGGCGAGTGTTTCCAACGCTTTGCTAACACGACACGGTGGCGGCACCTAGTGTTCTATACCTTATCGCCTCCGAGACAGTCGCGCATGCCACGTGCTTCGTTTTCCAACATAACTACCAGATAGCGCTCATGTTTCACGCTTAACGTGCCTCGATGCGCTCGTTCGCCTCCACTGCACGCATCGAGGCACTCTAACGCAGTGCCTCCAGAATACCATTCACCGATTTTCTCGCGCAGAACATCAAATAAACATTTTTTTCACTCTCTCCATATGCAAGACTATCGTCTTTCGACGACATTTGCAGTGAAACGTGCAGCTACGGGGCTAATTTTTTTTTAGGTATTGCTTTTCAGTCTTAGAGGGATATGTTGTCTGCTCACGTCCGGCAAAACGGTTTACGATTATTTGAAACCATGTGTCATATATGTATTTATTACAAAATTGTTTCCTCGGTCACTGCTGTTACCGCCACGAGCCGCTCTCGTCAAGCGAGGCTGTTCGCGATACGATAATCAGTTGTAAATGGCATTTACGCAAAACATCTGTGCATAGTGGCCTCCATAACTATTTCAGCATGAAAGAACGACAAAACTAGGCGTATTCAAACATGAGACTAATACAAGCAATGCTGAGAAACAAATAGCTTAATTGCGTACAATTTCGGTAAATGGAAGAAAAATATTAGTTCAAGAAGTTGCCGTTTAATAAGCATTGCACTAGCCAAAGTGTTCAGAAATCTGCTTCTTGTGTGCCAGAAGGCATCGTCGTCCGCTCCGTGGTAGCGTGAAAGGCAGCGTTGGCAGTCATGTCGTTCGTTCTTGCCAGTTTTCCACCTGATTCGCTTCGCCTAAAGTTGGCTTTGTCACTCGTAAAAAATATTTTTAGGAGAATGGGTCTCCTTCAGCGTTTCATTTCAGTAGGTTCGGGTTTGTTACCTTTGTGCTTGCTTTTTGTTTTCTTCATGCCTCTTTCGAGTGAGTAGCATTTACGCACGTTTAAAGAGCGGATTGTTGCGCCCATTTCAAGCCACACGAGCTAATACAATATGCACAACTTGCAAATATATGTTGAGAAACAGCATATCTGCAACCTGAAGCAGTAAGTTATGAAGGGTAGTAGGGGGAGAGGGGCGGGTTATCATTGGCTGCACAAACGTTTCGTGCTAAAGTGAATTACATTCAATTTATCCGCCACGGAATCGACAGGGGCAAGTCACTCACTACTTTCATTTCCGCATTCATCAATGTAGACGCCCCGCTAAAATTGAAACAAGCGCGGCCTCGCAATTTCATAACCAGGAACGTATAGGCAGTAAATGAATGAAATGCATCAGTCAATTAAGGCACGCGAGGCGTTCAGACAAGCCAATATACAGTTTCCCAGCCGTGAACACGTCGTGCCAGAGAAACCTATTTCGGTGAAATTCTTCCAGTGGGACGACCACATTCCCACACAGCAGAACCCGCTCTGGTCACACGGCTACCACTGTATGTGTGGGCTGGAGGGAGAAAAGGGAGATGACGATGTATTTGTTTATTTGGCGGATTGTGTCCGTGTTTGCACGGCGACGCCTATCCTTTCGATTATCCGCGCCACTGCTCCTCCGCAAATTCATTCGCCTCCGAAAAGGCGAAATTCGATTTGGTCCCAACAGCACGTGCCGGCGCAATAGGTGCACTACTCCGACAGCGACGACCTCGTCCCGTTCTGCGATCTCTCGGCTCGGCGAAGGCCTGGACGAAGAGCGGACACGAAGAGCGGCTACGACAGCTGGAGAGACTGCACCGCGGAATGCGAGGAACGCGGGTGAGATGAAGACGCTACCCCTCAAGACGCACTCATCGCGCCTGGCGCACATCGTGCTTGCACGCAGCTCGCCTCTGCAAAGCCTATTGTTCGAAGATAGAGGCACTTAGCGCTAGAGCGTTCTCCACTTTCGCGCAGCAGGCCCTCGTCAGGGATGACGACGTGCTAAGCGTGGCACCTAACTGCCCATAATTTACGTATGACCGTGCTGTATATACAAATCACGTTCACAAAGAAGAAGACATACACAAGAAAAGCAAAGGAAAGAACCAAGCGTTGCACCTATGACCTGCACTTCGAAAAGAACGGGAGTATGACAGAGTCACAGTGGACGTTAGAAAGAAAGGTTTTACGCCTGCACCACGAACGCGTGTACGAAATTTATTAGCGCAGATGCGAGATAACGTGTGTCCACCAAGCAGAAGCTACAAAGTGAACGAAATAATCGTATACGCTAACCTCAAGTTGTAATATGCTGCCTCTCCCCTGATTGCCACCTGTCTATGGTTTCTTAGAAACTTATTAAAACGAGAGGAAAGCGCTAAGAAGGAAAACAATGCATAAAAATGCATCGAGTCTATGTAGTGCCTAGAGCACCTGGATCCCTTGTCCTTAAGTAAGATGTAAATTAATTTTGAGATGATAATGAGATATACTTCAAGCTTCACGAAGATGAAAAGGCTCAAGACAGGTGGTCACTTGTGTCGAATGCGTGTTAACAGCGTCACGAACGTGGCTCGTGGCGGGTCTCCGTGCGTCGTACAACGTAACGCCGCCTACTGTTCGCTGTTACGCACAAAAGCTGCTCGCACCACTGTTAGCGTGTAGCTGTATTTGACCGATACACAATTTTGTCTGGTAAATAAAAAAATTACAGTTGAATTGACTGGCACTCTTGCACCACCGAGAGAAAATCTATGGCATAACGAGACAGCGAGAGAAAATGAATGGTTTAGGATTTAATTCCTTTAGGACTGAACTTCTTGGCTACCTACCGATGTATTTGAGGAGAATTAAAAGAGAAGGGAATAAAAAAATATTCATAGCAAGAGAGCACATTGAGTTCGCACAGTACTGCTAATTCAACTTTACGAATAACACACCTATCGTGAGAATTACCGGTTATGACGTTTCGCCGCTAACGAGGAGGTCGCGGACCAGCAGTGCTTAGAATAGGGCGAGTTGATAGGTCACTGTAACTACTACAGTGCGAGTAGGAAATGAACAAACAGCTGAGCCGTTTCTTCAGGCCCTGCTTTCGGCTGGCTCGACTGCGTGTTTCTCAGCTGGACAGGCCGCACTCTATTAGAAGTGAAATGCGAGAAAAAAAAAAAACTAAAGTTGTTCTAAGTTATTTCGAATTTCGCAAACATAACATGACTCATAATGAGGTTGTGATTTGGCTAAAAAATAACCGGATTTACTTTGCATAAAGGGCCGGGCAGTATGGTGAGCCAAGGAGAAGGAGGAGAGGCGGAAAGGAAGGACATGGAGGTTAGCCAGTACTCAAATCGGCTGGCTACCCTGCGCTTGGGAAGAGGGTAAGGGCAAGGAGTTTTCTAAACATACCTTGGAGGGAACTCTGGTGATAGCGTCTATGGGAGCTGCAACACATTGTGCTTTAGCGAGCATTGAAATGATGAGTAGTACACAGATTGGTCTAATGATCGTATTTCTGGCCCCATGTGTGTTTGTGTGGTTTGGAGCTGTTTTCTCACAAAACAAAAATCCGCAAATGTTCAGCGGTTGCGCTTCATCATCTTATTCTTTTTAGCCTACCTTTTTTAAATTATGTCACGAAGTTCAGTAAGATTCATTCTCTTTCAAAACAAAACCGAAACAGCAATAAACGATGCCACAAGTGCAATTCGCTGCACGCAAATACGAAGATTGGGCAAATCCGTGTACTACCAATAAGTTCCATGGCCGCTGAACAATGGGAACGCCAGAGTCCCCTCTAGTTAATTTCAGGAAACTCTATGGCTAAGAGGAATAAAAGTTGATATAACAGAGATCTTAAAAGAAAGAAAAAGAAAAAAAAGGGAGGACAGCCGTACAATAAGTCAAGGTATGAAAAAAAATGAAGCCAAAAAGAAACGTTCACTCATACAAAAAAAGACATACTGCGTTTTTTTTTTGTGGTTGAGTGAATGAGAGTGCTTACGTGCGCTCGAGTCTGCAGGTATCTCTGTCTGTCTGTCTCTCTCTCTCTCTCTCTGTGTGTGTTTGTGTGTGCGTGCGTGTGCGTGTGTGTGTCATTCCGTGCAAGCAGTCCCACCTCATACCCTCTCTCGAAAGAATAAAATAAGGGGGACAGGAAGGGCGAAATGAAAGCGAACATAAACTTCACGCGAGGCGCTCGAATCGCATCACAATAGCTGATACTAAGTTTCAACCGAACTAGCAAAGAGAAGCGAGCAGAGGGAGAAATGAGCAAATTTATTAAGCCTTGCAGCGATTCCACTTCCAACACAAGAGACAGAGTTTAGGGATATTTATGAGCGAAATTGCTTTGTCACTGTCACTGAACAAAAGATTGTAGTGTCTCTGCGACTACCAAAATATGATGTATATTTTAAATAGTGGTATAGGGCATATGCCTGTTGGTTATTTAATTATTCCTTTCCTTAAACTCCTTTAGCTTCAGAACGAAAACGTATAGTGCACATTTCATCATATCAGAATCACACCTACGCGCAATAGAAGTTTATTAACACAGTTGGCGACGGTTTTTAGGAATGGGACACACGTTTAGGTGCCGTCAATCACCTTCAGCCTTATTGTACCATAAAGGTTTGCAGAAAGCCCCGAGTCTTCCGTCATTGACTGCATTATCTGGCACTTTCTCCCCTGCCTGTCTTCTTTACAAACTTCTGTTACGTACGAACCGAATTGAACCTCGTCGCGCTACCTAAAAAGGCAATGCGAATTTTGCTGCAGTGTTACAGAACCGATGTGAACGCTAGACTCCTGCATTGTGCTTGTGTTCCTCTGATGATTTTATTGCTGTTATTGCGTTGGTGCTTACCCGTACGCGAGGCTCTTTAATATCCTCAGGTTATCCTTGTTTACACTTCCTGTTTCTGTTAGGGCTTTGAGGGGTAGACTTAAGCACTAATCGCTTTGAAACAAAGTGTGTTGTTCTAAAAACGTTCTTGGAAAAAAAAAGGAAAGGCCAATTTGGAAAGAAACTTCAAAAGAACAACGCGCCTTAATGCATATTCCTAACCAGCGTGACAAAATCGCGCCTTTTTTTCATGTACACTCGAAGTTGCCGTGCTTTTAAAACAACCTAACCGAGGGCTACGTACAGTGTCTTGAGTTTCGTGGCAAACATGAAGAATTTTCTCCTCTATAGTTGTTCTTGTCAAGAACTTTACTGGTATTCAGAAACTGTATTTATATCCTTTATTTGCGTCTCTGATTTCGTATATCTAGGAAGTTTTAAAGAGACTTTTGGCCATGCCCTCTGTACTTTGTTTCCTGTAGATTTCTTAATCTTATTTACACAATTTATTGCAAGCTGTATGAAGTACAAAAAAAGAGATCACCAAAGTTCGGAATAAAATAAACAAATGCGGTCATATATGGCATTGTTTATGTAGCACGATAGTTGTCGCATTTGTTCTCGCTCACGTTTGAGCAGCGCGAATTCCGACTAAGACGCCTCGTCTAACAAAGAGAAAGCACTGAGAGCTCCTGATGGTTATGGTGAACCGTGTATAAAGTCATTTTGTTACGCGCGGGGCCCATGGACCTGGTTTCTGAGACCGCTGCTGTGAATTATTATTAAGAGATTGTCATAGGCGCTGTAGCGGTTGACTTGGACGGCACCTACGCACTCATCCGAGTGTCATTAAAAAAACGGGAAGGGGTTGACGACGATGAGGACTTTTATAACCCCACCGGTACATAACGACAGAATGCTTGGTCAATCTTGAAACTGTTGTACTAGGCATGCGCCTTACAAAACACATGTACGTAGATGAAACTGACATCTCTAATTCTAGGCCAGAAAGAGTAAAAACTTTTCTGCGCAATTTTATAACGCTGATAACCAATGTCATCACGAATCTGTATACTTTAGTGCATTGCATTAGGTGCTTTGATTCTTCTGTTGCTTATTATACTGGCGCTGACGCAGGCCGTTCGCGATAGGAGTGCAGCGAAAAGAAGCAGTGAAGGGTGTTCATTAATAATGCAGTCACAAAAATGTCACTACAGCTGAGCGCTCTTCTTAGGACGGAATCGTGTGATGGGTGTTATCGACATCCCCACAAAGCATTGAACGTTTCAGAATTACAGTGTTTAGCACAGTCGAAGTCGCCGACCAGCGTATAATAGGCTGTTGAAACGTGCAATTTTCCCTGTGTGTGCCAAACGGGATCGCTAAGAGCCTGAACGCGGTACCGGCACAACGTCGTGCCTGCAAACAGCCTAAAGGAAACGGCCTGTGGGCACTTTAATCCTTAATATACTTTAATACATTGGCTGACTCAATATATGAGCCGGGTGAACAACGCGTGACAGTACCAACGAAGTCAATGAGGCAGCCCCTTACCGTATGCACGGCAGAACACGTCAAGAGAAACAACCAACTTCGACTTCTTTATGACGCGCGAATATGAACCAGGCTTTCAGGTATACATATGCATGCCCCCAGAAGCCGCGCGCCCATAGAATGTGGCCCGCTTATTCGCCCCCAAGCGCAAACTTAGAGCACACAGGAGTGAACCCTCCAGCACAGTGGCGGAGCCATCAGCTCACAAAATTATTTTCTCGTGCGCTTCACAAATCCTGTTATGGGCACATAATGTTGATGCAACTTCGTATCGCCAACACGGAGTGACATCAGCATTAGGCATGCCACAAAAACTGGCTTCAACGTCGTGTAAAGCTTTTATACAGAACATGCGAGGATGGCCGTTATTTGGGAGAAAGCCGACCAAAGCTGACAGCAAATGGAAGCAAGGCAGAATAGGAGAGACTTCAGAAGCGAGTGCTTCGGTGCTCTCCATGCAGGTGGTCAGCGTTGCAATAGGTACATGAGAGAACGTCATGATAAGCCATAGAGACAGGACACTTGCCTGCGGCGGGACGTGAAAAGCTCGGAACCATTTTGATGCAGTGGACTCGCTCGTCGTCGCCGGCCGAACGCAGCACATTCCCGCGCTGCCGCCTCCAAACGGCCCTCGGGGCACCGCATAAACAAAAACAGCACGCGCTCGACCAGAAAGTTTCCCTCGGAGTCGCCTACGTCTAGTGGCTTCTCGTATCGATAAGCGCGCCCCTCGCGTTGGATGGCGACAGGAGGCTATTCCGCAATTGCGAACAGCTATAAAGCACGGCGACGAAATTTTGCCAGTGTGTACAGCGGCACCGTCTATGTGCTGACGATGAGATCCCCCTCGCCAACCTTCGAGGCCCGCTGCCACAACTTGCTACATCATTACTAAACCCCCGACAAGAACGGTCGTGTGTGCGCTTTTCCTTCAGAATGTTGCCCGCCATGCGACTCCGTTAACGCCGCGGCACCGACTATTGTTTCCGGCCCGTGTTTCCAAAGAACGTGAGGAATGGTGGGTGCGCACGTAGACGACGCGTTGCAATATAGCACGGCGGCCGCAACGAGTCGTATACAGTGCAACACTGAAGTGACAGTATAGAGATTGGGAGCTAACCTTAGGGAGGCCCGCGTGCAGAAAAGCTGATGGTTTGGGAGGAACGCGGATGAGCTTAGCAAGACGGCGCGGGCTCACGGCCGCGTCTCAAAAATGGCGCGTCTCTTACCGCCGCAGACCAACGGTGAAACCGAAGTTAGCAGTGACAGCCATGAAAATGCCCAGTTGGCTATTGTCTACGTTCGGTCCCTTACGACTGTTCTTGGGGGCCACTCGCTCGAGTTTTTGTCAGCCTGCCCTCCTCGCTACACAATGTGAGGCGCACGGTTTCAGTTAAGTTTATTCGTGCGCCAGGCAGGAGAAAAATCCAGCTGCCCCCGGAAAATGTAAATACAAAATGCGGTCTCCCCATTAAGCTGCGTCGTTATACAACTTAGATAGAAACTGGTAAAGTGCCCTGTAAACCAAGTTAGCGAAGAGCCACCATTTGCGGACTATTGAGAAAGAAAGAACAACGGTCGATATTAGAGGTGAATTTATAGATTACCGTAAAGGAAATTAAGAGACAATTTTATTTTACAGACACGAAATAATAGAGGTAATTAAGGATATCAGCTCGATTTTTTACTAAAAGTCCTATTTCACGTTCATTAAGGAACAAAACCGTGCCATAAAAAGTAATCGAAAATACAAGGGCTGTATTCATGCACAAAAGAACGGTTAATCGTAATCAGGTAAATGCTGTGCAAGGTTGGGTTAACCGCAGACTCAAGTGACTAGAACCAAAAGCTGTCACACGAACCTGCTTTTTTTTCAGGCACCTGTCTTTGCTTACAAAAACGGCTACATAAGGTTGTACAACATTTTACAACACAATTCCTAACTCTTTATTCTGTTACAAAAAGTGTTCCCAGGCGTCGTCTTTCAAAAGCTACCTTAAGTGGGTTCATGGTTATGTTGGCACGAAAATCTTTATTATTATTATTATTATTTAGAAATTTTTTCAAGTGAAGTCCATAAACTGGATTGTTATTGCAGTATCCAAGGTCACCGGTGTTGTTTTTATGGCTGTTTTCATAGGAAAGCGCGAGAGAGGCCTACGACTTTCATTATGTGGACTCACTCTAAAAATAGGCATTGAAATGAACTGTACAAAGCTATCTGTGAGAGTATTTTTGTTGTTTCCTGGCTTAAATGCGAAGTGCGAATGTCCTCCGGGCCAGGAAGTAAATAAATAAAAGAAACGAAAGGCAAGATCGGTCACTAATGGTATCCGTTTTTGTAAGTGTGACTGCCCTAAGCCTGCAACGTGGGAATTTCAATTCAACGTAAGCGAATTTCTTTACTGGGAATGTTGCTACATGCTTTATCGTCTGGGCACTTCGTTACAAGCCGAATCAAATACGTCGTGTATCTGCAATACAGCAACGGCGAGAGATTGATTTATAGATATGTGGGGTTTAACGTCCCAAAACCACCATGTGATTATGAAAGACGCCGTAGTGGAGGGCTCCGGAAATTTCGACCACCTGGGGTTCTTTAACGTGCACCCAAATCTGAGCACACGGGCTTACAGCATTTTCGCCTTCATTGAAAATGCAGCCGCCACAGCCGGGATTCTATCCGCGACCAGCAGGTCAGCAGCCGAGTGCCTTAAGTCACTATTTTAGCTATGTTAGTGGATGCATTTGTATGTGTGCGTGCATATGTAGACATGCAAAATTGAAAAATTTTAGAAAAATGGGAGGGGGTTGTCTCCCTCAACAACCCCTGGTTACGCCATTGCCTCACAACACATGACGACAAAGTTAAAACAGATGCGCGTCGCCAGCGCCTTAGCCACTATAGACCACCGCGGCGGGGCGCGACGAGGGACACTAATGTAAGAAGTACCATTAGTCGTATTTTTACAGGGAGGCTGTGGATGGCTAGGTGAAACCGAAGTTCGTCGGTGCTATGTGCGCAAAATTTACTAGCCCGTATCTGCCCCAGAAATGGGACAAGCCCCAGTACTCCAAAATGAGCCACTAAAAATTAAGGGGGAACACACGGGAGGCATACACCAACTAAGAATTGTTGATAGACGAAACTAATAATAAAAAAAACTTCGATAAACCATCGAGTATAAACCAGGCATAAACACCGGGGCCACACGTTTCAGCTTCGCATGTTAATCATATGAGCGCGCGGGCTGGGATTTTTTTTTTGAACTTAAGTTATACTTCACCATATACGGTTCCGGCTTTCAATATTCGCTTATGTGGCGGTTACGTTTCAGCGTCGAATTAAGAAGATATACGACAGTAACGTAATCATGCAAAAAATTAACGTACACTTAAGTGCGTTCTCTCTCGAAAACTATTTGTACAATAAAAGCAACAAGTTATAAATAAAACAATTGCGCTTTCCTTGCGCTACGTGTCTCTATATCTTGATTTTTGTGCCCCAGGAAAACGCCGCGTACATCACGAGTACGATAGGTAACAGTGGTTGATAACAGTGTACAGACGCGACCCCGTCTTTTGCTCTGCGGGACGACACCTTCGGGCAGTTTCGGGTTCTGTCATGGTCAGCCTGACTACGTGGCTACGCATGCTCCGGACACAACACGCCAGACCCCGAAACTGCCATAACGTGTCTCCCCCCCCCCCCCCAAACAAAGTAAGAACAGAGGCTTGCGCACTATATGCAGTGCAGACGGGGGACGGCGGCTGTAGAAAAAATAACGTTATGTTGAAAAACGTGGGCGTGCTAACAGTAGCTCCAGGGAGAAATCGAGACGACACCACAAACGTCGATGAAAAACTGAGAAACGCGTACAGCAAAGGATAACAACGCATAGACCCAAAAACTTATCGTCGCATGCCGAACCAAGGGGCGAACCTATCATGCGGCTGGTGTTGTGGTCTGTGTGAAAGATTACTTGATTTTATTTTTACGCGAGTTGTTCAAAGCCTGGCGCACGCACGCGCGACCACTACTATCGGTACGCCCTGCCTGGCTTATCGATGAGAATGATCGCGTCAGCCAGCCACAAAAAAATGCGAGAAAAAAATGAGAGCCAAAAATTTTTAGTCAACTTTATCGGCACCATTTTGCGGCAAACGGTGTGTTGACATATATACAGTTAAATTCGTTGACATTTTACTCGTAGTTCCTCCCAAACCAGGAAACTACGGCATGAAAGTCGATTTCGCAGATATAGAGAAAAATGAAAGACCCATACTTTTGTAAACAACTACCTATTTCCTCGTCGTATAGATATTGGATATAAGGTGGTGGCGTGCGAGAAACTATGTGAACAAGGGGGAAAAGTGAGTGGAAAGAGTCTACACCAAGTCAGGCAGCTTACGAAGCTTTACGTAGAAAGTAAAACAAAGCGATGTACATCGCTTTGTTTTACACAAAGAAACGTTTCTTTGTCTTTTTTATTTCTTTTCTACGTCATAACAATATTACGTGGGCAGCGTTCTCGAGCTTTAAAGTGTACCATTGAAAAAGCTTGATGGGCGTAAAGTATACTTTGTTTTCCGAAGCCTACTCGTCCAATTCACCAATCAAATTGACTTGATTGATTAGTGGGGTTTAACGTCTCAAAACCATCATATGATTAGGAGAAACGCCGTAGCGGACGGCTCCAAAAATTTCGACCACGAGGTTCTTTAAGAAGCACCCAAATCTGAGAACTTCAATCAATGAGACGCGTTTGATGTGCACCATTGTTACATGTATTTCAGCTATACTATAACAGCCACATTATTTACCACCATGACTAGCATTAAGATGAACGTGAATTGCTTGTTTATGAACAAAATCATTTACACAACCCTTAATTAAGTGTACTAATGAAATGTCTTAATGTAAGTGTAAGTTCATCACAGAATCTACCGTTATTTTGGAAGCTTTTGGAATTAATAGCAGTTTTTATTGAGAGGCGAAGTTTTATATTGAACAGGGAGTAAAGAGGCGTGTTTCAGGAAAAGCTCTTGTTTTTTTGTTTTTGTTTTTAATTCCTGCAAAATGAACACCCTAGTCACACAGAGTGTTCTGCTAATGTTATACTCGGTAGGACTTTGGTGCTATAAATTTTTGGCTTACACACATGGCAACTCGATACCTCATTTCATAAAAGTTTTTGTTCATGTCTTTAGACGCTCATCCCCCCCCCCCCTGCCCGTATTACTTTCAGATTTTATACTATTCGCTTTCAAAACGGTGATACTTTCGCAAACATCTCTGTGTAACCTATGCATACATGTGCGCACATGCTTTATCATTGCCAACTTTTGTAGTTTTGAAGCAATATTTAGGTAATGACTAAAAATCTTCAAAGTTACAAAAGTTGTTTGCGAATAAGTAAAACATACACGCTTCTAACATATCCAATCATCATACGTTTACGTTTAGCATAATTTTATATGTGTGCCCGAAACTGCTGTTCATTTAGCCTTACTGTGAGCACTCAATTTGGAGTGTTTATGCTCAAACTGTAATTCCGCGCATCTGATACAATATCCAGCTCTAGTACGTCGGCCTCAACGTTATACTTATTTAGTTATAAGTATGAATATATGTGGTCTTCTGTATGAATTTGATCAAAGAATCAAAGCTTTCGAGATGGTTCAAATAATGAAAAACAAAATGATTTCTAGTTAAAGTTATTTTATTGCTTCTCAAATGATTTATAAGGATCAAATAATTGCTATCAGCAAGACTGACGCCCTTGTTCCAAGCAGTAGAGTGAACGCGAGCGTAAATCCTAAATGTTCGGTCACGTAAGAAAGATCTCCACAGATATCAAACTGGCAGGATTCATTCACGCTATAAATTCCCCGTATGAAATCCCCCCAGTCTGGAAAAGTAGTTAGAATGGTGTCACAAAAAACCAATTATTGCCTAAAATATTCGCTTGTACGACTCACCGAGTGCTTTCCGTGGAATTTATACCTCGTTGCGTACACCGCGCAGTAGCGTAAAGAATTCCAAATGAGCAGCAGGAGAAGAGCAAAGCATCACCACGATCGTGGCGATCTCGTTCAAGTAGATAGATGCACGTGACACCGCAAGTCACCTATCAGAGAACGGCGCACTTCACCGGCACGGAATCGTAATGCGCAATAACAGGCCGTAGAGATTCCGTGCCGCTGGCTGGCGTCACGTACATTCGCTGCTATAAATTTCTCTACTTAAATTTCAGACATTTTATAAGATCTTGTACTGTGATCTTCGTGCCTCTTACGCAATGACAATATACGTCCTTGAAGTGCGAAACTTTTTCAATCATGAAAAAGATGGCATAGAATGTCATGCGCAAATAAATGAGGGAAAACAAGTAAAAAAAAAGCAATGTGCCCCAAAAAATATCCCTCGGTTAGACGAGAACCCGCCAGAAACTGATCTTTTAAATTTTTACAGAAAGCAGGAGCTATTGCAACTGCTTGTAGTTCCAAGAATCCGTAGTGAGCGCTCTGTTTGTGAAGTAGTTTTTAGAACATTTTTTTACACCACGAAGAGGAATTATCGGTTTAACGTTAACGCATTTATTTAGATAACTAACTGATACCACCAAGCGCTCATCCACGTCATAAAGAGGCTATAGCGAATGCTTCTGTGCCCAGTTTATTGATTCACTTTTGTATACTGTGAGTTATGGCTCAATCAAGTGGCTACAAGCTTTTTTTTCTGCTGAAATCGGGGTTTTGAAACTCCGTTACGTCGCATGAGGTCGCTAGAAACTTTCAGATTACGTCAAAACTTTCAGGGAGTCGCGTTTTTTTAGCTAATCATGGCGCTTAATTTGGGGTTATGTAGGGAGCGTCTCCATTGCACTTTCCAATGTTGTTCTGAGCGTGTGACAAACACCGCAACTAGAAAAGGTTGTGTGTATTTTCTTTGGTAACTATAGCTTTCCATTCACTCAGAATACTTGCAAATTAAAAACCATAATTTGCTGAATAAACCTACTGCTGGCTCATGCTGTGGCTGGCCAAAACTCGGTTTGAGACTCTAATGTAAAGATTGGAAGTTTGTATGCCAATATACTGAATGCTATATAGTAAGTGTGACTGTATGCAGTGTTAACTTGTTTGTGCATGCATCTATAAAGGTCATATGTTTTCTCAAGAAATGATCATTGGGCAAAATTTACTTCAACATTTATATCGTGATATTCCATACAATTTTCTAAAGACATTTCTTCGCTCTAGAGCCCGGTATTGGCGACCGTCCGCACACTTCATTGTAATCGTTTTTTTTTATTCTGCATACGTTACCAACTTTTGTGCTCCAAATTTTTTCTCTTCCCACTTTGTATTTGACCTGAGTCGTAATAATGACTGCTTGCGCTTTGGAAGTCAAAGCAATGATGGGAAGAATGCCGTGATGTGGGGAACTCGGGATTATTTCTACCCCAGGAGCTCTTTAACGAGCACCGATATGCAAGTTACACAGGCATTTTTTGTATTTCGCCGCTATCGAAATACGTCCGCTGTGGCAGGCATTGGAACCCGCGCACTATAGCTTACCAAGACCCATGTGGGGCTGCTTAAACGACTCAATCACCATAATATTCGCGAACGATAAAAATAAGGATGTCATAATTATGCAGACATACTTTAGTTCTAATTTGTGTTAATGGCATCGTACACTATTAAATACTATACTTACTGCTTGAACATTAACCTGTAAGATGTGTGGGTGAATTAAACGATAAAAAATTCGAAGAGTAAAATGTGCTGGTGCATTACTGTTCCAATTGTCAAAAAAAAAAAATTCTCACGGCAGGAAATAGTTCAACTAGTCTTACAACAAATAAATAGTTTGAATAAGAAAAAAAAAAACAATCCCAGAAACTAGCATCTGTGCAGCTTATGAGTCATTATAAACATTGCTTGAATAGCCGAAGTCTAAACGTTAATTGACCCTGTTTTATTGTTGGTGAATTATCAATGAACTAACGTCATAAAGTTGACCTTCACCATCTCTTCAATTAGCGAAACCTTATGTGAAATGTATAAGTCACGCACCTTTTGCACAGTTGGCATTATAATATGCACCATTTATTACTTTTTTGTTCACAGATTGAAACTGAGTTATACGTGAAATGTATAATATTGGTTTACAAACACATTCCTCCCCTTTAAAAGCAATTTTTTTAAAAAACTGCGCACTTCGTGTCTACTTAAATATAACTTAATTTTTTTTTTTAGGTTTTGACCATCGCTGCTGTTTTAGAGGCCCAATAAATGTCGACAAAATATTTCTGCATACGTTTGTCACCATGATCACAGTTAAAACTTGTGACAAGCTTCTTTAAAAATAAAGTGCAGCTTGCGTACTTGGTGCGTACTGCGCTTCTAGGTCAATTAACTCTGAAAAACTTCGGACTGGTGACCCGGGTTTCAAAAATCATTTTTGCATTGAAATTTGACTTGTTCATTTCTTGAACCATTCGACATAGTATATGCTCCCTAACGCTGCACCGTCTTGAGGCAACTATAGGTAGCGAATTGAGCATCGAATCCGCGATGCGAAAAATAACAGGGTCCAGCGAAAAAAATCTGTCATAAAAGTTAAGCAAGTTCACGCAAAATCTTCCTAAACACAAATGTTTTGCACGGAAGCGAAGTAAAGGTATAGGTACACATCTTTATACTGATGTGTACGTACCTTTTCTTTACTTCTTCCAGACGCAAAATTACATTCAGAGACCTTAAGCCACAGTTTACACAACACACCGTTGTTTCCATCTTGGGCTAGTTTCGGTAAGCACCAGAAAAAATTTAAAGAGAATGTCGCGCGACATTATGAAGGCATCCGGTTATCGAATATTCTCTCGTCCTTAATGTGGGCAATTATTTTTCTTCCGAATACGCATTGATCTGTTTTTTTGAATCATCTTCGTACCTATACTAGTGACTTCTCGGCGCAAAACTTATGCCTCCAACTAGTGTTCTCTCACGTGCCACATGATTAGCGGTGATCACACCTGAGCGCACTTCAGCGGGACTTGGCGCACGCACGCCACAAAAGCGGCGTGGAAAATTACGAGTCGTTTGTCATCGCAACACTCGCTGTGGACGATTGCTCTCGGGAGCCGACACGCACGCGTTCCACTCGGGAAGAGCTTACCTTTCTCAACTTCAAGACTTTCGTGGCCGATGCGCCGTGGCACTTGATAGTCTTACAGTCCAGGCACCTTCACAATGTCAACTCGAAGGTTCGCGCGGAAAGAGAAGGAAGTAAAACAAATAAGCAAATAAAGTTCAAAGTTTGAAACAATTGCGTAAGTAAACGGCTAAAACAAGGGAAAAGCAAAGAACGTAAAGGGACGCGAGAAAAGTTTTCTCGCCTTTGAGCGACGGCTCAGGTCGGTCACGCAACCCGAGTTCGCCCAGCTGTCTCGTCACGTTTCAACCCCGCAAGGGTGAAGAAAGCTTTTTGGCTCACACTGAAGATTTGTCGTACGCTGCCAGGGTAGCGTCGCTGAGTCAGTTCAGCAAGATGCAAGATGAAAAATCAAACAGCGTCATTGCGCGCGCGCACACACAACTCCTGGCCGGAACGTCCCACCGGCGGCGAACGCTCCATGAAGCGCGGGGCTGTAAAACTTTTTCGCGGTGGTGTCTCTCGCTGTGCGTGGGGAGGGAGACTTCTGGGAAGCCGAAGAAGAGAGTTCTGCACACGCAGTCGTCGTCAGTCGAAGGTCACCGAGCCCTGGTGAAGGGGCTCGCTGGCCTCTTCGTCGGTGGCCTCCTGTCCCATGCGGTGGCCGGACAGCACGCGGCCGGCACTCGAGCTGGGGCGCCCTGGGCTGCGTGCCGCGCGGCTTCCAGTGCGCGAGTGAGCGCCGCCGGAGCCGAGAGCGGCCCGGCCCAGTAGCGCATCTGCGCACGCGCCCGGACGGACATCGATTTCGCGGCCCCTGCCTGCCCGCGTGTGCGTGTGTTTGTGCCTCGGCTCCCGTGACCAAAGGGTTCTCCCCCGCACCGTTCGCAGGTGAAGCCCGTCCCGCGCAGGGCTCGGCTCCCCACGGCGGACTGTCTCGGATGCGGGATGCGCCACTGGGCCAAGACGCAAGTGTCACGCTCCTCCCTTGGGAGCCGGCGACCAGCGTGGCCACACCGCGAGGGGCCAGCCGCAAGCGTCGTTCATACGCGTGCACTTCACAGCGCACGCGCACCTTCGTACTTTCCTCCAACTGCGTTAAATTAGCTGTAGTAGCTAGAAAAGTTTGTATACTGTTGAATTCACTGCTGCGAACGATAAGGCAGAGTTAAAAGAGATGATATGCTTGCGTTTTATCAGCCTGCACCGCAAGTTCTTGTACTTATAATGTGGAGTGATCGTACAGCTTTTCTTTGTAGGCACGTTGTGTAGTTTTGGCATTGCTGAACGGATCCTCCGCAATGACATCACGTGGTGTAAGTAATATAGTGCCAGTAATAATTCAATGCAACGTTATTTGGAGTAGGCATATCCCGGCTGCGGCGGCTGCATTTGCGATGGAGGCGGAAATGTTGTAGGCCCGTGTGCTCAGATTTGGGTGCACGTTAAAGAACCCCAGGTGGTCTAAATTTCCGGAGCCCTCCACTACGGCGTCTCTCATAATCATATAGTGGTTTTGGGACGTTAAACCCCACATATCAATCAATCAATCAATTGGAGTAGGCATGTGTCCCCAAAGCAAGTTTGGATGATAGAATAATGGATATAGGAGGAATGCACTAACTTGTAACATGACCTCACGAGATTGCGCCCAACCTTGTCGGCCCTTACTCTAACTGCCACGATTGCCAGTTGTGCGCAGGTCTGTAGTTTGATGCTGTAGGGGCCAAAGAGAAGGAAAGATTATCATGGACAAGGAACTCTGGCCTCTAAAGTGTGCATTAGCCAGTTTTCCTAAACGCGAGCTATATGCTCGGTATTGGCGCAACAAGCGAGAGGTCACGAAACGACTGCTACTGTGTACACAGTGATTTAACCCGCATGTCTGCCCCGCCGCGGGGGTCTAGTGGCTAAGCTACTCGGCTGCTGACCCGCAGGTCGCGGGTTTGAATCCCGGCTGCGGCGTCTGCATTTCCGATGGAGGCGGAAATGTTGTAGGCCCGTGTGCTCAGATTTGGGTGCACGTTAAAGAACCCCAGGTGGTCTAAATTTCCGGAGCCCTCCACTACGGCGTCTCTCATAATCATATAGTGGTTTTGGGACGTTAAACCCCACATATCAATCAATCAATCAATTGGAGTAGGCATGTGTCCCCAAAGCAAGTTTGGATGATAGAATAATGGATATAGGAGGAATGCACTAACTTGTAACATGACCTCACGAGATTGCGCCCAACCTTGTCGGCCCTTACTCTAACTGCCACGATTGCCAGTTGTGCGCAGGTCTGTAGTTTGATGCTGTAGGGGCCAAAGAGAAGGAAAGATTATCATGGACAAGGAACTCTGGCCTCTAAAGTGTGCATTAGCCAGTTTTCCTAAACGCGAGCTATATGCTCGGTATTGGCGCAACAAGCGAGAGGTCACGAAACGACTGCTACTGTGTACACAGTGATTTAACCCGCATGTCTGCCCCGCCGCGGGGGTCTAGTGTCTAAGCTACTCAGCTGCTGACCCGCAGGTCGCGGGTTCGAATCCCGGCTGCGGCGGCTGCATTTCCGATGGAGGCGGAAATGTTGTAGGCCTGTGTGCTCAGATTTGGGTGCACGTTAAAGAACCCCAGGTGGTCGAAATTTCCGGAGCCCTCCACTACGGCGTCTCTCATAATCATATAGTGGTTTTGGGACGCTAAACCCCACATATCAATCAACCCGCATGTTTGATCTCGTGATTGGTAAGTGTCACGTCCTCCTGATAATGCACAATTTAACCAGTCTTTAGCCAAAATTCTAAACATTTATTTTTGATGTACTTGGATAAATAAAATAATCAGGCGTTTTGGATGATCTTAAAGGGGTGGTGCCACCATGTTTGTGGCTTGCGATTTTTTTGCTGCAAGCGGTTCTTATAGCTCTACGAGGCACAATACAAGCATCAAGGTTTACGTATTCGCGTTAAATAAATAATGTAATATATCGTTCCCTATGTGGACAACATTTGATTTCGGTATGTGGACGCTTAGTTGGGCAATGACAAGGCAGTGCAAATGGCTTGGTCACGTCACCGCACAAAGCTGTGACGCACGTCCTGCTGAATATCATCTGCAGTCTAACACACGTGCCGCACAAACACCAGCAAAACGAACGCGCCGACAGTGGCCATATAGCGGTACCGGCCACGAGTGATGCAGCAACCGATGCTTTGCCGGTACGTACGTTGCGGAGATGGCAGAGGTCCGGAGCTCACTCACATCACTACACAACTGGTGTGACGTCCATGAAACTTTCGCTGCCCTTCCAATATATAAAGCTACGTTAGTGTCGGACGCGCTAGTGATGGGTCTCGGTCGGGAGAATTCGTGTAGAGTGCTTTTGCGTACAGAAGAAACTCACAACAGGCTTGTTATAGCCTCGAAATTACACGGCACCACCCCTTTTAGGCATGTTTACCATTTTTCGAGATATCAGTTTCATGCTATGACCACTTCGTTCGGCTTTTTGATTAAGAATGACATCTTATTATAGTGTAATCGGTTACAACGTAAGAATAAATTGAGGTTTTGCCCACAGCCCATGCACTGCCATTGGTGCCCAGCAGAATGCGCGTAAATGGTCCATCCAATGGCAATGTACTATTTACGTGACCAAAAGCACCTTTCCCGTTGTTGGTGATGGTGACTTTGTGATAGAGGCACATAATCATGTTTTTCGATTGAAAACTTTGGCTTCCTGGGTAATTTCAGCAAAAATTCTGATTTGACTGCTTGACCAAACACAACATTTCAAAAGAGAACGACAAAACTTTTATTCATAATTTGCGCTATGCGTGTATTAGCAGTGGAAAAGTCCTTGAACTTAGACAAAAAAAAAACACAGCATGCACGATTCTCTTGCAGATGTGAATGAGACGCACACATCTGTTCTGAAGGCGAAGCTTATATTCATCCTTATGCTACAACCTAGTATAGTTTGCTAATACAGTTTTGCAATAGCTTATTTTCTGCTGTAACTGAAGGCAACACTGTTGAGTCTTATCCTTAGCAATTCAAAAACTAAATTCACGATGATGTTGTAAGAAAGTGTGATTTGACATTAGTCAAAATAATAGCTTCAACAACACAATTTTTCGGCATCTACTCCTTAGCACAATACAGCACCATTTTAATGGTTGTATGGAAGGGTTGCTATGAGTGTAGTAGTGTTAAGTGAGATGTGCAGTGAAAATCGAGATGGTACTAATGCATAGCAATAACTTATTTATGATGACTTTTGAGTAGTGCCCTGTACCATACATTCCTCAACCATACCCCTCTTCTAACAACCCACCGCTAATTTTCTTCACCGATGTACACACATGCGAATTCTTAGCATTGTTACTGACCCTATGTATACCTGCACGCTTAAAAATATAAAGATTCGATCACTTAAAACATCGCGAATGCGCGTGGCATTTACATTTGAAATGAGCCACTGAAGTGGACTTTGTCCCAAGGAGGGTAATGTTTTAGTAGAACTAAAATGAAAAGAAAACGTTTCGCGTTCAAGCCCTACTAGCGCTGGCGCAGTGGCTGTGGCTGGGCACGGCTCCATGAGGCCGCCAGCAGTACGCCAGAGTGCTGTGAAATAGTTTCATGGGAGCTGCAAATTCGTCGTAGTCGGCCACATACATTGTTACTGAACAGTTATGATAAATGAAATCGGGAAAATATAATGGCCCAGCCGTCCTGTTTAATGTTTGGAAAACAATAAATAACAAATAAACTGGCAATAAATTTAGAAAATTAATTGCTTCATTTTTTTAACAACCACAAGTTTTACAATATTAATGTGCACGCAATTGGACAGGGATGCTTGTGCAACCATTTTGAGGCAGCCCAGAGAAAAGGATTCATGTAACAATTACCTAAATTAAATGTACGCGAACTCCGGCATCGCCCAAAAAAAAAAAGCTTGCGCAGAAGCTGAAAAAAAATTAGGTTATTGAATGAATTATTACGGACAGGAAAAGTCACTTGCGCGTATCACAAGATTTTAAATGAATTAAGGGTAATGGTTAGCTAAGTGAAACATTTGAGGTATGTTAAGCAGTTGGAAAATGCACGAGGAGCAGTAAACTGCAACAAAGAAATTAATGAATGAAGAAATAAGGAGTTTGTAGTAAATTTCACCTTCCTAACGTTCTGGCCTGTGAGATGCTTAAAGATGGAGCTCACACACAGTCGCTAAGCAGCTTTCAAGGTATTTTGACCATTAATTACATTTAAAAAGCACGAAATGCGTTATTGCAATGTCCAATGACGCATTAGAGGAGCTTGGAATGCCAACAACACGGTAATAAACAACATGTACATGTAATATGCAGTACCAAATAAGACTTTTAACAGAAATGTCGGATGTAGGCACTTGTTTTATGCTGAAAGGGATAGGATATTGTCGCTATTGTTCAGACCACCCTCTGTGTTTTAATCTGGGCAGAAGGAAAGGTTCACGACTGAGCGTCTGAAGGAGCACCAGTAGAAATGCAATAAGTCGCTTGCAGATGTGTGCGTGTGTGTGTTTTGTCATTCATAGCCAAGGATACGCGTGTCTATTTCTCTAAATTGGCGAGATCAATTGCAAAGTCACTCGCATGAAAAGAAAAGTAAACATATTGACTTACGGTAGTTTAACGATAAGTCCTGCCTCAGCAGAACTTGAAAAACGCCGTCCAGAAAATAACGAAGTTCCCTTTCACATGGTTCGAGTGCTCTCTTTTGCTATTTAGGTCCTTTCGCTTTCTTTTGTTATCTTGCTCCGCGGATGTTACGATGATCACATGATCTGTAACTTGGATCTGAAAGCAGTTTTGTTCCGGTGAACTAAGGAATAAAACGTTATTGTTCTTAGTAACGCTTGATTGTGCAATGTCACTTACGTTCGTCGTCGTTTTGTTCATTCAGCGTTGAACTACCGCTTGTAAAGATGCACCGACAAGATTACTTCACCATACTTTTTTCTTGTAAGGGCGATTGGCATCGAGGCACCATTAAGTATGTCATTGTATCAAGATTATCTCGGCAAAAGCCCAGCTTCACGAGGTCGTTGGAAGGGGACACTACTTAACACAAGCATCACCGATGACGCGGTAGTTCGCAACCTTACTGAACGCCATAAACCAGATTTTTTTTCTTATACAGAGCGCCCGATTCCGGAGACGATCATTGCGGAACTAGGCATCGTAAGAGGGAAGCGGATGCTAGAGCATACCCTGCTATGACAAACTTGGTATTCTTATCTATTGCATGTGTACGTTTATTGGTAGCGAGGGGTCACTAAGTCACGACAACTTACCCTCCCTGTGGGCATATAGTATATACTGTCCCTTCAGTGTTCTCGTCGTTCCTAATAGCAAGAAAACTGTTGCGTTATTACCTCAAAAAGGAAATCATTTCTTATTACATTTACTGATCAATCCTACTTTACCAATGCTTCAATACATGTAACCTTACATTTCATAGTATTTCATTGTGTAGAAGCAGAGGAGAGTTCAGGAGTCGCAGAAAAGACTAGGTGCTTTAGTTTTCCTGTATACTTGACAGATCTAGTCTTAATTTTGTCAATTTTTATTCATTTTTTTTACTTCTGAGTCTCTCAGTGACTACAGCGTACAGCTTATTATGAAGTCATCAGTGTAATTCATGGATGCGAAGGCCTCATGTCATTGGCAGCGGAACACGAAAACATGCGTGTACATAGAACTATGGGTGTATGATTGATTGATATGTGGGGTTTAACGTCCCAAAACCACCATATGATTATGAGAGACGCCGCAGTGGAGGGCTCCGGAAATTTCGACCACCTGGGGTTCTTTAACGTGCACCCAAATCTGAGCACACGGGCCTACAACATTTCCGCCTCCATTGGGAATGCATCCGCCGCAGCCGGGATTCGATCCCGCGACCTGTGGGTCAGCAGCCGAGTACCTTAGCCACTAGACCACAGCGGCGAGGCAACTATGGGTGTATGAAGAATTGTAAAAGTACTCTAGGAGTCTACATTAATTCTAAGCTATTTTCTATAGTGTCGCACATGCTTCCTATTGCTTAGACATATATATATATATATATATATTGCTTAGACATGTTAGACATATCATATTTGCTAAATTACACAATTGTTCAGTCGAACAGTATTCCCTTTATTACAAAGGCTGTTTTACAGCTCACCTTTGCTTATAAAGTATAATTTAAAAACACTAGCTTCATTTATTTATTTATTTTTGTTACTATTAGTAGTAGTTTCTGCATCATGCTTATGAAAAGTTACTGCCAGACAAATGCATGTACACATTAATGGGTTCAAAGTTAATCCCATAGTAAAAGTATACTCGAAGAAGCTTCATTTCGCTGCGACAGGCTTTTTTTTCACAGACAGCTCTTTGAACCTCATTAGGGAAATCGCATGCGTTTACGGTACACCAAATACGAAAGAATAATTCAGCAATGCGAGAATGACAGCCCTGATGGACACGTCTACAACAATGTAGCCTATGTCGTGAACGCGTCCTTGTGCTTTATATATATGTATATATATATATATATATATATATATATATATATATATATATATATATATATATATATATATATATATATATATATATATATCTATATATATATATATATATATATATATATATATATATATAACGACATCATTAAAGTAGACGAATGGTGGTCACCATTTTCAGCACTCTTTGGCATCAAATCAATCAGGTAGCCTGTTCTCACATGAAAGGAATATTAATGAAAGAGAACAGATTAGCGCCATTCGTTCAAGTGCTGCAGAGAAAAAAAGATGAACATGGTAGTTGGCGTTAAATGTAAATTATATCATCTAGAGGTAGTTAGATTGAATCTTCTTTTATCTTCTTTTATGTACTCACTCTTCCCTCCTTCGTTTCCTCCTTACACTCACATCTGTTCTTGTCACGATCACTTCCCTGTCCCACCCCTTGCAATATACTATACTGTACAATGTTATGCTATATTCTGTTAGCATGCCTAAATATATGTTCACTTTCAGATCGTGGTTCGGATCGCACCTCGCCAAACAACGTTTTTCAGCAAAACGTTTTTCTTGCTATGGCTTTTTCACTCGCTGTGTCCCTTCTCTCCACGAAGTAAGCGAGTTCGAGTTCACTAATTATAATTTCCTTTTACGACCCACGGCACATTTTCACCACAACAACACTGCTGTAGAGATACAAAGCTATGTGCGGTAAATACACCTTTTTTTCGTACGTCACTATGCCGCAGAGCGCTGGCTCAGCGCTTGTGCTAGAGCGAGGGATGCGAGCTTGAAGACGCCTTCAGCACCATTCACGTACCATCAATATCATGTTCGCGCTAGGTAATGTTTTATCGATAACTCCATGCTGGTATATAGTGGTTATGGTGCTCAAATGCAGTTCTACAGGCCGCGGGATTGAATCTCGGCTTCGATGGAGGCGAAAATGCTTGAGGCCCGTGTGCTCAGATTTAGGTGCACGTTAAAGAACCCCAGGTGGTCAAAACTGCCGCACCCCTCCACTATGGCATCTCTCATAACAATATAGTGGTTTAAAATCGTTAAACCCAAACAATAATTATTCGTGTATTCTCTCTACAGACTGCGAAGCAGTTGTAATCCGTAAAAGGTAGAGTGTCTTCACAGTTCGTGAACCAAGTCTCTGTTGAAGATAAGAAATCAAAATTCTGCTTTAAGGTGCCGAAAAGTTTGTCGACCACCTCTTTTTTTTTATTCTGTTAGCTCTGCGAATTCATAGGTGAAAAAATGATACCTATTTTTTTTTATCGCGGAAAAGATTTAGTCACTGAAAGAAATCTACATCGTAGTAATAGTATCTATTGTCATCCGCTAATTTCATTTGATGATTCGGTACGGGTTGTGATCAGTAAGTTTAGCGAATTTTTTTCGAGGTCTTGCTCTCACATGGTTCTGAATTCTCGAATTCGGGGGGGGGGGGGGGGGGCAAAAAGCTCTCTATTTTGGTTCCATGTGAACTGATATCCTTTTTCATGTGCCCTCGATTTTATTTCCTAAAAAAAGTGCTATTTGATAATACACTGTGAGGTTTTCATTGAAGACAATATTTGACTTAGTTTTCCTTAATTGACGTTTCTTCTTCAGCCATCTTTTTTTAGTAGGGTGAGGCAAGAACCTTACACAATGTCTGGTTTATCACTTTCCTTTGCGTTTCTATTTGGCGCATACCGTGAGCGGCCTTGACGTCACGCTCGGATTGAGGCTCGAGATCACGTGCTATTTTGTTCAAATTTTCAAGAAGGTTTTCATTTCTGTGTTGGGATAAGCCGTGCCCTTCGAGGTTGTGCGTCTGCTGTACTAATGTACGTCGTTGACCTCGTTTTTAAGCTTATCCACTTCTTTTCCTTTAGCCAAAGACTGAAGTTTCACGACTCGTCTTTTTTTTTTTTTTTGAGGTGCGAAATGTTATTGGATTGGTGCTTCAGTTTTGCCATCGCTTAGTAATATTTATTTGACATAAGTTTTGCAGAATATTCTATGTTCGTAACAGTTTTAATTTCTTGCAGATCATCAACCTTTGATTTGATGGGATTCGTCTAACTTGTGGTAGATTTCCTCTAGTTCAGAAGCAAATTTTGTTTTTGAACCATGAATTCGACCCTCTGAACGACTTTCAGCATGAGTCACCGACTTTCAAGTCGCGCATAGGCATTTTCTGTTACTCCAGAGCATGTACCAGCATGGTAATAACACCAAATTTCAGAGTCCAAAAGCCACATATTACTCTTATCTCGTCGTTGCAATTGCGACACGTGTCGCCCATGCTATCAGTCAAGTGAAAATCTCTTCACTCGCTCAGCAGCAGAAGAGACCGTGAACTAATAAATTCACTTGATATGCTAGAAAGAACTAGCCGAAATCAACCTGCAATGTATAAGGTACGTTTTTAGAAGCCACTGCAATGCCTCGATGGCGCCTCTAATGCTGCTTAGGGCGCAAATGCCGTAGAACTATGCAGGAGATGTCTTCTTACTGAAGAAAAAATGCTCGCCCGCCATGGGATTTGATCTAACGCTTCACCAATGACTTGTTTCCTTTCTTGGGTGCGAGCTCCAGCAGGCGCTGACAGTGATACAGATGTTTTCTGCAATGTAAAAGGCACACTTTTACAAAACGCTTCGACGCCTCGATAGTGTCTCTACTGCTGCTGATTGCTTGAAATATTATGTAGGTATATGCAGGTTCTGCACGGTATATGTAAGGTGGTAGCGTAAATTCAACAGAAGGTCATGTAGCCAGTTGTTGGCGGCTCGTTGCCACCGTCGCTATCTACGTATGAAAAAGACAAGAGCAAACAACAAATGAAAAAAATATAATATGACCTCACAACCAGAAGCGGAAGTGACGTCGTGCATTTGCCTTACATGGCGCGAAATTGAAATTTTTCTTCGTTGCTGACCTTTTATGTGCTGTTTTTATTACGCGAGTTTAATGGTCCTTGTAGCTTAGTCATCACATGCGCAAAATAAAAACAAAAAAACACCTAAAATTGAGGAAGCAAAGTTGTTTTATTAGCGAAACGGCGTACTTACAATAGGCACACAAAAACTTCGCAGATGCATTTGTGTCACAAATGTTCACGAGCACTATAGGATAATAATTCGGAAACTCAACGTTGCATAATCGTCAAAAATCACTGCAGCGAGACAGCGGCTTTGAGAATATAGCTTTGGCAACCGCAGACTACAGCGTCTTGTTGCTTAGCATGTTGCATTCACCTTCACCAAAGACACGGGCACGCCAGCCGTGCGCCAGCGAAAGCAGTGGACGGTCACAGGAGTGGCAATCTACACATTCTGTGAGCTAATTCAGCCCTGAAATGTCAAACCGCTAAACAAAACATAAGCAAATAAGTAAACTATGAAAGGTACGCACGAAACCAACACGGAAAGGTGAGCGATGCCTCGTTCACCCTGCGATGCGCCGAACCAGAGAACACGCTGAACTAAACACAAGCTCTGATAGCAGACTGCCTCGATACCCCCCCCCCCCTTCCCATTCATGGCACTCGAGCAAAAATTGAGGCAATCAATCATTTGTCCAGGTGTCAGATACACCATAAAGCAAGTTTATAGTTAACTTTTACATATGAAAAATTACGACTATTAAAAATATTGAGTTTTTAGTTTCGCCTATTTTTCTCATCCTGACCTATTCGTGTTTAAATCATCGGTGGGTGTTGATACCTGATGAACGCGTGGCTCTGTTGTAGAACACCTGCTTGCCTCGGAAACGACCCGGATTCGGTCATCACTCCACTCGGATCCAGAAGTATTTGTTTTACTTGCATATTTCTCAATTTTCCGGTCATGCACAACATGATGATTTTTTACTCACAACCAGCGACGCCAACGCCGCTATTTCTGCGAAACGAGTTCTTTAACGATATCGCGTTTAACCGTTATAAACACTCGGTACAAAGTGCAGAAATTGCTCAGGAAGTTTGCGCAAGCTGGATTACATAGCCTTATAAGCAGATTGCACTACCTTACTCCGCTGTTGTATCACGACACTAAGGGCGTATCCCACTTTGTTCCAACTAACAAAGCTGTTCGTTGGTATTCGAAAGCATCAATAATTTATTCGCACGAAAACGTAAATACGCCTTTTCTTTGTATGCTAAATGGCATCAGAATAGCGACAGAATCAGAATAGCACCTTATTTATACGTCACCGAAAGCTAAACAAATCAAAAGTGATCTTTGTTTTCTTGGGAACGCGAAGCCGAAATATTTTTCCATCATAAGCAATTTTTATGCTGTAAATTAAGCAATATGATTGGAGTAGTCGGCTAGCAATCAAAATGTAGTTGTCGTAGATATTTCCTCTCACTATACAACAATATGACGTTGATCTCTTGAATTCCACTTCACTGACCCGCCTACTGAAGCTCAACGATCTTCACTGAAGTATCGTTCGAACTTTTTGCGCCATATTTGGGGGGTAGTGACTGGCCTTAAACATGCACAGCAATATCATGCATAGCTTCGGCTCGTTGGTACGAAATATTGAACGTTTGTCAGCTTCGAAAATAAAGCGACCATCAGCCAATGAGTGTGGTCCCTTGGTGTTTTTACGTATGACCGGCAAATTTACTTGATGACTCGGTTCAATTGCAGCAAATTAAAAAATTAAGGAGGATGCTTAGAACTTCTTAAGAATGTGAACGCGAAAGCCTCGATGGACCTTCTGTTGATCTGATATTCAGTTCTCTGTGAAAGTCTCTGCTCATACGCGTTTGCGTTACTGCTATCTCTCTCTACGATTGATGCTTTCTCCAAACACCTAGAAGCGTTGCATTAGGGCCACACGTTCTTTTTCTCAGGCCACTGCCACAGCTTCATGCATAGCCGCTTCCTCCCGAAGCCGCGGTCACGAAATATTTTCGCTTTTTTCCCTCTTTATACTCACGCGAACACCGCAAACAGGAAGCGCACCGGCAGCTTTTGCGTCCCTTGATGCATTGATGATGATGTGTGTGTTTAGTTGCGGAAATGACCAGGACTGGCCAAAGAAATATATGAACCACGTGATATTTTCTGAACCTTACAACGCGACCTTGAAGAAAACAAATCAAAGGCTTCCCCCTAAAACACACGCCTTAACTTGGCTAAGCAGCGCGTATCTTTTAGTAGCTGACGTTTTGTGTGCCAAAACCAGCACGATTAGGAGAAGCCCCATAGTAGTGGACTCCTTATTATCTTCTACCACCAATGATTCTTGAACATGACCGAAATCTAAGCACACTATTCTTAGCATTTTGTACGCATGCACCAAAACATCGCTGGCCAGTCAGGAATCAAACCGGCTCACTCGAGCTTAGCCGCACGACAATTACGTGCTAGTATGGCTTGCGTGTCAAGCATTGAATACGTCGCCAGGGTAAACGCAGCAAATGAAATGCGAGTGCATGCTTGGAAAGCTATTCTAATGGTGGCATTCGGCAATGCATGGCATAGTAAATTACATATCAGTAGGCTGGCGGCCTTATTGGCTGTTATTAAGAGTCACTATATTGTAGTGCAGTTATGATCTTGCATATTGATATATATTATATATGCAAGATCATATGTTGATATATATCAATATATTCACGATCATAACCACACTATAGAGTTTAATGACTCGTATTAACCGCCAACAAGGCTGCCAGTCTTATGATCTTGCAGGTATTCACCTATTAGCACCAATGCGCAGACAAGGCGGCTTAGCTTGGTATATTTCGTCACTATACGGAGCGGGCATGGAGACGCGGTATTCATAAAGGCGCGCCACGTTCTTTGCGGCGTGACCAAGACCACCATATAGCGACAGCGCAATGCACTTGGGCAGCGTACGCTCTGCGTCGTTTGCGAAAGGTGCCAGCCGGGTGTATCTTACGGCGTGGACGAGACGCACTCAATGTTGCAGCGTGGTCAGGTAGCGTGCGAATGCGGCTTCTATAACGCACACGAAGTGGAATACTAATCAGAAGCTCGCTGGCGCTGACGCTTACGCCAGAGGTGAGAAACTGTACTTCATTAAGCGCTCGACGGCCACAGACGTGATAAAATGTTCTGGCATTGTTTTCAATGATTTACATCTTTTCATTAAGAGGATGCAGTTCTATCGGCAGGCAGCTGGATTTAGCGTCGTTTCTCTTCAAACATTCTTTCAGGCAGGCGCTTCCAACTGTTCAGAAAGAACGTTTAATATGAGTGGGTTGACAACTTTTTTATTTTGCTTTAAGACTACGCCGGTTGTTAGGAAGAACAATTCGCAAGTGCGTGTTTTGCTACATTGAAGCTTGACGGTGACCCCCTTATCCCACTTGGCAGACACACATGCACATGCGCATGCAAGTCGCGTCCTATACAAGTGCAATTTCGATGCACACACGTAGTTTAAAGGCCAACTGGAACGAAATTTGGCACTGAACAAAAAGTGAACATATAGGTAGCCTAGCTATAGATAGACTGCTGCCTGCCAAATGTCGAATTCGAAATACAAGCGCTTACCATAGAAAAAAACTTGCAAACAACGCTGTTTTTGAGACTGAACTTAAAAAAAACGACGCCATTACGCCTGACCAGAAGTTACGTGAACGACAGGAAAATCGTCTGCTCCACGCTTTTCGAGCACGCACATCACGGATGCGCCCCTTAGCGAGTGTTTTGTTTTATGTTAACTGAAGAAAGCTGCGTGAACATGCCTCTTATTGAACGCTGGGGCGGGCTTCCCACTGGTGGGTTTGCAGTGTCTGACCCTTGTATTCAGAAACGCTGCTTGACATGAACTTGACTTGCCATCGACTTCAATGCAGCATGAACGTGTTTCGAACGCGCTGTCGTTAGACGGTGCCAAGGCAGCACAAACGTGCAGAGTGATTCAGCGGTAGGAATGATTGCTCTCAAAGAGCGATGCGGTGACGTTCTGTAGTAATCGTCCTATCCGGTTCTGTCCGATTTGCCTGAGCACACTATTAGAGCTCTGCGTCGTCTGCTTGCTGTCAATTAGAGTACCAATTATAAATTTAATTTAACACGACTGCAGGAGTTTTTACGGTCGTTATCGTAACTTACCCTATATATACTACGTATTTATGGCTGTCTCCACTCAAGTAAAATTTTGTTGCAGTTGGCCTTTAAATACTTAATCTCTTTCAAACGCTTTGTTTTTCTAAAATATATCAGGAACCATTATTTGAACATATTCGTCAAGGCCACCTAGATGCCTGTTAGGTAAACATATTATGTTTTGTGAATTCGGCCCTGAATGTTTCAAAACGACAAAATACGAAGTTTCATGTCTTATTCGATTGAACATTTCATTCATTCGTATCGTCAAACAATGACATCAACTATTTTGCACGTACGCCTTACAACTATTGACGTTTACTCACGAGTAATTTGTTTGTGTTCAGGTGCTGTCATAGCGTCTGCAAAAGTGTGACTCGCACTTCCCAGAACAGTCCCCTAACTGCGCAGAAATGTCAATGATATCTCTTCAGTGATAGCCATAACATTGTTGGGAACAAGAACTACTGTAACATGGATTGCTGCCTTCAACGACTAGCACAGATAGAGCATGTACAGCCGATTTTCTAGAATCTGTAAAGGCTCAACGAGAAACATTTACAATGCATCATAGGCTACAGCGGAAGTTCAGCTATATTCTATGGGTCTAATTGTGGGCCTAATGAGTGTGCACAAATTATTTTAATAAATTTTCATGGCCTCTATATTTTTACCGGTATGATAGCATGAAAACAACTCATTCTTTTTCAATTGAGCTCCATCATCTTGTCCTTCCAAGGAGAGTGTTTACCCGAAAGTGATGGCACTAATGATGCATCTCATTTTTCATTTTCTTTGTGCTTTAGTGCACAGATTGCCTTCCAGAACCGAGCTTGTTCCTATGGTAATTCCAGTCTGGCTGCCTATAGAGACGCCAAAAATAAGCAATCTCAATCCGAAAAAATGAATAAAACTTACGCACAAGTTGACGTAATGCATATGTAAGAATAACAAAGTGGTAAACACAAGAACGTTAGGCTGTCATCACCAGACTTCTGCAGCTTCCATTGCTAAAAAAAGCAAGACAGGAGAGAGATAAAAGAGGGGGGGGGGGAGATAATTGTCGAATGCACGTTCATGCATGCCGTAAATGCTCAAGAGATTCTTTGGTGAATAAATTATTTGCCTAATAATTTAGCAAATGCGTCTAGCAGCCGTAACAAACTTTCGGCTAATGTTTTTTTACAAAATATGACTCTCGGCTAAGCAGCGTATAAACTTCGCTCAGCTTGAATATACTTTGATTAACGCACTGGATGCGCAGAAGAACACCCTAAAAAGCATTCTATTAGTCTATTACTAAGTTGCGTTCACTAGCTTGTCCCACCAATAAAATACAATAAGAGATAACGAGGGAGAGGTGGATCCACACCGGTAGTATCAAACAAAATAAGTGTGCCCAAAGAGCGACGATATATGTGCGCTGGCATGAGTGAGAGCCAGCAAGCAAGCCAGGAAAAACCAGATAAAAAGGCAGCCAGGGACAACCGTGTTACCGTGCCAAAGCCATTGTGTAAGGCTCCTATCTATATAACCAAAGGTTGAGTTTTCAGTTTACACCAACCATTGGTGTAAACAGAACGACAGCAGATTTTGAAGTGGCATCATCCACTTAATCTGATCACTTCTTGATTACCACACATTAATTGATAGAAACAATTCCTCCCACATGCTTTTCTTATCTTTGTCATGTATTGGTTTATTTGGCGTTGTGAAACAAAATGGTGCACTTGACCAGTTCTTTTGTTCAGGCTTCATTAGGCACATGCAGGCCGTCAAAATAAAGTTTTGCAAAGAATGTTGAAATACGACGAGCTCGTTATGAGGGCATGGTGGAATTCGTTTTGTCGATTATTATAGGGATCAAGTCTCTATTATTGTTGAAATCCCCTAATGGCATAGCAGTACCTAATAATAGAAATTCGGCATATCCCACGTACCTGGGAATCGACGTTATGCGAACTATGGGGAGGTAAGGTTACCATGTTGCAATTTTTTTATTGTGTGACACACCATGAAATGACAGTAAATATATGTAAAAACGTTGCACGTATATACATAGGTTGAAGAGTTGCAGATGTTTATATAACCGGTTATTTGCACTTGTGCAACGATGCCAACTGCAACATACGTATTAGCAACAGCAGAAGCTGATATGAAGCGCTGATGCTCGCGAAGATGCTGGCCCTAGATACTGCTTCATAAATTAACTTCAACGCATGCCAACTAACCACAATTGACGTTAACCCAACGTGACGGATGTATTAAAGGAGCACATGAGTAATGTTTATAAAACTGGGTAGGCAGCACCGGAACCACTATTGATGTTTCATGAACAATAACGTCTATTTGAAAATTAGTTTCGAGATCTGGCGCAGTTCTGTGGTAAAATGTTTCATTGCCGCGCAGAATGCTTGGGTTCGATTCCAGCTGGGACCCTGACACTTATTCTTTACATTCGTCTGGTTGACGCTACCGATTTCGGTTATTTCTTAACGCTCGCACGCTAAAATTGCCCATGGGTGTTCTCGTCGTTCCTGACTAACTGTCAATCACCTGTGGTGCATACCCGCCCGTGGGTATGTGCGACTGTCTGGCGGGGCATGTTTGACGACGTACGTGACGGAATTGTGATATTATTGAAGTCTTGAGCAGCGCGTCATATTCGCCAAACCATCTTACCCTCCCACGCTAATTTTGTTTCACGCCAAGTTAAGAGGGTGACCACGAGAGCACCCAAACGTAAGCGCCCAGATAGATACATAGATAGATAAATAGATAGATAGATAGATAGATAGATAGATAGATAGATAGATAGATAGATAGATAGATAGATAGATAGATAGATACGCTCGTAGTTTCCGAAATTCGCTAAGAAATGCTTCGCATTTATTAAAACCTATTCACTTTGTAGCAAAACCTTCAGTACGAAAGTTATTCAGCCTTGTTTTCTATTACCCTCAGCTGATCTTATCGCCTTACGTCTTGAATTAGGTTTTGAAGCGTCGTAAGAAAAGGCCATGAAATATGAAAACATAATAAGAAAGAAAGCACCTGATTGGCCCACTTGCGTTTTGTGACCACAGACTGTTTTGCAAATGCCCTGAGTGAAGATGCCAGATACAGATACAATAAGTATAATTGATACAGATACAAGTTACTAGCAGCACAAATATACCTGGTATGATACTTGTCACTTGTATCTTAAGATATTTTGATACAATAAGGAATTCTTCATTATATTTGTATTGTTGGTGCTTGTGTATGTAGTTTTTTTTAATTCAAATCATTTTTTAGTGAACTTCGCCGAATTTGAGAGTAGCTATCTATCTATCTAGCCGCTTACGTTTGGGTGCTCTTGTGGTCTTCGCTTTAAATTGGCGTAAACCAAAATTAGCATGGGAGGGTAAGATGGTTCGACAAATATTACGCGCTGGTCAAGACATGAGTAATGTCACAATCCTGTCGTGTACGTCCTGAAACACTTCTCGCCAGACAGATGCACATATCCACGGGCGGGTATATGCCACTGGCCTGCGGGTATGTGCCAGAGGTGATGGACATATCATGTCTACCCAGCAACGACGAGAACACACATGCTTAATTTTAATGCTTGAGCGTTTAGAGTTTTTCCTGAGTGGAACGCCGGTTTCAGTCTCTGCTACATTTTCTCGTTTTTCATTGGTGCTTGTGGAAGACGCCGTTCTTCTGCCTCCGGAAATGGACGTAGAATCACCAGGGCCTCCACCCATACCTTTCACGTCGTCTGTGGCCACTTTAAGAAAGTGCTCCGGCCACCCAAGTGACGTCGACAGTGAGGACAAGCTGATATACTCTACGGCCAGTCATGAGAGCTCCGATGAAAGTAACTTTGTGCCCGTGGCAAGACGCAAGGTGAAGAGGAGGCTACTTACGACCTCTCCTTTCCAAAGTAAGGCCACCCCGAATATTCAAGAGCCACCGGTTCACGCTATTTTGTGTGTCCCGCTGAATGCCGCTGACGCCATGAACCGACTTAATCGCCAGGTCACGTCTATGTCACTTCAGGTGCTCGTTCTGGGACAAATAACAGACGTGAGAATCAATGGCCGCAAGAATGCTCTGGTGATAGACGTTACGCAACGTACTGCTCTCGACGTATTGACCAAGGTAAACGTGCTGGGGAACATCAACGTACGTTCTTTCATACCAGATGGCAAGGACTCTAGGGCAGGCGTTATCTACGACGTCGACACTTCTATCAGCGATATTGATTTTCCCATTCTAAGCAAACAAGTGACGGAAGCTACTATAATCTTGCAAGCCCGCCGTCTCGGGAACTCACGATGCGTGAAACTAGTTTTCAAGGGTGACAGTCTCCCAATTCAACTAAGAGTTGGTCATTTTCGACCCACAGTACGGCCGTTCGTGCCGAAACCTCTTCAGTGTCGGAAGTGCTGTAAAATAGGACACGTGAGTGCTGCTTGCACAAGTTCTGTTATGTGCTCTCAATGCTCGGAGTCACACAACACAGAAGCCTGCCAAGCAGAACATCGCAAATGCGGCGATCGCTAAGGTCTTCACGAGGCGTCATCAAAGCAGTGCCCAAATGTGAAGAAGGAGATGCAAGTGCTGAGGCAGATGGCCAGAGACGGTTCCACCCAGAGGGAGGCTGCTGCCAGAGTGCGACGTCGGCGTTCGCGCCATAGGAAAACTTTTAGGACATCCTCTGCCAAGGCCAGGGATACACCACTACCCCATATCAGCACTCACCACCACAAGCATCAACAAGTGCCAACAACAAGCATCCTCAGAAAGACGCAAGAAACATTGACCCTGACGCGTGACCAGCGCTGATGTCAATGACACCGCAAGTAGAGCCACAGCATCGCCCGCTGAAAGCAACTTCAGAGCGAGTAAGTCGTGACAGTCAAGATAACGAAATAATAGACGTGATTAAGACCCTCATGAAGACAATTCGAGTACTTCTGAATAATATTCAGACTCCGGCTGCCCACAGCGCTCTTCAAACATTGGACGCGTTGAATCCGGTGCTATCAAATCTAAAGAAGCACCATGGCTCTTTCTCTGCAGCCCTTCCGTAAACAAGTGAAAGAGGCATCAATTTTTCAATGTAATGCCCGAGGTCTTAAACCCCGCATTTCGGATTTTCGACCATATGTTTTCAAGAATCAGTTTCCAATTATCGTAATTTGTGAACCACGTCTTTACAATGCTATACGACTGTCTAAATACGAGGCTTTCAGATCTGCAACCTGTAACGAAAACAGTAAGGTCATTGGTTACATCAGGTGCGAACTCACAAATATTGAACATCCATTAACACCGGATGACAGCAACCAATACGTGTGCCTGACAGTTAAGCGTAAGAACGTGAACTTCATGCTAGTGGCAGTATATATTTTGCCCCCAGGCCGCTTCGACCCAGCAAGATTAGGTTCCATTATATCAGCGACGCCTGGGCCATGGATTATTACTGGGGATTTTAACGCTCATCACCCGCTGTGGGGAAGCCAGAAGATGGACCATCGGAAAATAAATGTGTCCTCCTTTGCATCTGACCACCACTACATTGTTTAAATGACGGCACTACCACGTTTTTACGTGGTCTGACATATAGTAGCTGTCTCGACCTAACTTTTATGTTATGTAGCCTAAGTACCAAGGTGCAGTGGTTTGCGGACAATGAAACGCATGGAAGTGACCACATCCCTACCTATATAAAGATCAAGGGGCTAAGCAAGTCACAGATCGCGTCCGCTTCACGAATAGACTGGTCAAAGTACATATCATCCACAAAGAAGCAATGCGAGGGAAACCTCGAATGTTCTCTTGAAAGCCTGGAAGGTATAATGAAGGCCGCTATCCAAGAGGCAACGTTTAATTGTGGACCTTTGCCCGTTTTTTTTTGCAAATATGAGGTAGAGTTGGAGCAACTTCGAGCAATCCGTCGTCGCGCCGAACGACGTTATAGGCGCACGAAATTCATCTACGACTTGAGGGAGGCGAGACGTCTACAAAAGAAGATTCAACGTCGAATCAATGCACTACAGTTGCTACGATGGAAATCACTATGCGAGTCGCTCGATCCCCACAAACCTCTTTCGCAAATATGGAGAATAATCCACGGCCTACGAACATTGCCACAACAGCATCGCCCGTTCAAATGCCTTGCTCTCCACCAAAGCCGAAGTGAAATCGATGTAGCTGAAGACTTCTGTGCCAGGGTTAAAAATAAGGGGTCCGGGATCAACATGAGTAACCTACGAAATGCGCCGATGTCCAAAGACACTTGGATGGACAATATCTTTTCTCTAGAGGAGCTTCAGGCAGCATTGGGAGCATACAAGCGCTCGTCATCTCCTGGGCCCGATGGAGTCACTTACATGGCCCTTGCTAACCTAGGACAAACAGCTCGGCGTGCCCTTCCAGCTGTATACAATGACTCGTGGAGCAACGGTTTGGTTCCTCCTTCGTGGACGTGCAGCCGCCTTGTGCCCCTGCTCAAACCAGGCTAATCGCCTATGGACATGGCTTCCTATCGCCCCATCGCGCTTGCGAGCTGTTTTGGAAAGGTGATGGAGAGGATGGCGCTGACTCGCTTAGAGTGGTACCTGGAACATAAAAATGTATACCCCGATGCTTTGACCGGCTTTCGACGTGGACAATCTTCCATAGACAATTTTGTTGATCTTGTCACGTCTGTACAATAGCAGAAAAGCCTAAAGATATTATCAGCGGCACTTTTCTTGGATATTAAGGCTGCATACGACAATGTACTACATGAAACCATCCTGGACGCCTCGGGCAGCATTGGATTGGGAGGCCGCGTTTACCAATGGATCTACAGCTATTTGAAGGACAGAACCTTCTTCGTTCAGACAAAAGATGGTGCAACAAGGCACCATCATACTTATCGCCGCGTACCTCAAGGTGGGGTCCTAAGCCCCATACTTTTCAACCTTGCGCTCATCGGCCTCGTTGACGTCCTGCCACACTCCGTACATCTGTCGATATACGCGGACGACATCTGCATCTGGGCATCAGGGGTCACGCGTCTACATGTACGAGCCAGGCTTCAGACAGCGGCTACACTGACGTCAAACTACCTTCAAGGACGAGGACTGGAGCTTTGATCTGAGAAATTCTCACTGGTTGCGTTTACGCGCAAGACAATGACGCCATACCGCATCAGAATTAATGGACTCACGATCAGCTATCAAAATACCCACCGTGTGCCAAGAAAAGAACTGTCGAAAGTTTTAGATAGACTATACAATCGCCAATTGTCGGAAGAAAGGGTATTAGGACAATGGCCGAGACCGTCCTCTGCACGCAAGGCATCGAGAGCATTGTTGCGCCTTCTGCGGGCAAGTGGTCGTACAGACAGACTGTAAGCAGCGTCGTGGATCGTCTGATGATCTTCTCACCTTTTTTTTCCTTCAACGTATCTTTTCTCTCATCTTTTATTCCCCTTACCCCCTTCCCCAGTACAGGGTAGCCAGCCGGTCTGAGAACTGGCTAACCTCCCTGTCCTTTCTCTTTCAATCCTCCTCCTCCTCCTCCTCCTTGAGCGTTAAGAAAAAGCTGACACAGGCAGCGTTAATTGTACAAATGCAAAGAATAATTCTCAGTGTCCCAGCAGGAAACTAACCACAGCATTCTGCGTGGCAATGAAGCATTTTACCTCAGAACTACGCCAGGTCTCAGAACAAATTTTCAAATAGACGCTGTTTTTCGTGAAACGTCAACTGTGGTTGCAGTGCTGATTACCCAATTTTATAAACAGTACATATATGCTCCTTTGATACAGTTGTCGCATCGGTTTATCGTCAATTGTGGTTAGTTGTGATGCGCTGAAGTTGACATATGTAGCAGTGTTTGAGGCCAGCATCCTCGCGTGCATCAGCGCTTCATATCAGCTTCTGGCGTTGCCAATACGCATGTTCCAGTTGGCGTCGATGTGCAATTGCAAACAACTGGTTATATAAACATCTGCAACTCTTCAACATATGTCTGTGCGTGCAACATTTGTACATAAATTTAGCGTCATTTTATGACGTGCCACTCAGTAAAAAGAATTGCAACACGGCCACCTTTCCTGCGCATGCTTCACATAACGTCGATTCCCAGGTACGTGGAATTCGCCGAATTTTTTATTTTATTGCAAGCCCATTTTCGGCCTTCATAGATTGCCCCAGGACCAAACAGAAGAAGGGGGAGAAAAAGTCTTCTTCATGATTTTAACATATATTGCGTTCATCTCTCTCTGCATCGATGTGAGTTATTTTTACCCACACCGATCAACCATAAACCATAAAGTGTGTTATTTTTACAAACCATTCGCTTATATATAGCTACGTATAGCATGCTGAATTGATACTGAAATTGTTTAACAAATTCTACTCAACAACAACAAAAAACACGTTTATAGGCTAGTTGGTGATGAATTCCTACTTGAAAATATTGTAGTGCTATATTTCGCGAAGGCAAGGCAGAGAAACGCAAGACGAGTAAACTAAGTCCTAACAGCAGAGTTGTGGAGATAAGTCAGACTTTTGTGAGACCAACTGACCCTCATGTGTCAGTCAAGACCAAGAATAGGTCGGCGTCCATCCTGTGATATACTTTACTGTATTGTCCTCATCAATTACGGCACTACAATATTTTAGGTAAAAATCTTGTACACAATAACAATGTTTATTTTAAAATGATATACAACGCACTTGCTACTGTTATTTTTTGTTATAAATTAGTAAACGACACGAAATGTAGTCAATGGTGTGAAGTGCAGGAATGAGATAGAGCACGAAATACGTGACATGCATCCTACCACCATGCCCGAAAATGGTTCAAGACGCTCCTGAACTTCCGTAGAGTCAGGCTGATTTAAGCATAAATTATGGCTAGTTGGTGTAGCACACAACGTGGATAACGATGCGATTTCGTCAACGGTGGAAGAGAGCAACGACTTATAGGACACAGCACCACAGTCTTTGATGTTTGAAAAGGAAAGTTTACAGCACGAAGGGCACCTAAGCTGCTTTACTTTGTATCAATAAAATAAGCATTTTTATTTATTCGTTTTTACTTATTTATTTTGACCCAGGATTCACACTGTACAAGAAAGCATCTAACCTCATCATGTTCAAATTATGCTGATGTTTAATCTATCCAAGATAAATAAAGTATCCTTTGCCAACTACCATCTATTATTATTCAATATGTATTTATTTATTTTTACTCATTTATTTATTTATTATTTATTCATCCATTTATTTAAAGAATACTGCCAACCCTCTTTGAGAATTATTACAGGAGTGGAAAATACAAACATTGGATAAACAAGGTAATACAACATATCACATTATGAAAAAATTAAACGCACACAGTAATAAGATCTTTACTTCAAGTGTCGAAATCATGGGAATTTCCAATGTAAACGACATATAAACATATAACAATGCATGGCCTACAAAATTAAAGGATTCAAGAAAATAAAACGCAGTGGGAAAGCTTTCACCCGTATTCTAGTAGTTTAGGCCGAACTTGGAGACACCAACACGATATTTTTAATACATTCTAGAAATTTTCGAAGTGTTGACTGTGCTACCGTGGCTGAATTTAGCGCATTTCATTCTCTTATTACGCGATGAAGAAATGAAAAACGGAAGGTGGTTTTGTTACAAAGGTATTCTTTGTACATTTGCATGGGGGTGTTTTTGGCGCACTATCCCTTTCTTCTTTGTAACGACGAATGCTGAGGCATTAGTTTTAACGTCGACATTCAACAATTGGTACCGCCGAACGTAGGCAGCTCTGCTCTGTGCTGAAGTTCGGAGGGGGAATGGTTTGCCTAAAGCGGGTAAAGATAAATCTTACCGCCTTGCGCTGTACATTCTCGAGAATATCTATGTGACTGTCTGTCAAAAGAAACCACACTATATTCGCGTATTCGGACATTCAGTCTTACAAAAGTAACGTAAGATAAGCGCTTCGTATTGAAACTTCCAAAAGAACATTAGAAAACAAAGTGGTAGCTAAAAAAAATGACAGCATATCCACGGAGTGAATGATGGGGAGTGGCCCGAAGCATTCGTCCGTCCATTCGTTCTTGCTTCCGTCCATTCCTGCGTACGTCTGTGTAACCGTCCATGCGTCCATCCACCCGTCCGTGCGTGCGTCTGTTCGTGCGTCCGTCCCTGCGTTCGTCCATGCATCCGCGCCTGCGTCCGTTCATGCGTCCATCCATGCATCTGTCTGGGTGTCCGTTCGTCCATCTATTCAGCACTCCAAGTACCACCATCTCGCATCTTTTCATCATATATTCTACATATAGAAGCACCGCCATCCAGCGAACATTTCAAGGACTAAACGGGAGGTGGCACATGCCCACTTTCTTAAGGCTTGCGCTTCGGGTTTACTTCCCACCTTTAACCACCTCGAGTTCATGGTATATACTTGTTCACTGTATTCATGGCTATGCGGCCCAACGCTCGCTAAACCTTTCTAAAACCAAGGAGGTTACACCCAGCGAGTATAACGTAGCAACCCTTTCTTGTCAGATCGTGCTCAATGTACATGCCAATAGCTGCTAATGGGGATCGCAGCGTGCGCGTTACCTAAAGGCCGAATGCTCCTGTCTCTCGTTCCCCCTTAGCAGCCATAAACATGTGCATTGAGCACTATCTTTTATTGTTCAACAACGCACAGAAGAAATGTCTCACCGGAACCACTTTGGAGGTCAAAATCGTAAGGACCGTTATTTCGGGTATGTGCCACTGGTGGGGACGTACTACGAGGGACGCACAAACCACGCCATAAGGAGCTTCGCCCCTAATATTAAAGACGACCAGCGTTTCCCATCGAGCACTTCATCAATTACAGGTCTTGGAAAAAAAACAGAAAAAAAAGAATTAACACCTTTCGAGGATCATTGAGTAGATTACGCCACACAGTGCAATGCTTAGGAGCACACGCAATGACGGGAATGATAACGGGAAAAATTCGCTCCAGACACAGGCGTTGTCTTGGTAGTACTTGCTCTAAGCAGTTTTGTGCTCAATTCTTTCTGACACTGACTTTGACGAACTCAAAATTGCTGAACCGGTTGACAGAGGCGGAAATGTGGAAAGTACCACAGTAATTGCTCTATAGGAAAACAATGTGTGTATGTCTGTCTGGAACAGCATATTAAAGTTTAAAAGTTAATGATGAGTCAGAGGTAAAAAGCATACCGGATCACCATAGAAAAACTGCTACCGTATAATATTTCACAGCGGAGCGGCTTAGAGACGGACAGAGAAGCGCTGAACTCATAACTAAACTTTATTTTAAAAACATATATAGGAAACAATGACTGGTCAAAAACTGTGGGCATGTGCACATGTGTTGAAACACAATATGATTTATGTATTGTCTAACAAGTAGTTATATTGTCCCGCCGCGGTGGTCTAGTGGCTAAGGTACTCGGCTGCTGACCCGCAGGTCACGGGATCGAATCCCGGCTGCGGCGGCTGCATTTCCGATGGAGGCGGAAATGTTGTAGGCCCGTGGGCTCAGATTTGGGTGCACGTTAAAGAACCCCAGGTGGTCGAAATTTCCGGAGCCCTCCACTACGGCGTCTCTCATAATCATATGGTGGTTTTGGGACGTTAAACCCCACATATCAACAAGTATTTATATTCTTCATCTGGCGTCTCTCATAATTATATAGTGGTTTTAGGACGTTAAACCTTACATATCAATCATCTTGAAGAGTGAGAGATCGATTACTTATGAATTTGTTATTGGATGTACCTAAAAATGCTTTGGCTATTTTACGCATGCGCTGATCAATATGTCTATATATGATAGTTGTTTTGTGCAAATGGGGCACACATCCGCATGATCTAAAATGAGTTGCCGAATGAGACGTGATTGCAGCACCTGATAGCGTGAGCTGACGCTCTCGTAATCGCACGTTTATGCACCGCGCCATTTGGCCTGCGTATTCGCAACCTCAAGATAGTGGAATAGCATAAACCACGCCAGTAGTACAAGGCGCATATTTCTGGACATGATTAGAGACACATTTGTTCCCTTTTCCTAGATGCTGACACAACACTCTATCCACCAAAGCACACACATGGCGCACTTTATTACGTGCTCGGAACAACACGTGCAGCGATGTTTTTCAACCCACGCGTGGTTCCGTGTATATATGTGATAACTGCATACCTCTTTTTATTGCTAATTGCTCCTGTTCCTTCAGTCGCTCGCTTTTTGTATCAATACGCTTGAAGCGTTTTTCCAAAGAAGTGGCTACATTATCAATATACATAGAGCCATTCATAGTTGCAAAGAAGGCTTTCTTGTGAACAACCAAAACATGCAACTTAGTTTTACAAAGAAAGTCTACTAGCTTTTTCAGCTTGCCTTTGTAACAGTGATGTTCCCTGCTACGCCGAAGGATTGTAATTACCAACATTCATGAAAGTCCCAGCATGTTTTTTTGCACAGCAGTACTAATTTCAGCCCCAAACCACGCACACACATACTATAATTACACGTGTCTCGCGTACTGACGAATTTTGAAATCATGACTAGCCCCTCCACTGCCGCACAACATAAGCACTACTTTGTGTATTCCTACAGTATTAGTACGCTGCACATTGTGCTTCAAGTCTAACACCACTAGTGAACTATAAATCGCTCCGCGTAAATAAAAAAAAAACAAATCTCAAAGGTCATGCTTAAGTGGTGAGCGTCATAGCCGATTGCAGCAGATGAAGGTGCACTGTGACCGGTAAATATTGGTCGTCATAGGAGAATTTAGCCACTCCTCAAATTCCCTGTGATATCACGAAGAGTCCCTTTAGCTCCAAATGACAGGCGACAAGTTTCTGAAAAAGGGAAAATTCCCTGCGCGGAACATCACTTCTTTGTTGTGCAGCGTGGTCAGTCCTCACAACAATGTTCATGCAGTCCGAGACACACCTGGAATGGTGATCCTCGTCGACAGCGCCCGAAACACACTTCGCCGTCGCAATCTTCTCAAAGTAGTTCAAAGATGGCCTAAAGCAAAACTTGGGCCCGAGGGCCAGCTTGCGCTGATGTTCCTGGGGAAGTGACGTGTGCCTCTGGTTCCAGGGCATCGGCAGTCTTGGTTTTTTCTCGAGTAGCGGATTCTCGAGTAGCGGATTCTTTCTTCTATATCGACGAGGAAGACGAAGTGTTGCTGTAGCTCAGTGTTTGCCGTTCATCTTCAGACTTTTCACCCATTTTCGCATTTATACGGGGAACATAGTTCCATTTTCGGCGGCGATGAAAGTGGACTCATCTGCATGCCCTCCCGATTGGCCAGCGACAGCGCCGGCAGACTCAAGGAAGCGAAACTGACTTTCCAGTGACAGCGAGGCTACCCTCAATGACACTGCCGAGAGCGCCTACAGCTCCGACGACGAATACGTGACCGTCATGAGCCAGAAAGCAAAGCGAAGGATGCTCAGGGCATCCATGCACGCATCTGCTGTGAGGGCCCCGCAAAGCCGCCGAGGTACACCGTCCTATTCTTACCTACGCAACCATCCATCAACGTGAGACTAATGAAAAGGCAAGTTGTATCTTCAGAGCTCGAGGCACTGTTGCCGAATAGTATTAAGGATATCAGAGTAAATCCCTGGAAAAATGTTGTAGCAGTGGACGTCTCTCAAGCGTCAGCGTTAGATTCACTGAGCAAAGTCACCGTCCTCGGCGGCATGAATGTTCACACTATCATTCCGCTAGGAAATCAGGCAACTACAGGCGTCATATATGACATCGATGTGACCGTATCGAACGAAGATCTGCCGATTCCTATTAAGCCTGCTAATGATGGGCGCCAAATACTACAGGTGTGCCATCTAGGAAAGTCGAGATGTGTGAAGATAGACTTTAAGAGTGATTACCTGCCGACACATGTTAAGGTGGGTCATTTCCGACATGCTGTGCGGCCATTTGTCCCTAAGCCGCTTCAGTGCCGAAAATGTCAGAAATTTGGTCATGTGAGCGCCATCTGTGGAAATCCTACAACATGTTCTCGTTGTGGTGCACCACACTCTGCCGACAACTGTAAGGCTAATTCCTATGATTGTCCGAAGTGCCAAGGGCCCCAAGACGCCACATCAAAGGAGTGTCCAAAAATAAGGCAGGAGATTTCGGTTTTGAAGAAAATGGTGAGGGACCGTTCGACTCACCGAGAAGCGGTTGCTGTCGTCAGACGACATCGTTCTCGTCCCAGACGCTCATCTAGAAAGCCTGCCCACAGTATCAAGCCTTCTGTAAAGCCTCCTTTCGTTGAATCGGCCTCACCACCACCACCGGACAGAAGGAACACATGCACTGAGAATGCTGCCCCTGAAAAGGAGGCTCTGGAAGAAGCATGGCCATCACTTTCAAGAATAACCCTTGCAGAAAAAATGGAACGTGCACCGGTAGCACCACTTCCTGCATCTCGCCAAGATGAAGTGACAGAGCGTGACCGTGAAATTTTGAAGATGATCAAGTCTCTCATCAATGCCATTCGCATGCTTATAGGCAACACGAACACGCCTACAGCACGATGCGCAGTGCAAGTATTGGATGCCCTGAGTCCAGTGCTTGCCAACTTTGCATAGGCAAGATGGCTCGTTCACTGCCTTCATTCCGAGCTGAAGTACGTAGTGCAAAAGTTTTACAGTGGAATGCCAGAGGACTTAAATCACGGATCTGATTTCTTCAACAGTACGTTTTCCGCAACAGATTTCCTTTATTTTTAATATGTGAACCAAATTCGTTAAAAGCGATAAAGCTTTCTGGTTACGAAGCCTTCACTTCATCGACTTGTGGTGATCCCAGCAAAGTAATTATATATCTCCGCACAGATTTAACTTGCATTCCGTATTTGGTGCAACCCCATAACAGAAATCAATACGTATGCCTCCGCGTTGCAAAGAAGAAGGTAGCCTTCACGCTTATCGGCGCATACATCTCACCTTCTGGTCAGTTCGATGGTGAAAGACTACATGACATCTTGACCGCTACACCTGGACCCTGGACGGCTATTGGTGATTTCAATGCTCATCAGTTGCTTTTGGGAAGCACAAAGATTGATTCCAGAAGCCGGAAACCTGCTGAATTCGCCTCAGGCCACGAATTTACCGTTACGAATGACGGCAGTTGAACGTATTTGCGTGGTTCGAGATATAGCAGTTGCTTGTATCTTGCATTGGTGTCACGGCGATTCACCCAACAAGTGCGATGGTTCACTGATATTGAGACTCACGGCAGTGATAATATTCCAACGTGTCTGAAGGTCACAGGTTTTGCAACTTCCTCCTGATCAACTAACAGAAGAGTTAATTGGACAATGTACAAGACAAAGGCGGAAGATGCATGCGATGATAGCGCGTGTGACCTCGAGGATGTAATGAAAAATGTGATGGAAGAGGTTACGTGCACCTTTAAATACACATCAAAGCGTACAGAATTTGATATAGAACTTGAACGAGTATGAACTATTCGTAGGCATGCTGAGAGGAAGTACAGGCGCCGTAATTCAATTCATGACCTCAGAGACGCTTGACGTCCACAAAAGAAAATACAACGTCGAATGGACAAGCTGGAGGACCAACGGTGAAAGAAATTTTGTGAATCACTCGATCCTCGCAAGCCTATGTCGCATATATGAAGGACGGTGCGTGGCCTTGGCTCAACTCCACAACAACGTCCATTCAGCATATTGGCTCTCTATCAAGGCCGCCTGCAGGTTGACGTTGCTGAAGATTTCTGCGTGAGGATTGCGGGCAATATGGTTACCATGAGTGACGAAGTTCTCGGGGATGTTCCTGTGGCACGAGTTTCTGAACTGAATATGCTTTTCTCACTCGAGAAACTGCATGCAGCTCTAGCCACCTGCAGACGTTCATAGTCACCTGGGCCGGACGGTATTACATACGCTGCTTTACGCCATCTTGGAAGACGCGGCCGAGACCAGCTACTAAAATGCTACAACCAGTCATGGAACGATGGCGTCCTTCCAGAAAGGTGAAAATCCAGCCGCTTGGTACCAATCCTCAAACCTGGAAAGTCGCCGCTCGATCTGGCATCATATCGACCCATTGCGCTATTCAGCTGCGTGGGGAAAATAATGGAAAGAATGGTTCTGACACGCCTCGAGTGGTACCTTGAACGCTATATTATATACCCAGAGGCCATGGCTGGTTTTCGAAGAGGCCGCTCTTCTATTGATGTCATCGACCTTGTAACCTCTGTGCAACAACAGAAATACCTCATGTGCATCTCGGTTGCAATGTTCCTAGATGTGAAAGGTGCATACGACAACGTAACGTACGATGCCATCCTAGATGCCTTCGTGAACATTTGAATCGGTGGAGAAATGTTTCGATGGATTCGGAGCTACCTACAGAGGAGATCCTTCTTCGTGCTTACTGCGGAAGGCCGCACCGTTGATCATTACACCGCTCTTGGCGTTCCACAAGGCAGGGTTCTCAGCCCTACGCTGTTTAACCTCACGATCATTGGCCTTGTACAAAGTGTACCTCGATCAGTCAATCTCTCTACATACGCTGATGATATATGTATCTGGGCTTCAGCAGTGACACGACCCCAGGTACGCGCACGGCTCTAAAAAACAGCGAGAATAACGTCGACGTACCTCCATGCTCGAGGCCTCACAATTTCCACCCAGAAGTGCGCCTTAGTGCCTCTTACCCACAAGCCCATGATCTATTATTCTGTTTCCATCGACAACGTGAACCTTTCGTATACGAGACGTCACCGATTCCTGGACGTCATTATCGACAAAGATCTTTCGTGGAGTGCTCACATCTCGCACTTAAAGAAGAGGCTCAGCTCTATCACACACGTGATGAGATTTCTCGCTGGTAAAACGTGGGGCACATCAGTGTGATCTATGCTTCAGCTGTACAGAGCGCTCTTCTTGGGATATTTGCGGTATAGCATGCCCATGGTTTCCAACGCCGGAAAAACTAACATCAGGGTCCTGCAAAGCATTCAAGGCCAAGTCCTCCGCACATGCTTGGGGCTACCTCGGTGCGCTAATACATTAGCAACAGTTGGTATTGCTAAAGACCATCCGATCACGACATATATAACTGTCGACACACTCCGGACACATATCTGTCACATATCCAGAGTGCCTAATCACCACCTTGCTAGCTTGCCACTAGAAAGACCAAAAGCAGCGTTTTTCAAAGTTGTTGCGGCTAACCAGAATTCCAGCTCGTGGAGATTCTCGCTCGCAACCATACCACTATCTCCAGAGTGGTGCATGAAAAGACCCAATGTGCGCCTTGAAGTGCCGGGGATATCTAAAAAGGCAAGCCTGTCATCTGCAGCCCTCAAGCAGATCTCTCTGGACCTTTTGCATTTGTCGTATGCTAACCGAATTCATGTTTACACGGACGGTTCGGTCTCGGGAAGTTCGACAGGTGCCTTCGTCTTACTATCTCGATCAATCACCATCAAATTCAAGACATCACACGTCACGACATCTACGGGATCCGAGCTCGCCGCTCTTTGAGCCGCTGTGGAGTTTGTTACGCAAGTATCCCCTAGTAGATGGGCCATATTCTGCGACTCCAAGGCAGCCCTTCAATGCGTGCGAAGTCTACGACGTGAAAACAACCACCACATGGTGTATCGTATTAATAAAATTTGTCATCGCGCCGCTGATCAAGTACATGACATTGTTTTACAATAGTTGCCGGGCCACTGTGGCATCAGTGATAACCACCTAACCAACGACGCTGCCCGATGTGCCCACGATGGAGCGCCCACACTGTCCCTTGTAGAGAGTAGACGCAGCTAGAGAACTTCGTCACAACGCGCATAATGCCACGCTTGCGCACTGGAATTCTCCACTTAACTCCAATCATGCCCTAAGAACCTTAAGTCCTTACTCCAGAAACAACTGCCATCCTAGATTTCTCGACGTGACGCTACAATGCTGTGCCGGCTGTGGAATGGGATAGCGTTTACTAAGTCATTCAGCCATCGCATTAGCATGGCAGATTCATCCTTGTGTGAAAGCTGCAACTGTATAGAGACTATTGAACATCTCTTGTGCCACTGTGCCCAATTTGATGAAGATCGCCGGACTCTCCAGTGTGCCTTGAATAGACTCGATGACCAGCCATCTAATGAAGCAAAGATCTTAGGAGCCTGGTCGCGCAGCACATCAGCACAGAAAGCCACACGAGCCCCCCTGAGATACTTGACAGCAACTTCATTGAGGGACCGCCTGTGAAACTCGGCATTGTGTGTCTGATGTGACATGTGTCTATCCTTCTCTCTCTCTTTTACTCCCCTATCCCCCTCCCCATGGGTAGTGTAGCAAACTGGACGCATAGTCTAGTTAACCTCGCTACCTTTCCTACATTTCTTCTCTCTCTTCTCGAGTAGCTTGGAAAGCACACCACACCACTGAAAGTTGGCGGAAGAGTCGGCAGTATTGCACCATTCTCTGTACAAGCGTTGTTAGACAAGACATAAATCATATTGTGTTGCAACACATATGCACATGCGCACAGTTTCTGATTAGTCATTGTTTCCCATAAATGTTCTTCCCTTTTACAAAAAATTTCATTTGTGAGCTGAACGCTGTGTTCCTTCTCGGTCCGCCTCTAACCCTTTGCGCTGTAAAATAAACGATTAACAACCGCCAACTTGCCCAACTCGCGATTCTGCTTTATCATCTTTCTAGAATACAGGGCTCTTTTGTTTTTCTTAACTTTAGTTTCAAAGACCCGGCCTCATTGGCAGCGATAATCGTGGTTAAAATTTGTAAAACTAGGGCTGCATGAGGGTACCTTCTACATGGTGCATGCCTACCAGATCTGCAGTGGTTTTGCAACTGATTACAACCTTTTGTTGGACACTCAAAAAGAATCTGCAAACTCCTAAGGCCTGAATGGTGGTCACAAGTAAGGACATTGAAAGGCTGCCTCAGGGTCGCCTGTGCATGAAAAGGTGATAACGAGCACCAACGACGCCTGTACAGTGAATGAACTGCTGAATTTTCCGCCAAATTTCTGTGGAGTGGTGTGCTTTCCAAGCTCGCGGTCAAGAACATAACCAAAGCTGCCTATATGCATGGGTACTCAACCTAAGGCGAACGGCACTTTCCCGGGAACATGAGCGTAAGCTGGCCCTCGAGCCCAAGTTTTGCTTTGAGCCGTCTTTGAATAACTTTAAGAAGATTGCGACGGCGAGGTATGTTTCGGGCGCTGTAGACAGAGGTCACCGTTCCAGGTGTTTCTCGGACTGCATGAACACCGTTGTGAGGATTGACCATGTTACGCATAACAAATGCAAGCTGGAAAAGCTGGTAGACTTTCTTTCGGAAGCTCAGTTGCATCTTTTCGTTGCTGACAAAGAAGGCTTCTTTTTAACTATGAATGGCTCTGTGTATAATGACAAGGTAGCCACTATTTTGGGAGAAAAAAAGCTTCAAGCGTGTTGATGATAAAAACGGATCACCGAAGGAACTGGCTAGCGCCCTGTTACTAAAAATTTTTCTGAAACGCTTAGCGGCAAGTTTGAAAAAGGCCAAAAAACAAGAACTGCAGGTTTTCTTTTTAGTGAAGGCGCACAAGGTTGGAATGCAACTAAGAGTGATTGTCTCATAAAAAACGCTTGGCGAATAAGTGTTTCTTGGTATCTTCAAAGAAATTTGAAGCGCTCGAGGATTTGTGATCCGCTAAAAATTTCCAGCTCAGAATCTGTCATCAGATTACTAAAAGAACGCCCTTCTTTGTACTGCTACGCATTCAGCATAGACGTAGAAAACTTGTTTTATTCTTTACCCCAATTCGAAGTGCTGAAGTGTATTAAGCAGTCCATAAGAGAGGATAGCGATGAGTTGCTGTTTCGGAGCCAGTGTGGCGTCTCCGTTGAGTCGTTTCCGGAACTCGTGCAGGCGTACATGTATTCAACGGTTGTGTGTTGTGAGGAAAAATTTTTTCCCCCAAAATCTGGCATCTGCATTGGATCATGTGCAGCACCTGTAATTAGCCATATCTTTTTTGTGTTTGTAGACAGGCAGCTGCAAAAACGTTTGAATGGTTTAGCGTCACTTGTTGTTCGATATGTTGATGAATCTTTAGTTCTACTGGACACTAACATTTGCTATGTACTGGTTCATATAGTTATGAAGGTTTTTAAGGAGTATGGAATGGGTCTGCATTTCACTTTGGAGCTGACATAAAACGGTGATCTACAGTTCTTCGATTAAAAACTGGCTTTCATCAAGGATCACGTTTGTTGCCGGTACTATCCTAGATTCATAAAGCCGACCTTGCGCCAACTGTGCTGGGAGCAGCTCTTCGGAAGTCATGCGAGCACCTTATGGCGCATGCGTTTCATACACAGTTCACTTGCCTTGCAAATTCTGGATTTCCAGGTTTGCTCCATGTTGGAAAAACTGATACCAAACCTCAAGAAGTTTTATCGTAGTGATTCTATAGTGCCACAGGAGTTGCAAGAAAAAGAGACATGCAGTTATCTAATATATACACGGAATCGCACATGGTTTGAAAAACATCGGTGCTCGTTATCGAGTAAACGTGTTCTCAGCCCGAAATAATTGATTGTTATGTAGGGTTTAACATCCCACAGCCACCATATGATTATGAGAGACGCCGTAGTGAAAGGCTCTGAAAATTTCGACCACCGGAGGTTCTCTAACGTGCACCCAAATTTGAACACATGGTCCTACAACATTTCCGCCTCCATCGGAAATGCAGCCGCCGCAGCCGGGGTTCGAACCCACGACCTGCGGGTCAGCAGCCGAGTACCTTAGCTACTAGACCACCGCGGCGGGGCTCTCAGCCCAAAACAAAGTTCATAATGTGTGTACTTTGGTGGATAAAGCATTGTGTCAGCAACCCGGGAAAAGAAACCAGTGTGTCTCTAATAATGTGCACAAATATGCGCCTTGTACTACTGTCGAGGTTTATGCCTTTCCACTGTCTTGCAGCTGCGTATACGTGTGCCAAACGGGGCGGTGCATAAACGTGTGCTTACGAGTGCATGAGTTGACGCTATCAGGTGCTGCAGTCACGTCTCATTCGGCAGCTCATTGTAGATCATATGAATATATTTCCTTCTTGCACAAAACCACTATCATATATAGACATGTTTATCAGCACACGCGTAAAATATCCAAAGCACTTATCAGTAGATTCAATAACAAGTACATAAGTCATTCATCTAGCACTTCTCAAGATGAAGAATATAACTACTTTTTAGGCAAGATATAAATCATGTTGTGTTGGAACATATGTGCACATGCACACAATTTTCAGTCAGTCATTGTTTCCTATATATGTTCTTTTCTTTTCCAAATAAATTTTTGTTGCAGTTCAGAGCTGTGTCCCTTCTTTGTCCGTCTCTAACCTATGGCGCTGTAAAATATACTACTATGAACATCTACCAACTTGCCCAACTCGTAATTCTGCTTCAGCAGAACCTATAGCCTGTCTAGTTGGAAGAAATTCATATTTAGCCACGTTGCATGAAACAAAAAACAAAAGAAAGAGCAGATCTGGACGAGTGCTATGTAAGGACTCTAGAGGTCTTACAAGGCGCTATAATGCTGTGAAAGTAGAGCACGTTCATGTGTATTCTTTCCTTCAACCACGTTTATTTCGCGCAAAGTGCCCAAAAGATGAACAGCCGTGATCGACAGGCAGCCAACTACATTGAGAGTCAAGAACTACATTCAGATGGGAGAAGTTTTATGATGATTACAAGTGCCCCGTCGCGGTGGTCTAGTGGCCAAGGTACTCGGCTTCTCGCGCGGGATCGAATCCCGGCTGCGGTGGCTGCATTTCCGATGGAGGCGGAAATGTTGTAGGCCCGTGTGCTCAGATTTGGGTGCGCATTAAAGAACCCCAGGTGGTCGAAATTTCCGGAGCTCTCCACTACTGCGTCTCTCATAATCATAAGGTGGTTTCGGGACGGTAAACCCTACAAATCTATCAATGATGATTACAAGTAACATGCCCCACTGCATGCACAAACCTATCCAATAGTGTTTCATCTAACACCTGTTACCGCAGGAATTCCCCAATCATGACTGTCTGTCTCTAGCGTCTGAAAATGGCTTCGAAAGCAGTGACCATGTTTTCTTATAATTTAAAACAGCTTCCAAAGATGTCAATGACAGCTTCACTTGTATAGATAATACATTCACAATTGGGCAAAGAAAGTCTTGATGAACATTATTGAGCTCTTTTTGTTTATTCGCTTGTATTGAAACAGTGTAATAATAATAATAATAATAATAATAATAATAATAATAATAATAATAATAATAATAATAATAATAATAATAATAATAATAATAATAATAATAATAATAATACATTTTTTAACTTCCCAAAACCACCATATGAATATGAGAGAGGCCCATAGTGGCGGGTTCTGGAGTTTTCGTCCACATGGGGTTCTTTAGCGTGCATCGAAATTAGATCACGCGGGCCTACAGTATTTTCACCTCCATCGAAAATGCAACCGCCGAAGCCGGAATTAGATCCCGCAGTCTTTTAAACGGTATGCTGATGCTAAGAGATGTTGGCGACGGTGACGAAGGCACCTCTGACAGAAGAATAAATTGCATAAAAGACTTTGTTTTAAGCGCCTGCCTTTTCTTTCAAAAGAGTGCCTATTACAAAACACATGAGAGGGTACTTACAAGTAAATGGCTGAGCAGTCATAATGTTCAATTTAGGTAATAAATTTTCAGCACGTATTGATTTCTCATTATTACGTATCTCCACTGTGCAATATCTTTTACTTGGACCTTCTCGCTAGAAAAACAATATATTTCATCACACCCCTTCAGAACGTCAATCTTGCAGCACAATAAAGCACAAAAGTATGGAATGATTCAATATTTTTGAGGTATCAGCATTTTTTTCAGTAGAACTAAGACGTTAATGAATTTGAAGAAAAAAATCGTGATGTTGTTACCCTTGCCATTAGCCATTTGCGTTTGTAATTTTGTCAGAAAAAGTCTTAATGTGTGGTCATTTGCGTTAACATGCAACCTTCCCCAATTCGTGCGCTATGCGTATAGTTTATCTTTTAAAGAAGAGTATCCACAGGCTAAAAACACCTTCACATAACTGCGAAGATAGACCTTTAAAAAGGTTCACGGAAGTAGCTAGAGATGCTCTTTTAACGTAAAACATCAAAATAAACAACGCAACAAGCCTCATCTTGTGTCGTATACTGATGACATAGTTTGACAGCTTCCGCATAGTTTCGCACATAATTAATTATCCAGACGGCGCTCATAAGAAAGACGAGGCGATCAAACGACCTAGCTTTGAACGTCGATTCCATCTATTTGCCACCCGAAACCTCCTTTGACAGTCTACGACCAAACCTTTCCTAAATTTCTCGGTGCTCTCTTTCCACTAAAATGAGGCAGAGACGTCTTTTAGATCCTATCGCCTTTGTTGATAAATTCGCCGCCTGCTTCACGGGTTGAGATTATTTCGAGGCAATGCATTCAGCAGTAAATTGCGCACCTCGAAGAAGTTCATTAGATTAACTTTATGTGGGGTACAATTGACGAATAAAGTCAGTGGCGAGGACGTTGTTCATAAACCGCAGGTAATAATATCACCTATACACTTTTAAGGCGAAAACCTTAGATGTTTCATCAAGCGTGAAAACCGACCGGTGTCCCGCGTCGGCGTACGCTGTCGGCAGCGTGAACACTATAGTATACGAAAGATCATCATGTCATGCCATCACCATACGACATCCCCATGCCTTCACAAATTGCCGCACTTTGTGACGTTCTCGTGATGTCACATAATCACGTCATTACAAGACGTACTTGCTGGGTGAGCATATCCGGGAGGCCATGCAAAACAAGTTGAGGTGCAGAAAGTGTGCAAGCCTCGGCTCATGGAGACATCGCTAAACTCTGTTAGCTGCAGAAAGCTTTCGAAGGGAGTCGCGGGAGGTTCAGTACATCGGCTTGGAGAAAAAGAAAAAAGAAGACGGCTTTCACCGCAGAGTCTGCAGAGGCGGATGCATATGAGAGCCAGCGAGTTTTTTTTTTATGAAGCGAAAATGACAATGGGCCTATTTAAATGGCGGTCATGAATTTACCAGAGTACTTGAATTGTACTTTGAAACTCTCCTGTGGGGTATAACGACATCCATCGCACTTAACACGGAGAAATGAGCTGTTAATGCAACTAGGGGTTCCCGCTTTCCAGCATCCCCCATCCGGGCTATAGCGGAAGGTGCTCCGCCGTCCACTTCTCTTGTAGGGTGTTTTTGTGTGCCTATAATACCAAGATGCATTAGCCAGCGCCACTCCTAGACTAGATAGCAGGGTGCAACACACTTTTTTCCCATACAGGGCGTCACGGAGCACGCGTGATCATTGCACAAGGCGCTGGCTGACCAATAAACCATGGCAAACTTCGAGGCATCCAGTCCACCGCGACGGAGTCCTTTCCATGGTAGTACAAAATTGAGGGAATTGTCCGAGCTGCTCAATTTCTGTATTTAAACTTATGAAATCAATACACAATTATGCCAAGGAAACAGCAGGGGACATTATTTGTGGTTTCCCAAATTTATTGTAACGATTAGTCCTCACTCATTACTCTTTCAAATCGCCCCGCCGCGGTGGTCTAGTGGCTAAGGTACTCGGCTGCTGACCCGCAGGGCGCGGGCTCGAATCCCGGCTGCAGCGGCTGCATTTCCGATGGAGGCGGAAATGTTGTAGGCCCGTGTGCTCAGATTTGGGTGCACATTAAAGAACTCAGGTGGTCTAAATTGCCGGAGCCCTCCACTACGGCGTCTCTTATAATCATATAGTGGTTTTAAGACGTTAAACCCCACATATCAGTCAAACCAATTACTCTTTCAAATCGAGTAAAAGTAATATTCACTGACATACTGCTCAAAACACAATATATATATATATATATATATATATATATATATATATATATATATATATATATATATATATATATATATATATATATATATATATATATATATATAGCTTTCTTGCTTCCGTTTTTACTACGGAACCAGTGCGCATCCTTCCTCGCAGCCTCAATATATATATAGTGGGCGTTTTTCACTTACATCGTTCTCGTCCCTGCATGATCACAATCACCATCATCCGCTTGTCTCTTTGTCATCATTGCCACTCTGGGTCATCACCATCATCATCGTCTGTGTACTGGCTCTGCCTGTTCATTTTGCGCGGTCTTTCCTCAAAGAAACGCGGACGCAGCCAAGACTACCAAGACTTCATACGTGGTGGAGGTGGATTTTCGGTCCTCTGACCTCCCGCAGCCCGCTCTACCCCCTGTAGCTTCGTTCAGGCGGCCGCCGTCGCTTGCGCCCACAGTCAGGCAGCATCTCCCATACCGAGCCTGCCGGTGCTGATGTCATCAACCACACACCGCAGCAAGCTGCCCCTCCTACTTACATACACGAACATTAGCGGGAACCCCTGCTCTTCGCTGGGCTGGTCTTCGGGGAGAAGACGTATAAGACTGGCTCGACGACTACGACCACGTAAGTGCCGCTAATCGGTGGGACAAGGCCGCCAAACTGCGTTACGTTCCTTTTTAGCTGACCGGAGTCGGGAACACACGGTATTTTAACCACGTCGTTGACTTACCCGACTGGGCTACCTTCCAGCAGCACCTGCGACACGTTTTTGGGACACCGGACATTCGATCCGCCGTCACGAAGAGGAAACTCGACACTCGCCGACAACATCCCGGTGAATCGTACTCTTCATAAATCGAGAATGTCCTCGCACTGTGCCGGCGTGTCAATCAATCCATGCCAGAATCAGACAAAGTGCGCCATATATTGAAAGGAATTGGGCCTGTTGCCTTTGATGCTCTCGCTGTGCAAAACCCAGCTACCATCGCTGATGTCGTGTCGACATGCCAGCGCCTTGATGCGCTGGACTCTATTCGCCTCCAACCGCACATTTGCGACCACCACTCCACGTCTTACGGGCATCTGCGTGACCTCATTCGGGACATTATACCCCAAGAATCGCGGTCTATGGGCTTCACACTTTCTACACCACGTTGTGATGTAGTACCTTGAAAATGCAAGCATAGCAGACGACAGCACCACATCATTTAGAAGATGAAAAGAATGAAGAGGCATTGCAGCGCGCCCATTGAAAAAAAAAGAAGAGGAGACGCTCGCGGAGAACGAAGCTGTTCGGACGCCGGCAAGACGACGCAAGGAAGCCTAGGGCGAACCCGCAACTACGCGCGAGGTTCGAAAGGCCGGGTTCCAGTCCTCGAGCCATTGACGCCCTCGGGGCACGGCGTGTCGTCGTGGCCAAGCTCGAGTTCTCGGTGAGTGGTCCTGTGGACATCTTCGGTACGGCGAGCGCCCTCGAAAGACTGGAGCTGCTGACCACGTCCACCGAGCCGACGTCGCTGACAGTGTGCGGCTACGCCTAGACCTGGTGATGCCCCTTACAGTGGTATGCTGACCTGGAACGCAAGCGGCGACAGCATCCGAGCACGCAACGGGTCCCACTTCAAGGCACCGGGCTACGGCACAGGCTGTGAGACTATTTAATCTTTTCTTTTATGTGTGAACTGCGTGCGTGTATAACTTATAGTACTGTATGTGCAATAGTTTTTGTTCTTCGTCCAATATAACTCCCTTTTGTTTTCCTCACTGTCTCCATCTTCCTCGCGTCACACGCCTTGCTATGTGACGAACCTAACTCACGACATATCTGGCGTCCGCGAGACAGGGCTACTCTTATTACATCTAAGGAGAGTATCACATCGCATATGTGTGTGTGACGGTCGATGATGGAGACAGATGAGCTGACGGCGATCGGAAAGGAATTGTGGTTAAGTGGCTCAGCACTAAAAGAATGGATGAACCAAGAACGCGCACGCGAAAAAGAGGCACGTGACGCTCGTCTGGCTGAACGAAATGCCGCGAAAGAAGCCGAGGCAGAGGCAGTCGCTAGATTACAAGCAGAAAAGGAAGTTCTAGAGTTCAAGTTAAAGTTGCATCAGTTAGGTGCGACAGCAGGTAACAGAACTACTGGGCAGCTTACCGAGTGTGCGCCCGTAGGCACCACGCAGAGCTACAAAAGTTCACATAAACTCATCCCAGCCTTTAACGAGGAACGCGATGAGCTGGACGCATATATACAGCAATTTGAGCGCCTCGCTGCTAGACAAGACTGGCCGAAAGACAAATGGGCCCTATCACTAAGCCTTTGCTTGACCGGAGAGGCCTTGAGTGTAGTTGGTAGGATGGCACGAGAACATGCCACGAACTACGTAACGTTGAAGAAAACGCTACTACAGCGCTTTAGGTTCACAGAAGAAGGCTATCGGACAAAATTTCGATCAGAAAAACCAGATAATTCTGAAACGGGCACGCAGTTTGCCGGGCGTCTATTAGGTTATTTTGAACATTGGCAAAAAATGGCCAAGACAGATCGGACCTACAATGCTCTGCGGGACAAAATTGTCTAGGAGCAGTTTCTCGCACAATGCCATGAGAAACTCGCTGTGTTTCTTAAAGAAACTGTGAAAGCCTTGAAAAACTTGCGGAGGCTACAGACCACTACTTGGAGGCCCAGGGGTTGATTAACCTTGGCAAATGTAAAGGCGATATCCTGAGCAAGCCTCCAGGTCAAACACGAACGTCTGAGCGGCAAGATGACAAAGAGAAACCGCAGTGTTTCCTTTGCAACAAAAAGGGTCACAGAGCTGCTGATTGCTGGACCAACACAAAGGGTCCAGGTACAAAGCCACCCTTTTATGGAAAATACCGCCGCACTTGGCATAAAATAGCTGACTGCTCCAAAAGGGCCAACAGCGTTGAGAAGGCCTCATGCTCTTTTCAACAAAGAGATGGAGCCAAGACAATTAATTTAGAGTCGCAGGCTTCGCTTTGTGTTCCTGATAGTCCGGAGTGCGCAGAAACGCACCCAGCCAAGCTCAAGGAAAAATTGATGCCCACGCGCGAAGGTGTACTCGAAGGAAATCCCGCAACAGTACTGCGAGATACCGGATGCAATTCAGTCATTGTAAAAAGGTCTCTTGTGGCGGATAGCAAGCTGACTGGAAAGATTTCCTCGATTTACCTCCTGGACGGATGGTTGATTAAGCTGCCTGAAGCACACGTGGAAATTTTTTCACCGTTCTTCACTGGCAAGACTCGAGCCCTTTGTATGGATACTCCTTTATATGATGTTGTCTTGGGAAACGTGAAAGGCGTTCGAGATGCTCACAATCCTGATAACGATTGGAAGAGCCGTCTTTGCACCCAGAACACTGCAGAAGAGTATTCTGGCGCAGAAAAATCCGGTTCTGCACACAGACCCTTGTATGCAGACTTCAACATCGGCTGCAAGGAAAACACGTTTCGAGACAAAAGTTGCTGCAGTAAACCGACAGGCAGAAAATACACATGTACTTCTGGCTCCAGTTATTAACCCCTTAGACATCAGCCCACAGGAGTTTAAAACCAAACAGGAGGAAGACAGCAGCCTGCGGAAATGCTTCGAAGCCGTTAACAAAGCGGTCAAGACAAGGTCTCGTAAAATATTGTTCTTCACGAAGGACGGAATCCTCTATCGCAAATACACCCTTCACTCTAAGAGGCAGGTGAATCAACTTGTGGTACCAAGGTGCCTCCGACAATTTGTTATGAAAATTGCCCACGAAAGCATCCTTTCGGGCCATCAGGGAATTAAACGTACTACCGACCGGGTACTCGAAGAGTTCTACTGGTCAGGGGTTCAGTCAGACATCACACGATTTGTTAAATCGTGTGATATATGTCAAAGAACTATTCCCAAGCACTTGGTGGGTCGTGTACCTCTCGGCAACACTCCTATAATTGACACCGCTTTCAAGAGAGTAGCCATTAATATAGTGGGTTCATTATCACCGATGTCAGAGGGCGGAAACAAGTACGTACTGACAATGGTGGACATGGCAACGCGTTATCCCGATGCTGTAGCACTGCCGAGCATCGAGACGGAGTAAGTCGCTGAGGCACTTCTGGAGATGTTTTCTCGTGTAGGTGTCCCACGGGAGATAATCAGTGACAGAGGCACGTCACGCCTAATGGCTTAACTCCTTCATTAGGCACGTCACGCCTAATGAAGGAGCTAAGCCGACTTCTCTCCTTCAAACAATTTTCAAGAACCCCATATCATCCCATGGCTAATGGCCTTGTAGAGAGGTTCAACGGCACCCTGAAACAAATGATAAGAAGAATGTGTCAGGAGTGTGCGAAGAAATGGGATCGGTATCTGGCACCCTTACTCTTCGCTTATCGCGAAGTTCCCCAGTCGAGCTTAGTCTTCTCCCCGTTCGACTTGCTCTACGGCCGTTACGTCAGAGGTCCCCTGGCGATATTGAAAGAAATATGGGCCACTGATCATCTTGATGATGATTTAAAAACATCCTACGGGTACGTAGTCAAACTGCGGAATCGTCTTGAAGACACCTGCCTTCTAGCAAAGAAGAAGCTTCAGAAAGCGAAGCTAGTACAAAAAAAGCAATTATGACCAAAAAGCCAGACCACGTCAATTATCCCCTGGAGACAAGGTTCCGCTTCTGCTTCCATCGGATACCAACAAATTGGTTCTGACGTGGAAGTGACCCTTTAATGTCCTTGAGAAGAGAAACGATGTCGACTATTTAATTGACCTCGGTACCAGAAGCACGCTATTTCATATAAACCTACTGAAAAAGTATGATGAACGGCCGCCTGCACCACCGCATGAAGCATCAGCTGTTTGTCAGGCGGATGACACTAAAAGTGACGAGCTACCATGCGTACCATTCCAACGAAAGGAATCGTCTGCTGACGTAAGCATATCGGAGTCACTTTCTCCTACCCAGCACGTGCAAGTCACCAACTTATTGACCAGGTACGACAACGTATTTGCGGATGTTCCTGGCAAAACGCACCTCGTACAGTGCAAGCTAAGATTGACCACGGATAGACCCGTAAGCATACGGCCATACCCTATGCAATTTGCTACCCAAGAAGCGATACAGAAAGAAATAGCATACATGCTGCGACAAGGCATTATAGAACCATCGGAGTCTGCTTACAATTCACCTGTAGTAGTTGTGAAGAAGAAGGACGGAACGATGCGTTTGTGCATCGATTTCAGACAACTTAACAAGATTATAGTCAATGATAACGAGCCTATACCCCGTGTAGACATCATCTTTGGTAAACTTGGACAAGCAAAATACTTTTTAAAGTTTGACTTCGCTAAAGGCTACTGGCAGGTTCCCATGGAACAAGGCTCAAAACCAATGACTGCTTTTTCGACAGAATCAGGACTGTATCTATTTAGATTCATGCCGTTTGGCAATAAAACTGCCTCAGCTGTGTTTAACCGCCTCATGGGAGAAGTGGTAGCAGACATACCGCACGTTTATTACTACATTGACGATGTGCTCATTGCTACTGAAACCTGGGCGGAACATATAGCTATACTTGAGTCTGCGAGTTTGCGACGCTGGTTTGACCATTCGGCCAACAAAGAGCGAGATTGGTCAAGAGTCAGTCAAATTTCTCGGTCATCTCGTTGGGCAAGGCGTTATTCGACCGCAGGTCGAAACGCTCGACAAAATACAGGCTGCGAAGCGTCCACAAACTAAAAAAGAAGTACGCTCGTTCTTGGGCGTTACAGGTTATTACAGAGATTTCGTGCACAACTACTCTGAAGTTTCTTACCCACTGACCAAATTGACCAAGAAGAGGGCCCCAAACAAAGTCCTCTGGGGAGAACGAGAACAGAAGTCTTTTGATGAACTCAAGGTTTTGCTATCTACGCCACCCATTCTAAAAGCACCTGATTTTTCAAAACCGTTTGTACTCCGCACCGATGCATCATCGAGAAGTGTAGGTGTCATGCTCATGCAGCGCCACGAAGGAATACTGCATCCAGTGTCATACGCAAGCCGTAGACTACAACCACGTGAAGCTGCTTACGCTACAGTAGAGCGAGAAGCCCTGGCTCTTACGTGGGCGGTTCGGAAATTTCACATCTATCTATTTGGACGCGCATTCATTCTACAGAGTGACCACAAACCGCTTGTGTACATCAAGTCGGCCAAGCATGTGAACAGCCGCGTGTTACGGTGGAGCCTCATTCTTATGGAGTACGACTTTTCGGTCGAGTATATTAAAGGCAGAGACAACATAGGCGCAGATTACATGAGACGTTTGCCAACTCCGTGAGCAACGTCTGTAGGAGGAATCGATGCTCAATGGTATTAATAGCTTATGATGTGAACCTTACAGCGCGGTACAAGTATCATGACGTTTTAGTACTGTGACTTGTGTCTTTTTTTTCCTGGTGTGTACTTTTGTGACCGAATGTGCCGAGTGTGCGGGGCTCGGAACTGCTATAGTGTGCAGTGGTGCTTACGTGTGTGTTTCCGACAGCGAACCAACGTGCCCCAGTGCCCTCAAGTTCTTCTACCAGAAGAACTTCCTTAAGTGGGGTGTGATGTGATGTAGTACCTTAAAAATGCGAGCATAGCAGACGACAGCACCACATCATTTAGAAGATGAGAAGAATGAAGAGGCATTGCAGCGTGCCCATTGAAAAAAAAAGAAGAGGAGACGCTCGCGGAGAACGAAGCTGTTCGGACGCCGGCAAGACGACGCAAGGAAGCCTAGGGCGAACCCGCAACAACGCGCGAGGTTCGAAAGGCCGGGTTGCAGTCCTCGAGCCATTGACGTCCTCGGGGCACGGCGTGTCGTCGTGGCCAAGCTCGAGTTCTCGGTGAGTGGTCCTGTGGACATCTTCGGTACGGCGAGCGCCCTCGAAAGACCGGAGCTGCTGACCACGTCCACCGAGCCGACGTCGCTGACAGTGTGCGGCTACGCCTAGACCTGGTGATGCCCCTTACAGTGGTATGCTGACCTGGAACGCAAGCGGCGACAGCATCCGAGCACGCAACGGGTCCCACTTCAAGGCACCGGTCTACGGCACAGACTGTGAGACTATTTACTCTTTTCTTTTATGTGTGAACTGCGTGCGTGTATAACTTATAGTACTGTATGTGCAATAGTTTTTGTTCTTCGTCCAATATAACTCCCTTTTGTTTTCCTCACTGTCTCCAACTTCCTCGCGTCACACGCCTTGCTATGTGACAAACCTAACTCACGACACACGTCCTACACAGTCTTCGATAGTGCCCTTACGTGACATTAACAGGGAGAAACTTACATCCCTGATTGACTCTGCGCCCGTACAGCCACCTTCTTCCCACCCTAGATCCATGTACCCTCAAGTTGCTGCCGTGCCTCCCAGCGACGTACACGCGACATTGCCGCTGCCATTCTACGCGTCAGTTGCTGCCACTCCCCCGGTGAACTACCATTCCGTGCACCCTGACCCTTCGGCCCACCTGACCGTGCTATCTCCGGGTGCCCCTAATTAATGCCTTCTACTCCCCACCGTGGCGCTCGTTCCGCCCTGTCTGCTACTACTGTGGCTACCGCGGCCACATATCTCGTTTCTGCCGAAAGCACCAGCAAGAGAGCGTCGGAACGACGTGCGCGAACGGATTTGTACACTGGGGCGTATTATCAAGGTCGGCGTTATTCGTCTTCCCCGCACCAGTCTCCATCTCCCCCGGCATCGACTGCACCGCGGAACAGCCAAAACACGAGACGCCGCTCGCCTTCGCCCTTCCGCCGTTCCACTTCTGCACTTCGGTCCACCTCATACTCTTCTGATATTCATTCGGAAAACTAAATGATGCAGTTTGTAGAGGAAAAAAAGTACTTCGGAATTAGAACTGAAATTCCTCCATCAGGCCCGTGTAATATGGTTTCTGTGGAAGTGGAAAGAGTGCGAGTCGATGCTTTGGTGGACACAGGTGCGACATTGTCTGTAATACGTGCTGATTTGTGTCAACATTTAAGGAAAGTAATGACGCCTTACGATGGCCCCACGTTAGTTGATGCCCAGGGGAACGTCATTCGCCCTTCCGCATTTTGTACTGTGCGTGTTTTCATCGACGGCATGCGCCATCATGTCCAGTTTGCTCTCTTGTCCCGCTTCTCTCACCAACTAATTTTAGGGTGGGATTTTCTATCATCTGCTTCCGCGGCGATTTGTTGTGGACAACGCGTCGTTCACCTCACTGACACCGACTACATGCTTGACGACGACAAAAAGAAGCCACTTCGTCTGGTCGCTGCGCAAGACATCGAACTGCCTCCACTACAAGGGTAAATTGTCAGCATTACGTTCAACGACATCTATCACGGTGATGTATTGGTCTCACCGTCACCACTTTTCGTTCGTAAAGGTATAGTTCTTCTGTCCGGTGTCGTTCGTTTTTGCAATGGCTCTGCACTTGTCACCGCTGACAACTCTACACCGGAGAAGATCTTACTGCCACAGGGCACTACTGTGGCCCGTGTTACCGACCTCGAGCCTGTATTTGTCATGCCACTTCAGGCCATCGCATTTGAAGATTCTTCCCTCGGTGAGCATATTTTTTACTCCGCCTTTTCCACCGCTATCAGCAGCGACTTGACAAATTCACTGAGGCAGCAGCTGCTGGCATTGTTACAGAAACATGCAAATTCTTTCGATATTTGCTCGTCTAAGCTGGGCCGCACTAATACTATACAGCACATCGAATTCAAACCATTGGGACATCTATCGTACACTGCCGACCCTACCGCGTGTCTCTAGCTGAAAGAAAAATTATAGAAGAAAACGTTGCTGACGTGCTTAAACGGGAAGTAATCCGTCCCTCATCTAGCCCTTGGTCATCTCCTATTGTTTTGGTCCGTAAAAAGGATGGCTCTGTGCGTTTTCGCGTGGACTACCGGGCGCTCAATAAGATCACACGCAAGGACGTGTACCCTATACCACGCATTGACAACGCCCTTGATTCCCTACAAGGCGCTGTTGCGACTCCGGGCCCTGAGGGTCTCAGTTTGGTAGCGGGCCCCCGTCACAGGTCCCATCGTCGAACAAGTCAGATGAGGCGCTCGTAAAAAGGAAAAGTTATTTACATGGTTAGTATCTGAGAATTAGAAAGGAGGTGATCAAGTGATCAGAACTGTACAGGAGAGCTGTTGAACTGTAGAACTTGAAATACACGAAAGTCTTCGGCTTATATAGCGCCTCGTTACCAACCCTGGGCGCATTGTCCGCGGCTTCCGCCAATAGGGCGCTCCATGGTCTAGGTGCTCCACCCACGAAGGAGAGAAAAGACACCACACAATGCATGCGGAGAGGGCACAGTCTACAAAATGCCCAAATATGGTCACAAACGCACTGCACTGATGTTTTCACACACGTCACCAAGTTTGCGCACTTCCGATGATATTGGTTTCCAAGATTCTTTTGGCAGTTGGGTGAGGTTCAAAAAACCGGCAGCCAGTACACGTGTCAAACTTGCCTGACTGTTTGGGTAGGACAATGTAATGGTGTGCCAGCATATTGTCATAATATGCCACCCCATTAGGCCGATCTTATGGAGAAAGGGGGAAGGAGGAGTGGTCGACTAATTCCTCGTCGTCGAGGCAGGCTCCCGCAAGGGGTACAGCAGTGTATAGTCCCTTCCTTTCCTTCAACCCCACATTTCATTCCTGGTTGTTTGCAAGAAGCTGTGGCTTAGCTGCGCATATCCGGGGCTCCGCTTCTCTTCACAAGATGCAGCCACAACCAGTTTGGCTTTAGCTTTCAGCTTGAACTGCAATACCATGCTGGTTCCGAGATTTCCAGATCCTCGGTGAACTCGAAAATGGCACAGCTGCCTCCTTGTCTGCCTCGAAAGCCTTGCTTGCAGCAAACACAATGGCCCTTCTTGAGTCGAGCTCACTATGGCCTCTCTTGGCTCGTGTGTTTTTTTTTTTTTGAACGAACCAGTCCCGAACCTTTCGTTCAGGTTTTGCCGAGTGGAAATCAACCCGTCTTGACGGCACACCCTTGCTTGCAATGCGTCGAAATATTTTCGTTCCGTTCACAAAGGCCGAAAAACTTCAATAATGATGACGGTCGTAACAGCGCGGAATTCTTTTCAAGCATCGACTTGCGTTCTGGGTACGGGTAGATCCCCATGCATGAATACGATAAGGAGAAAACGGCGTTCGCAACCCCCGACGGGCTATATGAATTCAACGTGATGCCTTTCGGGCTCTGCAACGCACCCGAGAATTTTCAGCGCATGATAGATACCGTGCTACGCGGCCTGAAATGGAAGAGTTGACTTTGCTACCTGGACGACATTATTATCTTTTCGTCTACGTTTTCTGAGCACCTAGAACAATTGGATCAAGTTCTGACGTGCCTTGCCGGCGCCGGGCTTCAAATAAACACAATTAAATGCTATTTTGCTAGCAAATCTATCAAGGTCTTAGGACACGTCGTTAGCAAAGATGGCATCCAGCCCGACCCTGACAAGATTTCTGCAGTTCTTCACTTTCCGCGTCCCGAAAAAACTAAGGAGCTTCGCAGTTTCCTTGGCCTCGCCTCCTATTATCGCCGGGTTATCCAGAACTTCGTTTCAATTGCTGCTCCATTGTACCTGCTACTTGTTACCAAGATGACCAGCTTGACTGCTGGTGATCTTGGTATATAAAAAAACTCTTGACCGCATGGAATAGGTGCGATGGACAGCGACTGTCCAATGTACAGCGGGATGCGCTTTTTCCGGTCTGCATCGGTGATGAACGTGTCGCTGTAGTTGAGGTACCCGAGCACCGACCTCCCCGTAGGCGTCAGCTTGAGCCTCTCCAGCTGACTATTCCTATGCGCTTCAGTGAGCTCTTGCCACGTGTTGTGGACGCCCATCTTTAGGAGACGTGTGGTAGAGGCCATTGGCGGAAGTCCCAGGGCAACTTTAGTGGCCTTTCTTATCATGATATTAAGTTTTTCAATTTCAGCGGTTTTCAACTTTAGGTACGGCGTGCCGTACGTAATGCGGCTGGTGAACACGCAACATGCATCCTACTTTCCACAAAAGTAGACGCGAGGCTAGAGCTAAAGCTATTCGACGAAAGTTCAAGCAAGACCCGGACGCCCGCTACACTGACGCAGCCAAGTATCCGCATAGAAACGCGTACGCTCTCAGCGTCGTCGATTCTCAAGGCCGAGAATTAGAGTCAGCCACGGTCAACGCACTCAATTCAGACGCTGCAGAAGAATTGGCAATCGCCCTAGCAACCACAACATGTACAGACGCCGCGTTGATTTTCACCGACTCACAAGCCGCCTGCAGGAATTTTGCTAAGGGCCGTATCTCAGCCAATGCCATCAATATTTTGAAACGGCGAAGCACTCCACTCCCATACACTTGTGTATTATGGGTGCCAGGACACGAGGGTCTGCAGGGAAATGAAGCGGCCCACGCCGCTGCCCGCGAGCACGTCAGGCGGGCTGCCCCCTGCCCACAGGACATTCGATCCGTCGTTGAAGAGACGGAAGTTGTTCAAAACACCTCCTCGTCGTTACTCCAGCATTACAGGCTGGAGCGACGAGTATACTCTCCACCACACCCAAAACTTACAAAAGAGGAAAGCGTAATACTGAGACGCCTGCAAAGCAGCACATACACACATGGGGCCCTAATGCACCGTCTCTACCCAACGAGATATAGCTCTATGTGTCCGCTTTGCAACGTACCGGACACCCTGGCGCACTTGCTTCTTGCATGCCAGTGTATTACCAGACGTAATCTGCAACAACACACGACTGATAACGAAGCAGGACGGACGAACGAAGACCTAACCGAAACGTGGGAGGCGAAGCTCGCCCTCGAGGACCTGGAAGAGCAACAACAACTCGTCGCCAGAGCCAAGAGGGCAGTAGAAGCCAGAGGGTTCCTGGACTAAGGAGCCCTCCCACCTCAGGGTGACATCGGGCATTGCTCGGAACACTGTTTCGAAATAAACGTTTACTTCTCTCTCTCTCTTGACCGCATACGATGTCGTTATTACTGGCATGGCCTTTCTTCTAGCGTAGCGTGGTACGTCGGTTCCTGCTAGCCATGCCAGCGTCGTAAACTCCCCACGTCTGCACCTGATGGACCTCTACAGCCACTTCCGTGCCCTTCGATGCCGTTCGAGTTTGTAGATGTCGACCTTTACGGGCCTCTCCCCGTTACATCTGCTGGCAAATGACAAATAGCGACCGCCGTGGACCACCTGACACGCTACGCTGAGACTTCCTCTTTTATTATAGGCTCAGCCGTGGTAGTAGCAGACTTTATTCTTCACGCCGTAATCCTGCGTCATGGGGCTCCTCGTGTACTGCTTAGTAACCGTGGCAAAGTGTTCCTGTCACAAATGGTAAATGAAGTACTGTGCGCTTCTGGAACTACTCACAAAACAGCTTCAAGCTACCACCCTCAGACAAATGGTCTCACAGAAAAATTTCCCAACTCTTGCTGACATGATAGCCGTTTACGTCCAACCCGACCACAAAAGCTGGGATGCTCTTTTACCATTCCTGACCTTCATTTACAACAACACCATTCAGCGAACAACTTGCTACTCACCGTTTAACCTCGTGTACGTACGCACCCCGACTACCTTTCTCGACGTCTCCTTGTTTAAAAACCATAGGAATTCATGTCAGTCTTCAAGCGAAGGATACATTTCCCGCCTGGCCCAGTCACTTCATCAGGCTCACATTAATACTGAAGCGAGACAGCACGAGCGGAAGATCATCTATGACGCCTCCCATCGCGTTGTGTCTTTCCAACCTGGTGACGAGGTGCTGCTTTTGACACCTATTCGCCCTCCTGATCTCTGTGGCAAATTCCAACCGCGCTTCATCGGGCCATGCATTGTTTTAGAACAGACTTCGCCGGTCAATTATCGTGTGACACCACTCGTCACCCCAACAGACCGCCGCTATACCACAGCACAGACATTGTTCACGTTTGTCGCATGAAACCTTTCACGCGATGTTCCCCGTCACTTTGACTTACGGTGGCCAAGGTGTCCGCTTCCAAGTGGGAGTAATTAGTGTGGGCGTTTGTTACTTACATCGTTCTCATCCCTGCATGATCACAATCACCATCATCCGCTTGTCTTTTTATCATCATTGCCACTCTGGGTCATCACCATCATCACCGTGTGTGTACTGGCTCTCTGGCTCTGCCTGTTCGTTTTGTGAGGTCTTTCCTCAAATAAACGTTAACGCTACCAAGACTTCATATATATATATATATATATATATATATATATATAAAGGCAGGCAGGGTGGTTGAGTGGCCGTAGCGTTGCATATAGTCTAGTAGATCCCCCCGTGAGCGGTCACAACGTGGTTTATTTCGACGTTTCGGCCTAGAGTTTGGACTTCATCAGGAATACAGATACAGTTTGTCGGTGCTCAGCTTTATAGAATCTGAAATCAGAGGGCAAGGAAAGAGGGAAAAAAAGGAAAGAAAAAAAAGAAAAAAGAGAAAAATAATATACCGTGGACGCCCCTCGGGTGCCCCCCTTCCACTTTTCCTTCCACTTCCCCCCTCATCTCTCTCCCCCCTCTCCCCTTCACCTTTCTGATGTCAGCAGTCTGTGTATGTTTCCGTTCACCAGCGCATTCCTCCGGATCAGACGGCCCCTCCTGGTACTGGCGGTTCGGTGTGGGGCAAAAAAGAGCTTTTCAGGAAGTCCTAAGCCTTTAACTACTCGGGGTCCCGTAAACAATTCGTCGTAGAAGGACGGGGGCCGCGTATTGTGGCAGAGGCTGGTCAGCGGGCATTTTAGGAAGTTCTAAGCCTTTAACTACTCCGCGCCCTGTGAACATTTCGTCGTAAAAATAGGGGTGCCCCGTATTGCGGTAGGCTGTGCAAGCGCGTGCAATGCGAATTTCTGGCCCGCTTCTAAATTACGCTTGTCGTGGGGGCCTCCCGGCTGTGCACATGGTTGCTGTTGGGCATGTCGTGCATGGCACAATTGATTGGGTAGTCAAATAAAACAGAAAACAGACGACAGTTGCACTTAGGAAGAGTAGTTACACTTGGAATTGTTTTGTGTTGTCCAGTGCCCTTCGCAGGTGCAGTGCCGTGAACTCAGTTACTATTTTCATTGTTGCCGTTATGGTTTCTAATGCTTTAATTGCTGCAAGTGTACCAGGATTCTCATTTATTCCTCTATCGAGGGTGTTAAATCGGTGGATAAGGTATGATTCTCGTTGTTCACGTTCTCGATTTGATTTAAATCCTGTCTCTAAGAGCGTTACTGATAGTTTGTCGAATGCATGGTCGGGAAGATTGAGATGTTTTGATAGAGGTAGACTTGGGGCTGATTTCGCATGGGCTCTGTGATTATTGAAGCGAATCCTGAATGGTGTTTTTGTTTGTCCGATGTACTGCATACCACACACGTTGCATTCGAGTAGGTACACCACATTAGAGGAAGCGCATGTTAGGTTTCCTCATATGTTAATCGAAAACTTGGATTGCGTGCTGGTTGCTTTGTCTGTTTCTCGCATCGCCTTACATACAAGACATCGTGGCTTTAAGCAAGGGCGGCATGAATTATTGGGGGGTGATGTGTTCATTTGGGAGTGGACAAGGGTGTCTTTGAGGTTACGTGGTCGTCGGTAAACGACGCCTGGAGCGGATGGGAATGCGCGTTTCAGACGTTCACTTTGTTCCAGAATGTTGTAATGTCGTTTAAGGATTTTGTTTACATTGGGGAAGTTTGTGCTGTAAGTCAAGCAGAGGTTTGTTCGTTGTGGGTCTGTTTTATTTGACTACCCAATCAATTGTGCCATGCACGACATGCCCAACAGCAACCATGTGCACAGCCGGGAGGCCCCCACGACACGCGTAATTTAGAAGCGGGCCAGGAATTCGCATTGCACGCGCTTGCACAGCCTACCGCAATACGGGGCACCCCTACTTTTACCACGAAATGTTGACAGGGCGCGGAGTAGTTAAAGACTTAGAACTTCCTAAAATGCCCGCTGACCAGCCTCTGCCACAATACGCGGCCCCCGTCCTTCTACGACGAATTGTTTACGGGACCCCGAGTAGTTAAAGGCTTAGGACTTCCTGAAAAGCTCTTTTTTGCCCCACACCGAACCGCCAGTGCCAGGAGGGGCCGTCTGATCCGGAGGAATGCGCTAGTGAACGGAAACATACACAGACTGCTGACATCAGAAAGGTGAAGGGGAGAGGAAGAGAGAGATGAGGGGGGAAGTGGAAGGAAAAGTCGAAGGGGGGCACCCGAGGGGCGTCCACCATATATTATTTTTCTCTTTTTTCTTTTTTTTCTTTCCTTTTTTTCCCTCTTTTCTTGCCCTCTGATTTGAGATTCTATAAAGCTGAGCACCGACAAACTGTATCTTTATTCCTGATGAAGGCCAGACTCTAGGCCGAAACGTCGAAATAAACCACGTTGTGACCGCTCACGGGGGGATCTACTACCCTATATATATATATATATATATATATATATATATATATATATATATATATATATATATATATATATATATATATATATATATATATATATATATATATATAAGGCTTATATGCAGAAGAATAACTTCGGTTGCCGCAAGGTTATAAATATGAAAGTAGATGCGCTTTCACATAACAACTGTTTATTGTGCCGACGTTTCGACAGGAACCCTGTCTTTTTCAAGGCATTATGCCTTGAAAAAGACAGGGTTCCTGTCGAAACGTCGGCACAATAAACAGTTGTTATGTGAAAGCGCATCTACTTTCATATATATATATATATATATATATATATATACATATATATATATACATATATATATACAGGGGGCCCCAGGTAGCTTCAGCCACCCAACCGTAGTGATCTAGTGGCTAAGGTACTCGGCTGCTGACCCGCTGGTCGTGGGATCCAATCCCGGCTGCGGCGGCTGCATTTCCGATGGAGGCGGAAATGTTGCAGGCCCGTGGGCTCAGATTTGGGTGCACGTTCAAGAACCCCAGGTGGTCGAAATTTCCGGAGCCTTCCAATACGGCGTCTTTCAAATTCGTAGGGTGGTTTTGGGACGTTAAATCCCACATATCAATCAATCAGGCAGTTTTACCCAGAGTTTTAAAATATGCCGGCACACGCACTTACGATGCGACTAAATGCATGTTGCTACCGTTACTTAAAGTTGGTCAGACTATTTTTTGTTCTCTCAAGTATTGTTTAATCAGATCTTTTTAATTAAATAACTATTGAAGGAACGACGATGGATAAAAACTTCAACGAGAAAGTTGTAGATTACTTTGGAAAACGGGTGAATAGATAGTTCTGAACTTTATATCTGTTAATTATTTGTGTTTTTATGATAAAAACCGATGCCCGAGAAATAAAAAAATAATCATCATCATCAGCCTGACTACGTCCACAGCAGGACAAAGGCCTTTCCATGTTCCGCCAGACAACTTGGTCCTATGCTTGCTGCTGCCAATACATACCCACAAGCTCCTTAATCTCATCTGCCCACCTAACCTTCTGTGTCCCCTTAGCCCGCTTGCCTTTTCTACGAAACCAGTTAGTTACCCTTAATGACCAGCGGGCGGTTATCCTGTCTACGTGCTACATGCCCGGCCCGTGTCCATTTCCACTTGTTGATTTCAAGGATGATATCCTTAACCCCGGTTTGTTCCCTAATTCACTCTGCTCTCGTCTTCTCTCTTGCAGTTACCCTACCATTTTGCTTTCCATTGCTCACTGCGTCGTCCTCAATTCAAGCTGAACCATTTTTGTAAGTCTTCAGGTTTCTGCTCCATAGCTAAGTACCAGCAAGAGGCAGCTGTTATATACCTTCCTCTTGAGGGATAGTGGCAATCTACCTGTGATGATATGAGAGTGCTTGCCAAATGTGCTCCACCCCATTTTTATTTTTCTAGTTACGTCTCGTGATTCAGCTCCACGATTATTACTGTCCTAAGTACACATAGTATTTTACAACTTCAAGTGCACCATTACCTATCTCGAAGAGCTGTTCTCTTCCGAGGTGGTTGTACATTACTTTCGTTTTCTGCAGATTAATTTTAAGACTTTTTTTACTGCTCTCTTTGTCTAACTCCGTAATCATAAGTTGGAATTCTTCCCCAGCATTGAAATGTCATCGGCGAATCGCAGGTTTCTAAGGTACTCTCCCTTAACTCTTATGCCTAACTTTTCCCAGTCTATTCCTCTGAAAACCTCTTGTAAGCAGGCGGTAAATAGCATTTGGAAAATTGTAGCTCCCCTGCCTTACACCCTTCTTGACTGGTATTCTGTTGCTTTCTTTATGAAGCTCTATGGTAGGAGTTGGTCCCCTCAAGATTTCTTCCAGGATGTTTATATATGCTTCGTCGACACCCTGATTCCGCAGTGTCTGCATGACTGCCGATATTTCTACTGAATCAAACACCTTCTCGTAATCTATGAAGTCTATGTATAGTGGTTGGCTATATTCTTAGCATTTTTCTATTACCTGAGTGATAGTATGAATGTGGTCGATAGTTGAGAAGCCTGTTCGAAATCCTGCTTGTTCCTTTGGTTGATTGAATTCAAATGTTTTCTTTACTCTATTAGCAATTACCTTTGTAAATAGCTTGTATACTACAGAGAGCAAGCTGATCGGCCTGTATTTCTTCAAGTCCTTGTCATCTCCAATCTTATGTATTAGGGTGATGTTAGCATTGTCCCAAAATTCTGGTACTATTGCCATCAGGAGACACCTCGTAAACGGAGTCGCTACTTTTTTCAACACAATATGTCTTCCATCTTTCAGCATATCTGATGTTACTTGATCCTCACAAGCAGCTTTGCCTTTTAGCATGCTATCCAAGGCTTTTCTGACTTCTACTATCTTTACTGGTGGGGTGTCATCTGGGTTACTGCTAGTTCTCATATTAAGGTCGTGATTGTTCCGGCTATTGCACTGTTCTCTGTAAAATTTCTCCGCTATTTTTACTATCCCATTCATATTGGTAGTTACTTTACCTTCCTTATCCCTTAGTGCATACATCTGGGTTTTGCCTATCCCAAGTTTTCTCTTCACTGCTTTGACGCTTCCCCCGTTCTTCAGAGCATGTTCGATTCTCTCCATGGTATACCTTCTTACATCAGATACCTTATGCTTAATAATCGACTTCGAAAGCTCTACCAACTCTATTTGGTATGTTGTACTTGAGGCTTTCATGCTTTGACGCTTTTTGATGAGATTCTTTGTTTCCTAAGATAGCTTGCCAGTGTCCTGTCTAACTACCCTGCCTCCAACTTCCACTGCATACTCCGTAATAGTACTCGTCCGATTATTATTCATTGCCTCAACGCTAAGGCTGTTTTACTCGATAAGAGCCTAGTACCTGTTCTGAAGCGAGACTCTGAATTACTGTACTTTCTCTCTCAGTGCTAGCTAATTGATTGGCTTTTTGCGTATCAAATTCTGTCATTCCTTCTTCAAGTCTTGGTGAATTAGGGACCGTACTATTCTATGGCCACTGTATCGTACCTTGCCAAGCACTTCAACATCCTGCACGATGCCTGTGTTTGCACTAAGTATAAAGTCCATGTCGTTCCTATTTTCGCCATTAGGGTTCCTCCATATCCACTTACGGGTCCCTCACTTTCGGTAGAATGTGTTCGAAATCCGTAAATTATTGCGTTTTGCGAATTCTACTAGTAGCTTTCCTCTGGCATTTCTAGTGCCGATGCCATAATCTCCTACTGCCTAGTCTCCAGCCCGTTGTTTTCATACTTATGCATTGAAGTCTGCCATCAGTATAGTATATTGTGTTTTTGACTTACTCACTGCCGATTCCACGTCTTCATAAAAGCTTTCAACTGACGTGTCATCATGGCTGGTCGTAGGCACATAAGCCTGTGCCACCTTCATATTGTAACAGAATAGAAAGTTGGGCGAGTTGGTGTATATTCATATTCAAAGAAAAGCGGCGCACAAAAAAGACGGAGACAAAGAAGAGAACCAGACACAGCGCTGTGTGTGGTTCTCTTCTTTGTCTCCGTCTTTTTTGTGCGCCGCTTTTCTTTGAATATGAATGCCACCTTCATCTTGTACCTCTTATGTAGTTTAATTACGATACCTACCACCCTTTCAATGATGCTATAGTATTCCTCTATGTTAGCAGCTATGTTTCTGTGGATAAGGAACCCAACTCCCAGTTCTCGTCCGTCAGCCAAGCCTCGATACCAAAAGATGTGCCCGTTCTGTAGCACTGTATAGTCCTCATCTGTCCTCCTAACCTCACGGAGGCCTATCACATCACATTTGATGCCCTCGAGCTCCTCGAATAGTACATTTAGACTTGCCTCACTGACTAAGGTTCTAGCGTCAAACGTTGCCAAGTTTAGGTTCCAATGGCGGCCTGTCCAGATCCAGACATTCTTAGCACCCTCTGCTGCGTTGCAGATCTGACCGCTGCCATGGTCAGTTGCTTCGCAGCCGCTGCGGACTGAGGGGTGTGAGTTAATTGACGTAGGCAGGTTGGAGGTAGTGGCCAGATACTACACCAGGGTGGCCAATGCTTCTCTGGTGAGGGAGTGCGCCACCGGTGGTGGTAACCGGTGAGGCCGCACCCCAAGCATTTAAACGAAGTTTCATCACCACGCGGATTTTTTGAAATTTGCTTGGGGACTGCACAGCACCAGGATTCGAACCACGAACCTCTTGCATGCGAGGCTGATGTTCTAACCACTACGTCATCGCTGCTATACCACGTGACAAAATTACCACGTGACAAACCCACTCACGCGTCAGTGCGCACGATGATTCTAATGCTCCCCTACGTTCTGCCTACGAACGAGCGCTTTCCTCGCAACGGTTTATGACACCGATAAGCAGCCACAGTGGTTATCGTTTTTGTGGATGATAGCAAAACGTGTTCATCGTAAAGCCACCACCATCGTTGGGGCCCTGCCGAGACAGCACAACGAGGCAAACGTTAGGAAGCACTGGAATCATTGTGCGTACTGGCGCATGAGCGGGTTTGTCACGTGGGATTTTTCGTGTTTTTCGGGCTTGTGTAATTATCAGAAAAACAATAATACCTAACATATATGAAGTTCAAAACTGTCTAATCGGACGTTTGAAAACCGATCTACAACTTTCTCATTAAACTTTTTTATTCATCTTCGTTTCTTAAAATGTTAGCTAATTAAACAGACCTAATTAAACAATATTTAAGAACACAAAATATAGTCTAACTCCAGGCAACGGTGAGCATCATGAATTTAGTCGCGTCGCAATTGCGTGCGCCAGCACATTTTTAAACTCTGGCTAAAACTGCCTGGGACAGGCAATCGTGCAGGTATATGTGAATTGTGAGTAGTAGTTATTGAGGCGTTATATTTTGCAAAAACATTTTGTGATGCCCGAAGCGCACCTGAATTTTCGGGCACCTGAGTTAAACTTTGTCACGCCAAAATATTTTTATATTTTACAATATTAGTGAATTGAGTAATTATTACAAAATATTTTTTATTATTCCAAAGGTGCTACTGTTTTATGGCTATGAAAGCTTATTATTTCTATTTTGTTTTTTTGTCGCTTTGGTGAACAAAATGAGTACGCTGCACCTTTACCATTTTTTATAAAAAGCAGAGGCTTTTTCGCCAGTAATATTTTTACAATTTATGCTTGATGTACTCCTATAATAAATTCATAAATTATTTTGGCACCAAACAGAGCAAAGATATTGTCAAAATAGTGTGGCGAAGTTGGAAAAAACAGCATTTACACTCATAAGGTGGCTCAATTTTCGCAATGTAGTATTCAGAGCAAAAATGTCGGTTTTATAATGTTGCATGGTATAGTATGTCTGCAAGACAATCAGAAAGTTTCAAAATAGCAGATTTTGTTTTGAAGGAGAAAACAATTTTCCAACTGAACAATCATCACAAGGTAGTACGAAGCCTGCCTGCGCTTCACCTTAACTGCATAACACGTCAATGCGAGTTTTTACCCGGGGCTTTCCGGCCACAATTAACGCATGTCACACAACTCTTTGCCACTTGTTTTAGTAATACTGCTGCATACAACGCCAATATAGGGCAGTAGTGCTTTCTTTTCGGAGCAGTATCTCCCCATTTGAACCATTAAAGCACAGGTGATATTCAACCCCTTCTTAATTTCAAGCGGCAGAATTATGATGCAGTCGATGGCCTGCAATGCAGTATTGAGGTGTTGTGTTTCGCTTCTCATAAATAATAGACAGAATTAACGCCTTATTTAAAGTATATTTCATATAAGGTGTCTTAAGATGTTTCAGGTATAGGCAAATGCGTGATGACTTACCACTGGTGTGCAGGATGAATTCATGTATTCTAGGTGTACATGTTGTAAAGAAATTGATGTTGAGCCCATGCTTGCCACCCATTTACAATTGTGCTTGATACTGGTCGCAGTAATCAACAAAACCGAGCTACTCGTTCCTCCGTTGCATGTTGCGTCGCGTATCACTACTAGGGTGTCGACTCATGAAGCGCAAGAAATTACTAAAGAGAGCAAACTTGATTTAGGTGCTCCTTCTAACGTACATGAAGGCGTTCATTAGCTGGTCGACTTGAATCGTGTCTCTACAAGGCTTTCCGTAGAAGCAGATGGGGACAAACCTTACGAGCTTGAAAGGTGATGTGCCCTTTGATATTTTACTTTCACTGCAGACTGGGGTAAAAAAACCGCACGATGACTTTGGCTCAGTTGTTATAAGGACTTTGAGTGTGCTCTGCCCAGGTTTGGCTCACGCAGGGTCAGGGCGTCCCGGCTGCATCTCTACTTCTCTCATCTACAGTGATTCTTTCGAAACCGTGGATTCACAGTGCCGCACTGCGCAACCTCACCAAACCAACGAGTAGCGCGGCACTTTGCCTAGAATGAAGATGACTGCAGAGTATGAAGCAACGACCAGCAGGTATTTCTAAACCATCCTGCGCGTCACATACCTCTGTGAACAGTGACCAAATATATCATGTTTAACTTGCCAGTTGAAAAGACAACCTACAAATACCTGTCTGCAAATAATGTGCCGACTTTTTGTTCCTCTTTAAACCTTAACTAGATAAGGAGAACAGAATGGAAGACGCAGCTTAACTAAATGAAGCCAAGGAGGGCACTGGCGTCGAACGACAGATAACTTCAGTGAATAGCATAAGCATTCTTGTTTTCCTAAGTCAACAATCCTTTCAAAGCAGTGTTACGAAGCGTCGAAAAAAAGGGTTGGCTCAGGCGACGAGAAGACGAGAAATCAAAGAGCGACGACGCCGTATGTGACGAGTGTTGCTCCATTCGACACAGGAGGGCGGCATCCATTAAATCTGTGGGTTTAGTCGTGGTCATGGTTCTTTGACATTATACCTGGGAAGGAAGGAAGCATACGAAGGGAGAAGACAGGGAGGTTAGCCAGAAAGACGTCCATTTGGATACCCTACATTGGGGGAATGGAGGAGAAAAGAGGGAGGAGAGAAGAGAAGGGAAAGTGAGAGAGAGACAGTGAATTCACTGCAGTGTGCAGAACACCACAATTCAGAGGCGTTCACACAAGGTCGCCGTCCTCAAAAAGCACAAGAGGGCTTCCACTGCTTTGTGGCCTGTCGAGAGCGCAATGGTTTCATCCAATTTCAGTGTGAAGTTCAAGACGAAACGCTCCTTATTTTCATCATGTCGGACGTGTACATTTTTGATAGACACATATTTATATGTTCGTGACTTTTGAGCTGTATGTCAAATGCAGGGTATATATCGCATGATTTGTGCGCTACGTACGGCCCACACACCGCCAAATTCTCGTAGGCGCAGAAGCCCTTGGCAGCACTGGCTTGTGCTTTCTTTTTTGTGTTCTAAACAAGGGCAATAAAATTGATCCATTTGTTCTGTCTTTCATGGGCAAGCTTTGAAAATTCGCCAATGCGAAACAAAAAAGCCTCCCTGTATACATATTTAAACAACGTGACATTCATCAATGTGGTTAGTCTGATTCACTTTTTGTCCTTATATATAACAAACGCACGCACGCACGCACGCACGCACACACACACACACACACACACACACACACACACACACATATGTATATATATATATATATATATATATATATATATATATATATATATATATTCAAAATCCGCAAATTATTGCGTTCTGCGAATTCTACCAGTAGCTCTCCTCTGGCGTTTCTAGTGCCGATGCCATAATCTCCTACTGCCTGGTCTCCAGCCTGCTTTTTCCCTACCTTTGCATTAAAGTCGCCCACCACTATAGTATACTGTGTTTTTACCTTACTCATTGCCGATTTCACGTCTTCATAGAAGCTTTCAACTGAAGCGTCATCATGGCTGGATGTAGGCGCGTAAGCCTGTACTACCTTCATCTTGTATCTTTTATTGAGTTTAATTACAATACCTACCACCCTTTCATTAATGCTATAGTATTCCTCTATGTTGCCAGCTATGTTTCTGTGAACCGCAGAGCCTAACCACGAGATTGAAGTAACTAGAAGAATAAGAATGGGGTGGAGTACATTCGGCAAGCACTCTCAAATTATAACAGGTAGATTGCCACTATCCCTCAAGAGGAAGGTATATAACAGCTGTATCTTGCCGGTACTTAGCTACGGAGCAGAAACTTGGAGACTTACAAAGAGGGTTCAGCTTAAATTGAGGACGACGCAGCGAGCAATGGAAAGAAAAATGGTAGGTGTAACCTTAAGAGACAAGAAGAGAGCAGAGTGGATTAGGGGACAAACGGGGGTTAAGGATATCATAGTTGAAAAAAAGAAGAGGAAATGGACATGGGCCGGGCATGTAGCACGTAGACAGGATAACCGCTGGTCAATAAAGGTAACTAACTGGAATCCCAGAGAAGGGAAGCGGGTTAGGGGGAGACAGAAGGTTAGGTGGGCAAACGAGATTAAGAAGTTTGCGGGTATAAATTGGCAGCAGCAAGCACAGGACCGGGTTAACTGGCGGAACATGGGATAGGCCTTTGTCCTGCAGTGGACGTAGTCAGGCTGAAGATATATATATATATATATATATATATATATATATATATATATATATGACGCTACGATGACTGCAGATGGGAAACGTGGCCTGGCTCATATGCCATGTTTATTCTAAAACACTTCTTCTTTCTCGGCTTCTACTTCTAACTCTTAACCATCGCTACCTTCTTACGTCACAGGATTCGTCAGTTGACAATGCGCTGGCGTTGGTGGATTCGAAATTCCTGCAGTGCTTTGACTCACATGTGTGTTATCACTTGACGATGAGAGCACAGCAGACATGGCTTCGGGTGGTTCTGATGACGTATGTTTTTCTTTTTGCAGCGTGGTTAGAATGAGAATGTCTGTCGAACGACCCTGGTCCGGAACGTCAGGGTAAGGGCTGGTATTGTGAGGATTCACCAGCTCATCACGCGTAAATTCCGTCGCACATTCGAAACCGTCTGGGCCTTGTGTGTGACACGAAACATCAAAGAATTCGGGTGCTTCAGTAAAATGTGAAGTGATGTGGTGCAGTGAACACGTTGAAAATGCCGATTTCATTGCTTTTGCGAAAGCCGGCTGTGATGAGTGAAGAAAACAACGACGGAAGTGCGGGGCAAGGCGCGTGTAATGTGCGCGTGAGTGTCAGCGAATCAGCTGATGACCTGTGGTGGCCCATAGAGGTGGCGTGCCACGATTGGGCCTCGGGCGACCATCACGTGGCAGTGGGCTTTGTGGCTGGCGACGAGCCGAAGCAGCGGTAGACGGGAGACAGTGGGCCGAAGTGTCGGACGCAGGCGAGCCAGGTTCCGGCCAGGGAACGCGGCCGTCCACGCTGCTGCCGTCCAACCACCAGCTGGGGCGGCATTGCCGGCACGAGTACTGCATCTCGGGGCGCGGCCTGGCCTGCTGTTCTCTTCCTTGCCGAGGGCATCGCGGATCTCGGCGAGGCGTCTCCGCGGTCAGCCGTTCAACACAGCGATGAACGTGGCCTGGCTAATGGTCACGGTTGCGTCGAGCATCGCGTCTCGGCGCACGCTCTTCGCTGGACGGGCTGGCCATTCCCCGCATAGAGCATCGCGTCTTCGATGCGGGTTGACTGCTCAGTAGTCGCACCCATGTCATCAAGCACCGGTGTCACCAGAGCGTCACACACCGGCAAGGGACGAGCGAGACGTTCTGCCGGGCGAGACGCGGGCGTGTGCACGGAGGACCACGGAGCCGGGCGAGGTCCAGGGTGGCCGAGGATCGAGGGGCCAGGGGAGTTGCTGGCTGAATCGAGGATCGCCAGCGGTGCCGAGCCGTACCGAAAAACGTGAGAAAAAGAGCTCGAGGGTGGAGGCCACGAAGGCAGATGAAGCAGTGCGCCGCTCGAGAGGACGAGTTCCTGGGAGCGTTCCTGAGCCGGACGTGGGACCCGTACGTGTCGGCCAGGTTGAGCTCCGGCGTGTTCGTTCGGGGTCGAGTCTACCGGCCTGTACAAGGTGCAAGGACGGGGCCTGCTGAACAGCTCCTGCCTGGGTGCAGTGGTCGGGAGCAGGTTCGTGGGCGAGGCCTACCGGGCGTGGTCATCGTAAGCCGGGGCCTGACCCTGAACCTCAGGAGTTGCGATCCTGACTGCTGGCCGCGACGTCTGACTAAACGGCGCTGCACACGGTAGCGCATCCGTGTGCCGTCAGCCGTTCCAGCCGCTCCAGCCATGCCACCTTTGCCCTCGCGCACGTCGACGATCGCATCATGTCGGGACGACGGGGACCCAAACTGTGAGGCAGCGTTTTCCTCTTGCGAACTGAGAACTCTACGCGCTGGACTCGGAGTAAGCGTAGCCGCGAGCTCTCCGCATAATAGAGGTCTGACTCGTACATGTTGCGTGACGCTTGACGTGTAGGGTTTGACATATAGTTTTATTTTCACCTGCCACTTCGTCCTCTAGTGTACAATATAACGCTTCTTTTGTTCGCATCCATTGTTGATGTTAATCCTTTTTCGTCCGCTATCAACAAACATAGTGACGAACGTCCTTAACCATCACACCGGCTTTAGGTTTTGTCTTTTGGCGAAATAGTCTAGCTTCCTTTCGGTATACGGAGGCTTTACCTTGTCTGTTGCAACGTGCAAGTTACCAGTCGGTGTTTGAATGCATGACGTTTTTTCGGAAGAGTCATATGATGGTACAATGGTGGTATATTTTCTCTGAGGTCTCGTTTGGGAAATAGGCCTACTGCCGGAAGACTTCGCGTAACTGTGATGGGTGAGTTGAAAAGCCTTCCGCTGATGAAGCATGGACAGGTCTTCATCGTATTCTTTGAAACAGGTGATCATTTCTTCTTTGATATTTTTCCAAGATTCATCGTTCTCGAAGATGTGGGTGAGGTAAAATTTGAATGCCTCACCTGAGATGTAGTCAGTGAAGTTGGTGATCATCTCCCGTTCCGACCAGAATGCAGCAGCGGCGTGGAGCTCGAACAGGTTGAACCAGTCCTGTACAGGTCCGTCGTCCGCTGATCCGGTGTACTTGGGGATATCAAGGTCGTCTGATGGTGCTATCATGATGCTGGTCTGCCGGCGTAGAGTTGGGATAAACGTGCGTGGTTCACGTTCGGTCACTGCGTCTTGCTGAGATGTCCGATGATGATGACCGGTTGATGAAGTGGCCGCCATGTTTATTCTAAAGCACTTCTTCTTTCCCGGCTTCTACTTCTAACTCCTAACCATCGCTACTTCTTGTGATAAGGGATATATATACATATATATATATATATATATATATATATATATATATATATATATATATATATATATATATATATATATATATATATATATATATATATATATATATAGTGCCAGTCTGTTCGTCAGTCGAAAGGAAACGTCAAAGTAGGAAACCTATCTGATATTGCGGACACTTTGAAGCCAACAGTGTCCACATTGAGCGATATGGGAAAAAGTTAGGTGAAAATAAACTCGTGAAAAAGGGGGTCATCCAAGCCGCTACAAGGACCTAAGCTTGCAAGGTCAGAAGTTTGAAACCACGCTGGGTGTTTTTTACGGAAAAATGAACTTTCAAACTGTGAAAAAAAGGCCAGGTGACATACGAGTCATGTTAATTTAAGAGCTGAAACGCGGTAAGGTAGTATTCTACAGTCCTAAGAAAGTGCAATAGAAACCTCCTACGTAAAGCTAGGCAGCAGTCTAGCATGCACTGACAAAATTCGGTTAGAATGCACATGCTGGGCAACTCCAAATCGTAGCCCCGCCGCGGTGCTCTAGTGGCTAAGGTACTCGGCTGCTGACCCGCAGGGCGCGGGTTCGAATCCCGGCTGCGGCGGCTGCATTTCCGATGGAGGCGGAAATGTTGTAGGCCCGTGTGCTCAGATTTGGGTGCACGTTAAAGAACCCCAGCTGGTCTAAATTTCCGGAGCCCTCCACAACGGCGTCTCTCATAATCATTTAGTGGTTTTGGGACGTTAAACCCCACTTATCAATCAATAAACTCCAAATCGTATTACACAAAGCGTGTGATGAAGGCATCGTTAAAAAAAACTGGAAAAAAGAAGAGGTCTGGGCTGTGGCTTCACTGGCGACCACCTGCCGGCATTGCTTTCTCTTACAAAAGCAGGATTACCCACCCTAGTGCAGTACTTGGCCACTACCTCTCTTATCAACGCACCAATCGACCCTTGGCCCTCAGTACTCAGCGGCTACGAATGCACTCCCTCACAAAAGCAGGATTACCATCCCTAGTGCAGTACTTGGCCACTACCTCCCTTATCAACGCACCAATTGACCCTTGGCCATCAGTACCCAGCGGCTACGAATGCACTCCCTCAAAAAATTAGGATTACCCACCCTAGTGCAGTACTTGGCCACTACCTCCCTTATCAACGCACCAATCAATACTTGGCCCTCAGTACCCAGCGGCTACGAAGCCACTGTGAAAGGCTGCAGTCAGATCTGCGACTACACGGAGGGCTCTGAAAATCTCTGGCTGGACAGGCCGCCGTTGGAATCTGAACTTGGCTACGTTTAACGCTAGAACATTATATAGTGAGGCATGTCTAGCTGTTCTATTTGAGGAATAAGATGGTGCAAAATGGGATGTAAAAGGACTAAGCAAAGTTAGGAGGACAAGTGAGGCTTATACAGTGCTGAAAAACGGGTACATCTTATAATTTCGTGACTTAGCTGACAGAAAATAACTAGGGGTCGGGTTTTTTAAACACAAGAATATCCCTGGCAACATAGAGTAAAACTATAGCATAAGATGGGATTAGGAAGTTTGCGGGAATAAAGTGGCAGCAGAAAGCACAGGACAAAATTGACCTGCGGAATATGGGAGAAGCCTCTTTCCTGCAGTAGTCGCAGTCAGGCTGATGATGATGATGATGATGACATCAGCGAGAGGGTGGAAAGTATCATAATTAGATTTAAAAAGGCACAATATGGGGTGTTACAGACCTACGCACCTACATAGAGCAATAACGATCATTTGGTTGAATACTTTAATGAACACATAGAGTCAGCCTTAAATAATAAAACACAAAACATACCATTCTGATGGGCAACTTTAATGATAACGTAGGTAAGACAGAGGCCGGAGAGCATGCAGTAGGGGAATAAGGCATCGGCCATAGAAATTCCAGAGGGGAGTGATTAGTAGAGTTCTAAGACGGTAATATTTCACAGATTTTGAATACTTTTTTTCAGAAAACAGGCTAACTGCAAGTGGACGTGGCGAAGTCCTAATGACGAAACTAAAATAAATAGAGTCAATTCTGTGTGCACATCCAGGCATTGTACAAGATGTAGAACTAGTTAGCAAGGTCCAACGCAATGTCCATAGAACGGTAAGACCTCGTATTCACCTAGATTTATGAAAGCAAAGCCATAAATTGATACTTAAAAAGCCAATTATTGAGCTTGTGGTGAGAGGGAAAGTACAAAGATTGAGAGTTTTACTTCAGAATATATTCAAGGCTCTAAACGAGGTAACCGACGTTATTGTTCAAAGAATGAACGATAATCTTACTAGTATTATCAAAGAGTGTGCTATGGAAGTCGGAAGTAGAGTCACTATACACAGAACACTGACTAGTGGAGTTTTCGAAGTGACTAGTGGAGCTAGTGGAGTTTTCGAAGTAAACCAATAGGCGTAAGGTAGCCGACATGAGAACGTATAACGTGGAGAGAATTGAGCAGACAGTAAAAAGTGGCAGAAGCGTAAAAGTAGAGAATCCGAATTTGTGCATAGACAAAAATCAGATTTATGTATTAAGGAACAAGGAAGGCAATGTCATAATTAATATGAATGGGATAGTTGAGGTGTCAGAGGAGTTGTGTTAGAAGGTACAGAAGCCGAAACAACCAGGATGACATCGTAGAAGCAATAATAGCCCAGAAGAATTAGACATCCTACCAGTAATGACAGAGAAAGTAAGGAACGGGCTTTGAGGGAATGCAAAGAGACAAAGCCGCCGGTGAGAATAAGGTTACAACTTACCCACTGCAAGATCGCAGAGAAACAGTGTTAGAAAAACTGGCCACCTTATATACGAAGTGTCTCTTTACGGGAAAGGTAACTGAATCTTAGAAGAACGCCAACAATATATTATACCATAAAAGAGGAGAGGTAAAGGACTTGAAAAGTTACAACTGAATCAGGTTACTGTTGGTTCTCTACAAAGTATTTAAAAAAATAAAAACTAATAAAATTAAGGCGACAACAGAGTCAAATCAACCAAAGGAGCCAGCAGGATTTCATACAGGCTACTTGACAATAGACGATATTAATACTATCAATCAGGTAACAGAGAAATCTGCAAAATACAACCACACCCTATACATAGCTTTAAAAAATTACGAGAAGGGGTTTGACTCAGCCGAGACATCAGTAGTAATGCAAGCACTACGGAATCAGGGCATTGACGAACGCTACATAAACATAAAAGAATTCTACAGTGGCTTCATAGCCATCATATATATCCATAAATAAAGCGACGGCAATTCAATATGAAAGAGTGTAAAGAAGAAGACTCGGTCTCTCCAATGCTATTCACCGCGTGTTCATAGGAGGCTTTCAGAGCCTTAGAGTGGAAAGAGTTAGAGGTAGGAGTTAATGGAGAGTATCTTATTAACCTGTGATTTTCTAATGACATTGCCCTGATGAGTAACGCAGGGGACGAATTACAGCTCATGATTACTGAACTGGACACGGAAAGCAGAAGAGTATAGGTCTGAAAATTATTATGCAAGAAACTACAGTAATGTGCAATAGTCTCGGCAGAAAACAGCACTTTGTTATAGGTGGAGAGACGCTAAAAGTTGTGAAGGAATATGTCTACTGATGTCAGGTAGTAACTGCGGAGCCTAGCCATGAGAGTGAAATAACTAGAAGAATAACGAATGGATGGATCGCATTTGGCAAGCATTCTCAAATCAATAATGGTAATTTGCCACTAACCGTCAAGAGGATGCTATATAACAGCTGCATCTTGCCGGTACTTACTACAGAGCAGGAACCTGGAGGCTTACAAAGAGGGTTCAGCTTAAATTGAGGACGACGCAGTGAGCAATGGAAAGGAGAATGATAGGTGCAACCTCACGAGACAAAAAGAGAGCAGAGTGGGCTAGAGAACAAAACGGCGTTATAGATATCATAGTTTTAATCAAGAAGAAGAAATAAACATGGGCAGGGAACGTCGCACGTAGGCAGAATAACTGCTGGCCGTCAACGGTAACTGCCTGGATTCCCGAGAAGGCAATCGCACGAAGGGGTGACAGAAAGGTAGGTGGGCCGATGAGATTAAAAATTTCACAGGTATAACGTGGCGGCAGAAAGCGAAGACCGGGTTAATTGGTGGATCATGGGAGTGGCCTTTGCCCTGCAGTGAGCCCTGTTTGGATGATGATGATGATGATAGACCTCTAGAGATGTAGCCAATGATGTAGCTCTGCCTGTGTACGAGAAAAAAAGAGAAAGCAAGAGGACGAAAGGAAAGATTGTTAAGGAGTAAATCATCCGGTTTGCTACTTTTCAACGAAGTTAAAAATGGGAAATAAAAAGAGAAATACAGAAAGATACCCCTGCACGAGAAAACGAGACCAGTTAGTCACTGGGTTTTATAGTAGTATTGGTATTGGGGGAAAGGGGGTGGGCAGATGATTAACGATAACTTGATGCCTGCGTGAAGCGGTGGTTAGCCTTTTGTAATGATAAGAAAAACGAATTAGTCTTGGAGCAGGATGGTGCGGTAGCCGAGGAACTCATGTCACCACAGGAGCCGAGGTGACATGAGCTGTGTGGTGGTATCGGAGTAGGGAACACCGAAGGCCACGTTAAAGCCTGCAGTTGGAAGTGGCAGAAGCACTGCACTGCCTGATGATATCTCTTTTCTTAATACATGCTGCTGAATTGTTCTTATATGCCATTGGCGGGTTCTTATGTGCTTCTGTGCGAGAATCCGAAAGCTTCCATTCGAATTTCTTTTTTGTTGTTGTGCTTTTCCCACTCTACCTTGGCGTGCAGGGAGCGGTTACAGCGCACAAAATGACTGTGGTGTTAGCTACTAGCAAGCTACTTTCCTTGCATTTGTTAATTTCTCTTTTTAAAGTGTGCTAGTGATAGCACTAACAATGACAATAGTAACAGATAACCGCCTTGGCGTGACTACCGAGTTCCAGGAAAGTGTAAATTTAAGGGCTCGTTTTCTTTGTTAGGCTCAACTAGGAGCAACAAACATTGATGCGAAGGAAAGTATAGGTGTGTTATCATAAGCATAGATCAGCCGAAGTTGTGGAGCTTACTCATACTCACTGACGAAATATATTTCGCACTCAGTGATCACTGAGACTCAGACTCGCAAAATATCCCTGAGTCGGACTCATTCGGACAAATACTCGCGAAAAGTTTTTTCAGCCGGATTCACTCGCACTCAAGCTGACCAAAATATGACTCACGCAGACGGACTTAGGTTATGAAGTCACGACCATGTCTGTGTCTGAGTAAGTCTGAGTGAGTCGACTCATAAATTAGTTCACTAACATATGATTATATGTAATTGTAATGTAAATGTGAAGAAATAAAAGTGGACGAAAAGATAACTTGCCACCGGCAGGGACCTAACCAGAGGTCTCCGGATTTAATTGTCAATGGATTAGCACATAGCGCCCATCATGTGTTTTAGCAGGGAGCTCTCCCGACTTGACACTAGCACAAGGAATCCACAAATTGCACAAACTAGTGCATCCGTCAGCAAACGTAATTTACGCATCCCTATGATTAGTTAACAATACATGCGCAAAAAACCTGACACGCGCTGTTACAACGGTTACCGTGAAGAGGATAATTTGATGGGTATTTACTGCCACAGGACCACTGCGACAAAATGGCAGCGACTCATGCAGATTTCCTGGTTTCCGTTCGTTCCCGCTTCCATCCTGCTCAGACCGAGCGCGAATTGAAGGTCTTCGATTTGTTTTTTTTTGTTTATGGTTACTCGGCCGCAGCATCTTGTCCTGTATATTGAGCATTGCAACAGTAAGGAGCCTTCTTTACGAATAAGAACCTCGAGGTGCTCTATTATGAGTTTTTTAAGCTTTCGAGTACTTACGAACATAAAGAATTCGTAAGTACGCGTTAACACACGCAAGAATTTGTTTTAAAATTGACCCACTTTCTCGGCGGCTGCCCCAAAGGCGGTTTGTGCTCAATCTCCCAATTGGACCAACTCTGAAAAGAGAGAAACGCGCCGATCTTCCCCACAGATTCGCTGAAAGTCAATGTGAGTCTCAGCAGCAGGAAAACAAGTGCTACCAAAATGGAAGCAATGACTTCGAGAGCCGTTGTGCGTCGTGTTCCATTGTTCAATAGATTGAGAAAGTTACCATAGCTGGGTCTCGGGAAGCTATGCTAGAAGAACAAAGATTTATAATAATGAAAATAAAAAATCTGGCAGGTTCAGACTAGTCATGCCAAGCCCAAAAGCAGAACGGAGGGAAATGCTCATACTTATGTCGCTTTTTTTATCATTGTTTCTTCTCTCTTTTTCTTCCTGTTTCTTGTACCTTCCCTTTCTACCTTCTGATCTGTGTTTCTGTATCTATCTCTTTTTTTTCTCTTTCTCACTTTTTCAATCTTTATTCTCTCTTCCTGTCTTGATCTCTGTTTTTCTGTCTTTTTCTCTTGTCTGTCTCTTTCTCTCTATTTCCGGTTTACTTTTTCTTCTAATCTCTTTCTCTCACTCTTTCTCTATAGACATTTCGGTATTTTTATCTATTTATGTTCTTATTTCCTTCATTTCTCTGTGCTTTTGTCTTCCCTATCTTCCGGTCACTCTTATTTTCCTATCTCTCTTTCTTTCTTCTGATTCCAGAAAATACATGAACAGAAGGATGGCAATGGCAGCACTACATGTCTTGAAAAGCACCAAAATGGACAAAACAACCATTATTTGGACACCAGGACATGAGTCTCTGGCGGCGAACCTGGCGGCGCACAACGCAGCTTAAAATCATGCACGCCGAGTCATCTCCGACACGCTGGGAACACATATCAACAGCTGTCAAGACAAACATGAGCGCATACTGAAGAAGTACTCAGACATTTGATAAATTACAGGAATCAGAGGAAGTGGTACGCACCGGCACACAATAGTGTGAGTAGGGAACAAGCAGTGACCTAAAAAAGATTTCAAGCCGGAAATTACCCGCCCGGAACATTGATTCGCACAATGTATTCAAGGACCTTCGGGCGAAACTGCAAGTTTTGTCCTCCGGGCACGCGCAACACTCTACGCCACATGGTGCTGGAGTGTAACAACAATCCGGACTTACCATTGTCGTCACCGCCAAGTGACAACGAAGAGAAAGAAACTGATCCAGAGGAAGAATTCGAAGACCAGTGGGAGGCTTTGCTGGTGCTGCAAGACCATGACAACCAGCTACGATTGGTGAACAGGGGTCGGGTGGTGGCAGCGAGCCATGACTACCTGGACTGAGGAGGCCCCCCACCTTAGAACTGAAGTGCAAAGAGGCTGGTCCAAATAAAGTTCATTTCTTTCTTTCATCTATATTAGTTTTATTCTCTCTCTTTCACGCATTTTCGTTTAGCAATCGCGCCTGCTGTACATAGTAGTGGAGCTTGCCTGATTCCTGTGACGCATGCCGACTTGAGAAGTTTGTTGGTGATACCGCACAAACTATGGCGAGCTACAACAGCTTCACTGTTAAATTTTTTAGAAGCCGACCTGATGAAATTCGCATTGTATTGAAGACTTCTGAAGTCTCGTGACAGTATGTTGCATCTCTTTGTCGTATATGTTTATTTCTATCTTTGCTTCTAACTTTTTCTCTCTTAGCTTCTGTGTTTCACTATGTTTATATCTCTTGGTTTCCCTCTGGCTTTCGTTTTCGGTCCTGTTCTGTTTTTTGTTTGTCTCGTTATCATGTCAGTTTTCTTTCTTCTCTTCTTATGTCACTTATTATTTTAGCCCACCGATATACCATCGAGGTGCCAGGCAACTTGCAACATTATCCGTCACACACCTTGCCACTAAATGCGAAATCTCTCTCTAGAAAGACTCTTTTCAATTTAGCGTAAACGCTTCTTTAACAATTTACATTTAAGCACTATGGGTCTTCTAGCGGCGGGTTTTTTTGTGCACGATCTTGAGAAGTCATTTGAGCCGCACGTGTCATTCTGCTGTATTCACCGTTTCACAGCACGCGTCATCGTGTCTGACGCCTCATTCAGACATCTGCCAAACGTTCGGTCCCGTAATCATCATGACCACGCCTTTCGTCAGAGAAGAGAATTTCCCAGTCGTTTTCTTCTGACGAACGGGTGGACAACGACGTTTAGCGGTGCTCTATGTTTTAATCACCAGCCAAGTGACGGAGCGTCGTCCCTACAGATTAGGCCATTCTGATGCCTTCATTTAGTGCCATGCTTGCACATGCTTTCACATATTTATTCGCCACTGAACTTCACGCAGACGTCACTCTCTTCTCTTGCAAAGCAATAACAGCCTCACAAACCCGCTCAGCATCACAATGGTTCTGAGATTCTAGAATTTGGTGTGTACAATATTACCAACGTTGTGTTCGCAGAGTGCTACTAAAGAGTGTATTATTTTACGTAAACATTATATAGGCATGAAGTTCTTTACCCTATTTATTGCATAATGCTGATTTAAATTTCTTAGGTTTAGGCGACCATGGAACCATACCTGCTAAAAAATAAGCTACTTCTGATGTTACCGCCGCCATCGCATATGTGCACTGATCCGTCGTGCTTTCTTTACATTTTTTTACGAGACGGTGACGGAACGGAGCATTCGATGGCTGTGTGACTGATGCCTGACTTGCAGCATGCTTGGGTGTTTGACGCCCATGCGTTTTTATCTCAATTTTCAAGGGAGCAGTGGTGATTTAGTGGCATTGTCGCGCGCCCTAATTTCCGTGGCAGATAGAGCTTCGCTGCAAAAGCACGGCGGTTGACCCTGTTATAGTTAAGGTTTGCTGTGCTGTATGCAGGAGCAAGAGAAGGCTGGAAGAGAACCTATGCACACTGATACGTCAACAATCTACGGGCAGTTCTAACAGTGAAGCTGTTCTATAGTCAAAGCTTCGATGTCTGGGTGCCATCGTAAATCGGAAACTGGTAGGTGCCACTACTCCTGACTCCCACCACTCATCACTTCGCCCACTGCCGGCCGTCCTCGTCAGTCCACTTCTACAATACCACACCTTCGACTTTATTCATCCACTTCATTCAACCCAAATTCATTCAACCCCCACTTCATTCAAACTCCATTTCATTCAAATTCAACTTTATTCAACCAGCAAAAATAATTTGCGAAACGAAGGCTGCTTTGTTAGACAACAGCTTCGCCGCCTCATTAGTGCCCGGTACGTGCAGCTGTTTGAGTTTTTTTTTCATTCATTTCCTGCTTGCGAACACTGAGTGCGACCTTCTTCAGTTATCAGCACAGCTCATTTGTTGCGCCAGACCACGGTTTGTTGGCAGCCATATTATGTAAAGGGCAGAAAGAAGCTTCTGAAGTATATAACGGTCATTCGAAGAACAGGGACCAGATTTGTTGTTTGCTATCGTCGACAGCACTTACGAAGTGTTTCGCATGGACATGAAGGCTGTGCGCGTAGACTACTGCCGTTAAGAGCAGCCCCACGCCGACCGGCAGACAGCACCCTGTAACCTCGAGCACGCTCGAGACTGTTCTTTGAGCAGCATTAAACGCGCGCGTCGTGTTTGGTTTCAAAGCCCGCTCCATGAGAGTTCGCCTCTCGCTGGCAGGCCGACGAGACGTCGATTGCCTTTCGTCGCGTCGCCCTCCCCCACTTTCGCCGTTGCATATCAAGTGGGCGCTAATTATCCGTTTCATTAGCCAGCACGGCTGCTACCCACTTTCGAGCAGTCTGTCCCATTGCTCCTGTTGAAGCACGTGCCCTACGTCGCTTCGCGCTCAGTGTTTAGGTCACGTTTATTTTCTTGTTGCCGCTGAAGATTTGAGCTTCTTTTGTTGGTGCACGTACGCGACTCGCCAGACCCTATAGTGAGAACGAATAGCTCGCTTCCTTGTTTGCTGCGTTAACCCGGCTGCCTTTGGGCAACACGGACAACTTAATTGCTGAGGATTGAGTTTGGCGTGTCACCCGATGGCATGTACACTTTCGATCGTTTACGACACCAGCATGCTTCAGCCAGAGAGTGCACGAAGATAAAGTAATCTGAATGTTACTGTGCGCCCAAGTTTGCTTAATGTTTGCCTGATGTATATGCATGGTGCAAGACCAGTCTCTCCAACGACTATAGAAAAGGAGATCCCGACGGAGGGGCGAAAGGATATGCAAAAGCATGCTTTGCTGATTTGTGTTGTCACATTGACTAATAGGTTATATAATGCTAGTCTTCGGGGCTTATTGATTTCTCATTTTAGCCAGAAATTTCGGCGAAAATAATTTGGCCCGCTAAGCACTCAGATGTCAGTGTATCTTATGCACAGTGCTCTCCTGAGCGATGTCTGGAATTGCTACGTGCAAAATTCAAAAGGCCAAGCCACTAATCGGAATAGGTAACATGGATGAAAGTGATTTGAACTCACAGAGGTATAATATACACAAATAGGTAGCAGAAGGTGCAAGATGACAAATATATTTAAACAATCAATCAAACCAACCAACAAACAAATAAAAAATGAAAAATGATGGTTTATGAACTCTTTTTTATTTTATTTTGAACAACGCAATTCAACGCGATGGAAGAAATAATATTGAGAGCAGCAATATTACCAAAATTACGTCAAGGCTTATCGTTATTGAGGAAGGTCTCGATACATATGTTTAAAATACGGGGCATGCATAGGGCAGAGCTTTTATTGTTATTATTTATTGCAGATCGGTTGAAAAACTTCAGGGCAACCATTTCCCGTATATTCTATATAGTGAGTGAAATATGTTGGCATATATGTTCCTCAGAGCGTAGTCTATCTGTAATGAGTATAGGAGTCTACATACGCCATTAATGCATTAATACTCACGACAGTGGCCGGTGGCACTCTTACCGCCGTAGCTCAACAGGCAGTACAAGCACGACGGCGGCAATGCATCTAGATGACTTGTAGGACTCCCTTCCATGGTTATATGTTTTTTTTTGTGTTTTTTTAACAGCGGAGCTGTTTACGCTCCACCTTAGTCTGTTGGTGTTCGCGAAACTCTGTCGAGTGATGACGTCCTCTAGCAATGCTTTGCAGCATGGAAAGATATAAAGAAGAGAAGTGGAGAGGAGACTAAATTATTAAAATGAAATTGCTTGTAAGGCGGCATTCGAACCCGGGTACAGCCACGGTCAGAAAGCAAGCGCTGTAACAACTTGGTTATCCAAGCACGCTAGCAAAAAAAAAAAAAGCGTAAATGAGAACTCTATAATAGCATTGATGTTGGTGATGGAACGAGAAAAAAATGAAAGAGAGAGAGAAGAAAATAGAAAAAAACAAGAAGAGAAGAAAGAAGAAGGAGAAAAAAATTAAAAAGAAAGGAAGACTTGTAGATAGAAAGAGAAAGAGAATCAAAGCGAGAGAAATAAATACAGAGAGACAGAAAGAGCCTTAACTTGGCTTTCTCAGGTTTGAAGGGACACCGAAGAAAATAACAATTTATGTCATGAAGAAAGCTCAATGCACAACAACATCTTGAATGACAATATTATCAGCAGCAGCGCCTTACTTACCAAGAAATTATGCTAAATATTGTTACGTGGAAAATATTGTTACGTATCACATAACGTGTGCCATGAGTGGGACATAAGTCAAATGATTCCGACGACGTGAGTGTTCATCGACACTTAATCACTATTGATCCAACTATCTGCGATAAAAAAAAACTTTGTTTTCATCAAGAGAAGAAATAAAATGTTGCTTGTTGATTTCTGTTTGGTTTATAGAAAGAACCGCCTGGCGTTATCATGGGGAATGGCGCGTATAGTTCAAAGGTTCAGTTTTTGGGTGGTTAGACTAGATAGGTGGTGCAATCTAGCGTGGCCCAGTTGAAGCAAGCAAGCAGAATGATGGCCTCCGACATTGCAGAAAATTTTTCAATAGCCATTGTTGTTACTGTGGCTCCCGCTACTCTCGCTCTGCTACTAATCGTGGTGGTGGTCGCACAACGCGGGCATCGTGGGGCACGAAAACAGTGATGTTTAGGAGTACACTTTCGCGCGCGGGTGATTTGAAGTGCGCTAACGCGACGCCGACTATTAAAACGTGATTTCGTTTCAAAATAAGCACTTCCTTGGCAAAAAACTAGCTCTATGAGGTTTCTGGACCGCTATTACAACAACCAATGTCGACCTAATATTTGCCTTTAGTGCACCTTTAATTGCCCCTCTCTATGCTCATGTATCTAAACCTAGGTTAACTGACTATCTCTAGGACATATGATTGGCTGTTATGCTAACTAAGGTCGTCCATCTTCACTGTTCTTTCAGGTTTGGTACCACCAGTGTGAAACTTCTCTAATTTTTCTCCAAGTTCACTTTTGCTCCTAGACTGATTCAATTAGCTAGAATTATTTCATGCTGAATGCGATCTTCATGACATACTATTTATGCGGTTTATTAAAAATGATTGATTTGATTGATATGTGAGGTTTAACGTCCCAAAACCACCATATGATTATGAGAGACGCCGTAAAGGAGGGCTCCGGAAATTTTAACCACCTGGGGTTCTTTAACGTGCACACAAACCAGAGCGCACGGGCCTACAATGTTTCCGCCTCCATCGGAAACGCAGCCGCCGCAGCCGGGATTTGATCCTGCGACCTGCGGGTCAGCAGCCGAGTACCTTAGCCACTAGACCACCGCAGCGGGGCTTTTTTAAAAAAATGAAGAAAAATCTAGTTCATCGCTTCAACCGGTATCATTGTCTGATGGCCTCATATCGCTGCCTATTGGTTCTGACTTCTCTGGCTGTATACAGAGCAATAAATGATCCCTATAGCCCAGACCGTAAAGAATGGCACATCCCATAAACGTGCCTGAAATTCTTAGTTACAACATTCTTTATCATTGATAAAGTGAAAAGAACAGAAGGAAACCTACGGAACGCACAGAAAAGTAGTTGGATGTCGACATGCGCGAAGACCGCTCAAGGACGAACATAAATTGGAAGGCGTGATGGTGTCGTCAGCATTGCCACACGTCGGCGTTTCATTTCTTCAGCTGTCGAATAGCCCCCGATAGGCTGGTTTCACAATTAGGTCACCAGCCAAGCTGATGTCATTTACGGTAGGTTTTATTTTCAACAATTACTTTTATTTCTCGAGAGACTGTACAGTATTAGTTTTTTCTTTAGCTGGTGCCAAAGTTTGGCGACCTCTCTTAATATATGGCATTCAAGAGTATACACAAGCCAGTACATTAATGCCTGAGTTTTGCAACTGTAATAATTGAGCGTTTATAAATTCAGTTCATGTACTGATATGGTAGGGTTATCCACGTTGGTGGACATGGTAACATGAACAATTTCACCCTACTTTCAATTAGACTGTGGCAGACAGCTAAAATAAAAAAAAACTGAGGATCGGTATACATGCTTGAATCACTTGTTTGAATTGAGCAGCTTGATCTAGGTGTTTTATCCCTTCTATTCAGGGATTTCGCATTCGATTACCGTTCAGCATGGGTACACAATTGACAGAATTCATTGCTATTGAGGATTATGGAGTATGTGCGCATTGCTGTAAGCGAGTTACATTATCATGGAAGACATACAAAAGTAAATGGTGGAGCAGCTTTTCATTCTTATAATAAAAAAATCACAGCTTTACCGCAAAGGCGTAGCAATGAACGCAATAGCAACAAATCGGAAGGTCACGCGCAAAATTGCAAGCAGATAAAAATGTGCCCCGCGTTTCTCGAGCACAAATAACGCACAAAACCTACTCACAGGTGCAGATGCACGCGACATCATCATGAGTTCCATCGTTGCGACTACCTGCCGTGCAAGATACATCGGTTTCTGCATAAAGAAAGGACTAATGCCACCTGGAAAAGAAAGGTGAACGGTGTATCGGTGAACAGTATTGATTTATTGATATTGTGAGCGCGTCAAGCGAATGACTCTTTATTCTCTTTGATATCATCATCACCTGTACATCTTCTTCATCTGAAAACATCATCACCAGCGTGATTTAGCTCGAGCCTGGCTGCATAAACCGGTTCCTCACAAGTGGTGGAGGTGCTTTTCGTTCCCTCAAGTCCTCTCGCCCGTTCTCGCTGGAGCTCCGCTCGGGTCGTCGCATACAACCCCCTGCCATGGCGGCCCCAGAAAACCCTGGCCCATCCAACGTCGCCGTCCTACTGCAGCCACCGCCACCCGCTCCGCCCAACAACACTCGCCTGCGTGATCCACCTGTGTTTTCCGGTCTCCGAGGCGATGATGTCGAAGACTGGATCAAGAACTACGACCCCGTCAGTGATTTGAACAGGTGGGACAATCCACAGAAGTTGCGCAGCGTCCCATTTTACTTGTCCGATGTTGCGAAAACTTGGTTCTGGAACCACTACCCGGATCCTCCCGACTGGGACACTTTCGAGCAGCAAATTCGTCAGATATTTGGTGCCCCTGCAGTTCGCACTGAGGCAGCAAAGAAGAAACTCGCTGAACGTACGCAGCTGCCGGGTGAATCTTACACCTCTTATATTGAGGATGTCCTTGCACTGTGCAAGCGCGTTAACACCGGCATGTCTCAGAATGACCAAATAGGCCACATTATTAAAGGCATTAACACCGTCGCCTTTAACGCCCTCGCCACGCAAAATCCTGCCACCACCCAGAACGTGATAACCATCTGTCAGCGACTTGACGAGCTTCAGTCTCTTCGCCTTTGCTACGATGCCACCGCCGTTCGTTTGCCTGCACCCCTCGACTTGCGTGCGCTTATCCGCGACATCGTTCGTGAAGAGCTGCACGGGCGCTGCTCTTCCTGTGTTGCGGAAGTTACTTTCCATTCTGAAAAAGATAGCTTGCGAGACCTGATTAAACAAGAGATCGCCTCCGCATCGCGTGTGACGTGTTCCAACAGTGCCTGCGTGCGCCAGACGCGCACGTACGCCGAAGTTGCCGCGCTCTCTGCAGCACCCACCGTTTCTGTGCCTACAACAGCAGACCATACGCCTGTGGCTTCGTTATCACCGCCAGCGCGTGCACCATCTTACTACGCACCTCAGCGCCCACCTCGACCAATCTGTTACTACTGTGGCTATCGAGGACATATCGCTCGGTTTTGTCGAAGGCGCCAACAAGACGAGCAACGCGGCTACGCTCCCGATGAACATCGAAGCTTCCGTCCGACCATGAACCACCTACGACCACCCTCCCGATCGTCCTATTACCGTTCAACATCGCCTACATACCATACGGACATGCCTGGGAATTCCCGTACGTCTCGCCGCAGGTCGCCTTCGCCAGGTCGCCGTTCAGTGTCGCCTCTACGGCCCGCCTCTCATTCCACGAACGCCCACGCGGAAAACTCCCCAATGCAGTTTTAGGAGGGGAAACTGCATCCTTTGGACAGCTAACAATTCCTCCAGAGCGACCATCGAATTTGATAGTAGTGTTTGTAGAAGGTGTACGTGTTGAGGCTCTTGTAGACACTGGCGCTGTCGTTTCGATTATTCGTGCTGATTTTTGTTCCCGCCTTCGAAAAGTCACCATACCTTATGACGGCCCACCTCTACGTGCGGCGACCAACGCTCTCATTCGTCCACTTGCACAGTGTACCGTTCGTGTCTACCTAGAAGGCATTCGTCATCACAGTGTTTTCGCGGTATTTCGTGAGTGCACCCACGCTCTCATTCCTGGGTGAGATTTCTTGTCTTCTGCGTCCGATTTCATATCATGTCATCAGCGCCTCCTGCATCTAAATGCCACTGACTCTTCTCCGCTTGAACACGATGGACGCATCCGCCTTGTCACCAAGTCAGATTATGTACTTCGGCCATACATCGAAGAAATTATAAGTGTTAATTGCACCGACATTGTGGATGGCGACGTACTAATTATCCCTTACGGTCATACCCTACGTAAGGGCATTGTGATCACACCAGGGCTTATTCGCTTCTTCGATGGGTCTACGTACCTAACCGCCATAAATCAGACGCCCGAGTGTGTACTGCTCCCCTGTGGCTCAACAGTATCTTGCGCGGTCGACAGTGAGCCTGTTGCGATTGTTACTCTTCCGAACAACAACCAAAACGATGTTACGAAGTCACAATCACTGCCATTCAATGCCTCTGCCACACCTGTGTTCGCGACAATAAGCAACGACTTAACACCTGATCAAACTGAAGATTTGCTCACCCTGTTAAATAGACACTGTTCTCTATTTGACGTGAACTCGCCCGCCCTCAGCATGACTACCACCGCTACTCACAGCATCCAGACTGACGGCTCTCGTATTGTACATCGGCGTTCATATCGCGTGTCTCAGGCAGAACGCAAGATCATCGAGGAAAACGTCTCAGACATGCTACGACGCAGCATCATACGTCCTTCCTCGAGTCCCTGGTCATCCCCAGTTGTTCTCGTTCAAAAGAAAGATGGGACAGTGCGTTTCTGCGTCGATTACCGTGCGCTGAACAAAATACCGCGCAAGGATGTTTATCCCCTCCCTCGGATCGACGATGCACTGGATTCATTACAGGGCGCAGAGTATTTTTCTAGCCTCGACCTTAGGTCAGGCTACTGGCAGATACCAATGTCCGAGTCTGATAAAGAGAAGACCACCTTTTCAACGCCAGATGGGTTGTACGAGTTCAATGTGATGCCTTTTGGACTCTGTAATGCGCCCGCCACCTTCGAACGCATGATAGACGGCGTATTGCGTGGTTTGAAATGGAAAACATGTCTGTGTTATCTCGATGACATAGTAGTGTTTTCATCCACGTTCTCGCAGCATCTACAACGTCTTGACGAAGTCCTCACATGCCTTGCAAAAGCCGGTCTACAGCTTAACACCAAGAAATGTACCTTTGCTAGCAAGAAAATCAAGGTTCTCGGCCACCTTGTCAGCAAAGAAGGAATTCAGCCCGACCCCGAGAAGCTTGCCGCTGTCCTCAATTTTCCTCGTCCACTACGTCAAAGGGACCTGCGCAGCTTTCTTGGATTATCTTCTTACTTCCGGCGCTTCATACGTGGTTTCGCAGAACTTGCGTCTCCGCTCCATCAACTCCTCGCAAACAACGTCCCCTTCATTTGGTCCGAAGACTGTGAAAGCGCTTTCACGGCATTGAAGCAAGCCCTCACGTCGGATCCGGTACTGTGCCACTTCGATTCCACCGCACCCACCATCCTTCACACCGACGCAAGTAGTCATGGTCTCGGTGCGGTACTCTTGCAGCGTGACAAAAACTCACGCGAACGCGTCGTTGCTTACGCAAGTCGTGCTCTTACCGCTCCAGAAAAGAACTACACTATCACCGAGCAGGAGTGCCTTGCTGTTGTTTGGGCAGTGCAAAGATTCCGACCATATCTTCACGGCCGTCATTTTACCGTCGTGACCGACCATAACGCCCTATGCTGGCTTTCATCGTTGAAAAACTTATCGGGTTGCCTCGGTCGCTGGGCGCTTTGCTTGCAGGAGTATGATTTCGATGTCGCCTAGAGATCTGGGAAGAAGCATCAAGATGCTGATGCTCTATCGCGCTGTCCTTTGCCCAGCGGAAGCCACTCACCATCGATACTACAAAACGACAGCACCTCTCCAATCACAGCGCTAAGTTCATCACCTGCCACCTTCTCCGTCCTTGTTTCACAACAACGTGTTGACCCATACTGCCGCACCAATGTTGACCGCTTGACCGGCTCTACTACTCCTCCAAACGCCAGACTCCGTCGACAACTTGAACAATTTAAGCTTGTCGGTGATGCTTTATGTCGCTACATTTACCACATCGATGGCAACAAGTGGGTACCCGTCATCCCACGTTCTCTGCAACGTGAAGTTCTGGAAGCCTTTCATGATGATCCAACCGCCGCTCATCTAGGCTATCACAAGACTTACGACAAAATACGAAGTCGTTGTTTTTGGCCTGGCCTCTCTTCAGCCGTCGCTAAGTACGTCGCCTCCTGTGTCCTTTGCCAACGGCGAAAACGACCGACAACTGCTCCGGCTGGCTTAATGCAACCTCTTCCTTGTCCCGCCTTGCCTTTTGAAGTCGTTGGAATAGACTTGTATGGCCCCCTTCCTATATCATCCAATGGGAATCGCTGGATTGTCACGGCCGTCGACCACCTTACCCGCTACGCAGAAACAGCTTCTATACCGTCTGGGACTGACACTGAGATCGCCGATTTCTTTCTTCGCCACATCTTTTTGCGCCATAGAGCTCCACGCATTCTCCTCAGTGATCGTGGCAAAGTCTTCCTATCTTCCATTGTCGAGCAAGTTTTGCGTGCCTCGAACACTGTTCACAAGACCACTTCTAGCTACCACCCACAGACCAACGGATTGACTGAACGGTTTCATCGGACCCTATCGGACATGATCGCCATGTACATTCACCCCAACCACACGAACTGGGATGCAATTCTACCCTTCGTCACATTCGCCTATAATACGGCTGCTCAACGCACTACCGGCTTTTCTCCATTTTTTTCTCGTCCATGGTCGCTCGCCGAGTTTCGCTCTGAATGTCTCTTTCCTTTCCGCCCCTGCACCCTCGACGGCTCCTTTCTCTGAGGAATTCCTATCTCGTCTCGCACACTGCCGTCACCAGGCCCGTGTTAACACCTGCCTCTCTCAAGACACTCGAAAATCTCGCTACGACTCGTCTCGCCGTGTTGTCAGTTTTTCCCCTGGTGACGAAGTTCTTCTATGAACCCCACTACGCGTCCCCGGCCTATGCGATAAATTCATCAGTCGCTTCATTGGGCCGTACACGGTGGTCGAACAGACATCTCTTGTCAATTACCGCGTTTCTTCTCTTAGCGCTAGTCCTGATCATCGTTGCCGAGGAACAGAGATAGTGCACGTATCTCGTTTAAAGCCTTATGCGCGACGCATTTCATAATACTGTCAAGCGACCAGGCGGCCGCTTTCACCGCGCGGAGGAATGAGTGTGAGCGCGAAAAGCGAATGACTCTTTATTCTCTTTGATATCATCATCACCTGTTCATCTTTTTCATCTGAAAACATCATCACCAGCGTGATTTAGCTCGAGCCTGGCTGCATAAACCGGTTCCTCACAATATGTGTGTTTAACATCCCAAAACCACCTTATGATTATTAGAGACGTCATAGTAGAGGGCTCCGGAAATTTCGACCACCTAGGGTTCTTTAACGTGCACCCAAATTTCAGCACATGGGCCTACAATATTTCCGCTTCCATCGGAAATGTCAGTGAACCATAGGTGACGTTGTATGTATCGGAGAAGAAATTGTTTGATAGCTGGATAGCGTAAGGCTCTGTGAAGACTGCGCATGTCTGTAGGTTCTTACTTAAGTCTGGGTTTGCGCCCGCACTACTTTAGGTGGAAGTGTCGCTTGGGCTTGTCGCTGAGTGTTTTATTTTTTCTGTGTGTTATTTGCGGCCAAAGCATGTCATTGAGCAAGGGCCGACTAGGCCTAGAATCAGTATTGTTACAATATATTTCTAGTGCAACAGGCCTTTCTTCATGTGTGTCTTCTCGGGGCTTCCTATCGATACCATCGTAAGTTCCATCGTTGCAACTACCTGCCATGCAATATACATTGGTTTCTGCATTAAAAAAAAGACTAACGCCACCAGAACAAGAAAGGTGAAAGGTGTATCAGCGAACCATCGGTGACGTTGTACGTATCGGGGAAGGGATTGTTTGGTAGTTGGATAGCGTAAGGCTCTGTGAAGACTGCGCATGTCTGTAGGTTGTCACTTAAGTCTGGGTTTACGCCCGGTCTACTTTAGTTGAATGTTTGCCTTGTGCTTGTCGTTGAGTGTTCCTTTACTTTGTGTGTGTGTTATTTGCGGCTAAAGCATATCATTAGGCAAGTACCAACTATAGGCCAACAATCAGTATTGTTACAATGTATTTCTAGTGCAACAGGCCTCTCTTTTTGTGTGTCTTCTTCAGGCTTCCTATCGAAATCATCGTCAGTTTCATCATTGCAACTACCTGCCGTGCAAGATACGTCGGTTTCTGCATAATAAAAGGACTAACGCCACCTGAAAAAGAAAGGTGAAAGGTTTATCAGCGAACCATCGGTGAGGTTGTACGTATCGGAGAAGAGATCGTTTGATTGCTGGATAACGTGAGGCTGTGTGAAGACTGGGCATGTCTGTCAGTTGTTACTTAGGTCTGGGTTTGCGCCCGATCTACTTTAGTTGGAAGTGCCACTTGTGCTTGTCGTTGAGTGTTCCTTTACTTTGTGTGTGTGTTATTTGCGGCCTAAGTTTGTCAATAAGCAGATGCACGTGAATAAGCATCTCAGTTGTTACTTTGCTGTGTATGAAATAGCGCGCGCTTTTCGCAAACTGACACTGCAATAATTGCAGTGACCTTTGTGCGCCCGGTAACTACAACATAATCGTTTCCGGTAAAGTCCGAGGCCAGCCAAGACGTATGGGGCAAAGTACGCGGAGATAATAGCACGCGCCGCCGTGCGATGTGGCGACGCGCACTCAAAGCACCATCTTGCTGGTAATGCTGAAAACACAATAATTTCCGCCGAGATGCCCATTAGCAGCTATAGGTGGTATTTATAAATAGCTTGCCATTTGAACGTTTATTGGCGTACTGCTCGGTAGCTCAATGGTTAACGCCTCGCACCCATGATTCAGAGGACCGAAGTTAAATTCCGCGCCATAGTCTTATTCCAGATTGTTTTTTTTCTCGCATTTTCATATATATAGATACGTATGCATATACAGTATGTGACGGCGACACTGATGCCGGCGGCGAAATCCAGCTGAGAGCGTCCATATAATTACTATCACAATAATATAAAATTGAAAACAGTATCGTTATAAGTAGGCTCGACTCTATTTGTGGTGCATAAGCCAAAGAACAAATGGAGCAGTGAGTTAGTGCATGCGAAGTTTCTACTTAGTGGGCCGCATGTCAAATGTTATATTAAGGTTTATAATTGAATCACATCATAGGCGGCATTCTTGGCTTTTAAACACCTACATTGTCTGTGAAAGCAACCAATTTCAACGAAAGCCTCTCAAGGTTGGTTCAATGCTAGTTCCACGCTTCTCGCACGTTTGTCACTTACATGCTGACGTGCTTGTGCAGCTGAACACCTTCAGCACATGCGCGTGGCAGCATCAGCTGCCAGATTGTCTACTCTTGTGACGCAGAGGCCAGGGCGGGATGTTCAAGTGATTTTCTGAGACAGAGCATAATTAGTGAAGTGAAGCGTGGCACTGACCTGAATCCACCTTACGTCCATGCTATACAGATGATGTTCGGCAGTACTGAAGACTGCGTGTAGAACGCCGATGCTCCGATAAAAACGATATTGTATGTTCAAATATTTATGAGCACCCTGACTACTGCGCGTTGAAATTGAATAGGCTGTAAATAATTCCCAGAGTTACAGTGGGCACGCTTTGGAGAGGGTAGGCGCTGTTGCAGCAACCAGTTCACCATGTGATAATTTCTAAGCCTCTTCATGCAAACTTCTAGACGTATAAGTGATCTCTGTGTGGGACTTTATCACTAGCTAAATATGGCATATTCAATGAGTTTGTCCAGGCTTGCAGTCAAGACGTTTCCCCCTCCTACTGCAATACGCTCTCCTCGACAGCTCTACGACCAGCTAATGGGAAACATGGCAAAAGATATCCCAAGAAAGCTGCCTCGATTCACTTAAAACGCTGGCCTTCAAGAATCCATAAATTAGGCAGCAACGCATGTCTCAAGTGTGAAGTGCAAGCTGGTATGCCAATAAAAGTAATAACAAAGACTTAGCTGCTTTTAGCAGCTCCTATGAGGATACACTGTTATTTACTTTAAGTAGTACTCTGTAAAGCCGTGCAGAGGCTTTTTAGAGAAACATTTTTTGCAGATATGACAATAGAGTTATTATCATTGTTAACAAACCACTGATAATAACAATATTCCTGTGGGTTTGCGCGATACCTATGCGAATATATTTAGTATTTTATATTCAAAAAACACTTCTCGCACCAATTTCCGTATCTAATGTCCAAGTCTCGAGCGATTATGTTTTGTTCATAATGATTTGCAGTATTTATGTTTGTTCTCGAAGTTCAAGTGTAGCACCTGTGCTGCATTCAATACATTGCAAAAACGTTTACTGGAGGGTGATCCCGATATTTAACGTCCTGATGATGCAATGTTGATTTACAATGATGCTTACATATAGGGTGAGCGTGTTGTCCAGGCTCACAGTCACCATGTTGATGAGGCTGGTGACAATGAAAATGGATGAAAACGAACGTAAACATACTCTCGCCGGCGAAAAGCAACGCTGACGCAGACAAAAAGCTACCCCGGAGAAGAGAGCTAGCTCATGATGCAGTGGCACGGCGGCAACGTGGACAACAAATTGATACTCCGGAGGTGAGAGTGAGGCATGCGGTGGCTGAACGTCTACGCATACAGCAAGCTACCTCGTAGATTTGTTATCAATGTTCAAAAAGCCAAATGACTAGGGCAACTCGAATTCAAAAATGAACATTGCAACATATTTCGTTCAAGAGGCCACCACAGTGTCCAAGAGACAGCCAGAAGGGAGAGGAAGCTAAAACCGACAGCCCCACGCAAAATGCACAGCAGTCACAGCGAAAGCAGGGACAACGGTCTTCATTAAATGTTTTTTAAACAATCTCAGCGCAACTAATACAGGTACACTTGCATGGCATCGACATGAAGGTAACGTTATTTGCGACGATGTGAATGGCGACGATGTGAAGGTAAAGTTATTTGTGTGTCATATTTAACGCTTGTTTTTAAATTAAAGTGCACGTACTAGTCATATGCATGCATCTTCATCTTCTGTCACGTGTGTCTAACTATTTTTACTATATTATTGTACGTGCAGCCGTGGGAACACAACAGGCAGAAGGCTGCGTGCGCTGGCGTCTGCAATGCCTGTCATCTATCGCTTCCGTCGGAGGAGCTCCCCAAGAAGTGAAGAAGATTTGACAACGAGACTGGACTTGTACACTTCACCATGAATTCACTTAAAAGAATGGAGAAACATCACGTGTATGTAGAAAAATAAAAGATTTCGATGTCTCACTTTTGTTGTTCGTTGTTGCCGGGACTGCAAAAGCAGTTTTACATAGGTGGCTAACTACTTTTTCGCGTGTTCTTTTCTGCGCAATTTCTTGCTCACTGCGCAGAAAAGCAGGCGAAAACAGTATTAGGCCTGGCGGAAAATTAGCAAAAAACAATGTTTAAACTGGGGACAAAAAGTTCATACGGTTGGAGTATTTGAGTGGATCTACCGTACGTCCGGCAAGGTGCAACTGTGAGGACTAACGGTTGCCTGGTAAGGTGTAAATGTGGAGATTAACAGTTGCTCTATAAGGTGCAAATGCGAGGACTAAATGTTAGTCTTTTGAGGTGAATTGTGGGACTAACTGTTATTCAATAAGGTGTAAGTGTGAGGAGTAAATGTTAGTCTTTTGAGCTAATTTGTGGGGACTAACTGATAGACCCGGTGCCGTTAGTCCTTAAAGAGATTAATGGTTGTGGCAGCCCCATTATCCCCAAAAGGATTAACCACACATCCTTTTAACACCCTTTTGCCTTAGAGTGTACTGCCATGGAGGAGCTTGTGATAAGCCACTTTTTTCCAGTTTTTCAATCCGGTCGTCTACTTATCTGCTTGGTCTGCTTCGAAATCAAGGCAGCATCAGCTGTCTTGATATTGATTAAACTATTTACCCAAGGCTGAATAACCTAACAGTTTTCTCAACGTCAATAAATATCTCGGGTGCAATTAGCAAAGCCATCATGAGTGTAGAGCTATCTAGCGTAGTTCTTATTAACAAAGTACTAATTGTCATCATATTGTGAAGGTCTAGTTAGCACCGTTTTACTTAGCGTGCTCATGATTAACGTCACGTGAATTAGCTTGGCTTAGGTAGCGTGTCAACTTGCGTGCTTTAGTTAGCACTGTTACAGCTTTACATGGCTTGATTACAACAATCTTCCGATGACTTCGCTTAATCAGCTTGGTCATATCATGTCCTGGCCAAACTAGCCAAGTATACCGCCCAGCGAAATAGATAATTAAGCGTCCGCACGTACAAAGAAGGCGCGCAGTGACCGAGCTGCGCGCTAAAATGTACAGGCTGACTATGAGGATTAGTACGTGGCCACAGGTTTAGCGGTGGTCGTGACGGTGTGAGGTGCTCGGGTGGAACGAATCTCGGAGGCCACCGTGCTAATTATTCTAAAACATATTTGGTGCAGGCAATAACATTTTTAAAACGGATTTAAACAGCTGGTACCTTCAAAATAGGTGATCAGGAAAAGATTCTGGCACTCTTATAGCATGGATCCTCCTTTGCACTTAGTGGAACGATAAACAAGTGAAAGAAGGTGCCTCTGGTTTGAAAACACCACCCAACCTTGTCGACCGTCCTTGACGCGATCCCGGGCTCCATCGTAACCGATGAAATGCAGCACGCTACGGGGTGGATTTAACATTTCACACGCTTGGCTCATTCAAAAGGGGGTGTCGCCAGAGATCGGAAAAGTCCAGAGTTTCCGCCAAGCTCGAGCGATCCTGCGTAGCACCTCTGTTCGTTACTCAACTTTTCTGAAACGGTTTATTTCACATGTTAACGCTTGACTCAGCCTTCATAAAGACGGCATAAACTAAGTCTGGAACGTAGTATGATAAGGTAATTCGAATATGAGGAATTATATTATGCGTAGATCGCAATCGCTGGTGTTAACTCTATGCTTTAAATAAATGCATGGAGTTAACACTGCAGTAGCTTGAGGGTAAAGTACTGGGCCGCCACGCAAAGGGCCCGCGTACGATTGCCAGTCGGTCCTTGGTTTTTTATTTATCTTGTTTTTTTTTTATTTCGTGGGACCAAGGTTACAGAAACTTGTCCGGACAGTTACAAACAGTTGTCCAGCGCTGATTCAGGCACCGACAACTACGGCACTAGAATCGGCCCTTGTTGTGATCTCATCACAGCTTTCGCTGTAAATGAAAGAGGATAAAGGCTAAATTGCTGTGAGATGTGAAATATAGTTTCTTTACCTGCTGACTTAGTATACACATAGAAGTTGCAAGCAATGGGAATCAAAGAAATTCAGATTGTGCTGGTAAATATTGTGTAAATTGCACGAACGTAGAATATACTTTCGACCCATCAACAAAAACATTTTCACACCTCCACATCTGTTAAGCCTGGCAGACCCGTTTCAGGAAAGCCATATTTGATGTTTTTTTTTTCATTGCTACTCTGAAATAAATGTTTGCTTCTTTTCTTGTATATTCAAGCACAAAATAAAGAAGTATGCAATAAATCGAGTAAAACTTTTCCTCTTCGGACTGAAGCCGATAAGTTTATCTGCCCCACCTGCCCTTCTTCTTTTGGGCCAACCATATGTACCGCGTGGTAGTATTTTGCGTTATTACAGTAACCATATCAAATTGGGAGCTAGTATATGGTTTGCAATAGTAACGTACATTTGTTTTTGTACATGTTTGTTATTGTGGTCATTTATATGTATACTGAGCAATTCATATGCATCGTTAACCATATGCAGTTGTCTCATCAATGAAGCACTACCTTCTGTCAATTATTAATAATTCGTGGCTGTTTGCTCGACAATCATGCGTTCATGCCAAATTGAAAACAAGCACCAAGTTTCTGTCGTGCGTACGTTTAGCAACTCGCCTATCTTTCCAAAAATGCAGCAGCCCGTGAAGCCCTTTTTCTCGCACCAGCTGTGTGAGCTGAGCCGGTTACTCCTTGCGCTATTTTCTATATTTAAGTATAGCGACCTTTTTTGTGCACAAAGCGCGCCATCTATTGCAAGTTATTAATTGTAGGGATGTCATAGAAAACTGTGCACTGACTTCAAAAACTATAATAGAGTGAAGTACTTTGTGTTAATTCAGTTCTGCAAGGACTCATTCTGAGTAGTATTTTGTTCAAAACTGCATATTGTTAAAAACTTAGGACCATCACATAAAATAGTGTTGCATGAAACGCCACATGAAAAGTTGGGGTTAACAGAAACTTACTTGGCAAAGCCGTCAAGGCACTCCTGACGTCCGGCATGTCGACACTTTTGCTCGCCGAGTATACTGACGTTCACAAAATGCACTCTTGTGTAATCAGGCCCTGAAAATGTTTTATCATGTGATGTCGTCTTTGCAATCGACAGCAACTCTGGACGCTGTTCACAATATTGTAGCATGGGACTTGTACTTCGCGGCTGTTGCAAATGCCGAGCGTCTACGAATGAGCTGCTTTCTTCGCTATGCACAGCATGACTAGAAGCACCGAACTGAAGTATCTGTACGGATGTTTCTTTTTTTTTTTTCAGAGGGCGTCTTCTGTGAGACCTTCAAGACCTCATGAATGACGGAGCGACTTTAGCCTCGCGAACAGGTATTTTCGCGTGCTCCATGTACCGCTAAGTCATGTTCATGCCTTTTGCATGCATAATACGACGCGCGATAGGGTCTGTCACTGCTCCTCGGTATACGAAGCGGAGCAGGATGCTTGCATGTCGTGTAGAGCTCACGTTTCTTTGCCATTCCCACGCATTTTCTGCAGCTACTTCCCTAACTCTTTCCGAGTTAAACCTACACACGTTATGCTATTGCCAACCCATTTTTCGTTGTCGACATGTGTCTCGATATCAAAGAAAACTGCGTTAAACGCTAAACTCCCGATGTTCAACAGGCGCGGTGTCGGCCGTCATCTAACCATAGTGAGCTGTACGGGCGGGCGAAGTAACTTCAGACACACTATTGATAACAATTATTAACAGATAAAGAAGCGCACGGGCTTGATTAACTGGGCAGCCTCTTCAGGTATGAGCTCCATATTTAGGCACAGGTGTATTCGTGCACCGCGCAGCTCCTGTGGAAGAACAGAAGAGCGAGCCAACAAAGTCAGTTTCAAAGAAGCAGCCATGTCGAAAACTGTGTCAGGCGCAAGGACGCACTTCTATCCGCTGAAACTAAAGAGGCGGCCCCACGGCAGAAGTTTTCTAGCTGCAGCCCGCTGAGCAGACGAGGGCCGAATTTCAGGTGTGCCGGAGCTAATTAGCGGTGGCTGAGTAACAAGGCCATGCGGCTGAGCCTGAAAATTTAAGAAATAACGAAAAGTGAGTGGGTGAAAAAAGAGTATAAAGCAGGACGGTGCGCTTTGATTTAATTGAAAACGAACTCCCATAGCAACGATATAACGTGAGATTGCATGTGACTGACGTCATCGCGCACTTGGGCCTTACGTACGGTACGCGCCGCGATGTCTGCAGAGAACTCTTGCGGACTAGATAATTGGGTGGTCCGTCCTTAATCATACATAATAAGCATTTATACAGAGGCGCACAAGAAAAGATTATTAACACCACCTATAACGCTAAGTATATAGCCAAAGTATAGAGGGCAGTTAATTTGTTACCAAATCTTAAAAAAGATTAAGACTTTGTGGCGAGCAACACTGAATTCGGACAACAGTAATTAACATGATATCGTTTTTGTGTTGCATACGGCTCGGTTCAGTGATGTGAACCTACCAGCAGAGTTGAGGAGAAAAGGGGGTGGGGCGGCGCATTTTCTTCTTCAGCTCCAAAGCTTCAAGGTATGAAATGCTACATATCTTGCCCCTTCACCTAACGTTTCGTATCTATTTTTCTTTCACCCCATTCGAAGCACTGAATGCCTTTTATTGTTAACAAAAACCAAATTTTGTAGAACTTAAACACGCGAGTGGTGAAATTAAATCAAGTATCACAGGGCAGAATGTGACTGAACTTAGTTTGACTTGTATTATAGAATGAACAATTCCAATTCTGTCTGGCAATGCGTATTGGAGCCTTACAAAATTGTCTTTTCCAGATATAGTAATGTTGTTTTAGGAAACAATATCCTTAAGACATTGTGAATTCACATGAGTGCCAGTTGAACTCAAGCCGACCTAGGGTGTATGGGCGCACCGGTCTTGTATGCCATTTTCTACCCACTATAATTCACTTGATATTTTGATACTTGAGTCTATGCACATACATGAGTGTATGGTTGGGTATATGCACGTGTGTGTTCGCTGAGGTAGAGCAAAGACTGGCTATATACAGGTGCTTGACCCAATAGCGTGGCCAGGGTCGAGCCCCAGCTTTTTGTCAGTTAGCGCAACATCGAAACAAAAGTGGCAGCAGCGTGTTCAACGAAGCAGATCCTGCGCTAAAAGCCACCGCCAGGTTCCCTCCGTTCGCAGCTGTTTTATGGCTCGAGTTTCCCTGCTTCAAGAACGCGCCGGGGAGCGGAAGCGGGGAAACGAACGCGAAGCGCCCACCAGAAGCAAGCAAGTTGGCCTTCCCTTTTGCTTTCCCCTGGATTGTCGTCCATTCCTTTGTCTTCTGTTACTTATTTCATGGCAGCCACGTAGCGACTCGTCAGTGGGGAAAGGAAACTCGAGCCCCAACGCCCAGTGTAAGGCTCCGTCGCTTTTATCGAAACGACGGCTATTTCCCGTCGGGGTGAGGCCGATAACGGTCTCCGCCTTGTCGGGCTCGCTTCTCTCGAAAGGAGCGCTGGAAAGGTGTTCGCTCCATCTCAGCGCGGCCCTTCTCTCCGCCTCGTCGTCCCGAACGTCACCTGTCCGAAAGGGGCGTTCGCGGGGTCGCGCACACAGGGCACTGGCATGGCTTTTCTCTTCCTGACTGCAGGCGATACCGTGGCGCTCATTTACAGCATGAAGAGCGCGGCACGGCGCGGCGGCAGCTCTTACATGCTGCTGCTGCAGCTGGGCAAACGGAATAACGACCGATGTCTGACGTCCACATCAGTGCTGCTTTATTATACTGCTTTATGGTTAGCCCGGGAGATATGCGTACTTATTAATTTTGTCGCACGGGAAGAAAAAAGAAACCATTGGTATCGCTACAGTGTGAAATCCCCGGCACTCATTAACCGCGTGCGCACGGAACCATATCTGGTCCGTTCAGCCTCATTAAATGCCGTGCGATAATGTTTCTCGAAGCACTGCCCTTGCGCATCAATGCAAGCTTTTCGGATTATTCGAGAGGCTGCACTGAGCGACATCAATGCTCGGTGTACGACTTAGTACTGATCAAACTTGACGTTGTTGCAAATTATGAAATTAAGACGATTCGCCCTCTCATGACGTGGGCCAGTGTAATGTCAGATACTCACGATTTGTATAAAGTCATCTTTCACTGTAAGTTAGCCTGGATACGATGGTCATACAAGTACCTCCCGAAGGATGTCTTGGACATGCATATTCACACAGGGAAATATAACATATCAGTACACAAGATCCTGGGGCATCAGGCAATTTGGTAGTTGCACATCCTAACTTTCTGTCATTGGCGTATAGGCGTCCTTTGCAAGTAATGAGGTCGAAAGCGGCACCCACTTCGGACACTACACGAACTAATTACTTGGCGAAACCTTGCAGAAATTGTAGTGCACATAGGCGCCATTTGCTTCTGGCACACGCAAGGGTTACTGCAACCAGTGCAAAAGTTTCTGTCAGTTGTATCATTGAAATGTCGTGCACACTTTTGAAAACTGTTCAAGCTTCAAACGTTTTTCTGTCTCTCTCTTTTTCGGCCCCTCTTTTTGCATATTATCTTTATGCTTACGAAGATTCAGAAATGAAGAGTGATACGAAAGAGGGAAATTTAAAGAAGCAGAACATTCTGCCCTGCTTCTGGTAGAATTTTAACTCAGTCACCCTATAACAGCAAATTAATTATTAGCCAACAAATGTAATTTAACCTTACAATATGATTAGCAGCACGTGGCAGGGCGTTCTTAGTCCACGGTTGCTGTGGTTTTTGTTCTTATTGAATTGGCATAATTAGTCCTGTTTTTATCTCCCTGTTTGTTTTTGCTGGTTATAGTCTTAGTTGTTGTGTTCATGTTCACCAATAAAACGTTGATTTTATCACTGAAAGTTCTGAATTAGAGAAGTTTTGTCGATGAGTAAGGGTATACAGGCTTGTTATGAAGCTGTGCTAGCAGTACTATATTTTATTATATTGGATCCTCTGAATTATAATCAGGGTAAAAGATGCCGAATGAGAAAGTATGAAATCGAGTAGAGCATTTATGCAAGACCAGTTATGAACACTTCGTGTGAGCACTGTATGCCAAAAAGAACGTTAGAAAATTCTCATGACTCCATTTTTTCAAATAAATTTTCTCTTTACAGAATTACAGGGGGATAACTTTCCGCAGAATTTCCTGCAATTTGTTTTGAAGTGGGGTGGGGGAATGTATAAATTTTGTTTTGTCAAAGCGCGAGTTATCCATGGGAGAACAGTTCTCCACAAGCCGGTGCTGCTATAAAGCTCTGTATTAGTCAAATATTGTTTAGTGTCTTCAGCATACATAAAATCCATCCCCACCCCCCTATTTGGCAGTCTTGGTATGCCTATTTTCTCAATAATAATAGTCTTCTCACGTGAAGGATGTTTCTTGGCTCTCGAATTCAGCGTGCAAAACATAACGCACTAATTTATAGTTGTCTAACATGTATATAGCGCTGTATCAACGTGACCATAAAATGATGCGGGAAGGGGATTTAAAAGAGACTGCCCATAACGTGCGATTAGATCCTGGCTAAAATTAAAAGACTTTAAAGTATAGTGAATATAATGACATATTCCAACATCCTCTTCTCGTTAAGAGTAGCGCTTGTAGTTTTAAATCGTGTTAAAAGTAAGAAAAAAACAATATGTGGCGCAGAATTTTTAAAGACATTAGATGCATTATAAAGTCAATGACTTTGCTGTACTTAGTATGTAGTCTGATTCTGTGATGTGCTCTATAATTAGACAAAAAATGGAGTATGTGTATCATTATCTGGCCCTATTTTACTCTGTCCTTACGAGGTAAAAAAATTGGCAGATCCCACGTACAGTGGGAATCAAATATAAGCGAATCACGAATAAGGAAGGTTGAATTGCCACATTGAAATCAGCACAACGTTACGAGGCGTATGTAACTTGTGCCGTACATGACATTTATGTCATGATAATCAAGTCTGTGCGCGGCATTTCTGCTCGCCGCACATTGACGCCATGTGATAACAAATTTGGTATGTTTGAAGCAAGCAAAACTGCCACGAGCACATCATGAGCGTGGTGTGTGGTCATGTGCTTACATGAAACACGTATTATGATTATCATGTTTGCACCAGCCATATACCGCTGTCATCCACTTCCGTCACGTAATGCCAAACTTGGTATCTGAGAAGATACCGAAATGCCCGCGAGAGCGTAGCATGTAGTCATGTTTTACATGACATGCATATCATAATTATTATGTTTGGACGTGTCATTTGCCTTCGTCGTCCACTGGCGTCACGTAATACCAAATTTGGTATATGCGAAACTAAAAACGGCCGCGCGTGCATCATGAGCATGACATGTAGTCATGTTCTTACATGACACGCATATCATGATTATCGTGTTTGCACCAGTCACATACCTTCGTCATTCATTCGCGTCATGTATTACCAAATGTGATGTATGTGAAGCCAACGAAACGACCGCGAGCGCATCACGAGTATGGCATGTAGTGATGTTCTTAGATGACGCGCATATCATGATTATCATGTTTGCACCAGCCCTATACCTTCGTTACCTATTCACGTCACGTAACACCAAATTTAGTATATGTGAAGCTAGCGAAAAGGCTGCGAGCGCACTATGAGTTTAGCAAGTAGTCTTGCTCTACATGACACACATGTAATGATTATGTTTGCACTGATCTTATATCTTCGTCATTCATTCACGTCACATAATACCGAATTTGGAGCGTGTGAAGCTAGCGAAACGACCGCGAGTGCCTCATAAGCGTGGCATGTAGTCATGTTTTACATGACACGCATGTAATCATTATTATGTTTGCACCAGACTTATACCTTCGTCATTCCCTCACGTCACATAATACCAAACTTGGTGTATGTGAAGCTTGCGAAACGAGCGCGAGCGCATCATAAGCTTGGCATGTAGCCATGTTCTTGCATGATATGCATGCAATGTTTTCCACGTGAGGGCCTGTCACTTATGTTCGCCATTCAGTCATGTCATACCATACCAGTTTTGCGATATGTCATGTGAACGAAACCACTACTGGAGCATCAAGACCGGGACATGCAAATCATGACATTCATGACACATACGTTATGATTTTCATGTTATTACTAGCTACTTATGCTCGTCATACAATCATGTTACGTCATACCAATTTTGGTATGGATGCTATTATCCAAGCGGCCAGGAGAGCTTAATGGTGTAGTCATCTAGACAGACAGACAGACAGACAGACAGACAGACAGACAGACAGACAGAGACGGAAGGACGGACGGACGGACGGACGGACAGACAGACAGACAGACAGACATGGGTGCAGAAGTGCAGCCATGCAATAAAAGTGTCAGAAATGTTTTATGGTGATATTTTTTAGAAGCACGGGGTGTGTAAATTTATTTTGAAGCTTTTAATGCCTGCTATAAGTCTGCTTTAGAATAATCCGAATGGTGGCCTCTGATATCAGTACCGGCCGAGCTTCTTACAACATCGTTACCACAGCTGAACCCGAGCCCACGTGTTGATCATCGTAGACAGCCTGTACATTCTAGCGCGCTGCTCGGCCGTTGCGCGTCGTCTTTGTTGTCATCGGGCACTAGCACCCGAGCACGTGCGGCCGGCTAATTAGCTATAAGCTTCTGAAGCTCTGTGTCTGTCCCTCCCAGCTCGTGGTATAAGTGACCGCCTATTTTGATGACACACGCAGCAGGTGCGGACGGACAGACAGACGATCCATGGTTTAGCCATGAAACCTCCCGAAGCTTCGCTCCACTCATCATCATTCATTCGGTAGATATGCTGCAACTTTTTTGGCTGGACGGCATGCTTGGCAAGTTAGGCCAGGACATGTTATGGCCAAGCTAATTACGCCACGTCATAGTAAGGCCAATGTAAATACGCCACATCTAAAGAATACCATGCTAATGAAACCCTGTAAAGGTAGCTCCAGGCAAAGTAAAGTATGCTAGTTGATTAGCTAAGTAAAATATGGTAATTATTGCAACGTTAATTATGAGGACGCTAACTAAAATCATGCGAATTCACCCATACTAACATGATGACAATTAGTATGCTGGTACGCAGGATTACGTTCAATAGCTTCATACTGCTTATGGCCTTGCTATTTGCGCCCGAGATATTTGCCTTTTAATTGAAGCCTTATCAATGAATACAAGACAGCTCAGGGTAATGCACGTTTAGGCCTCAGCCAATTAGTACAATAAAATTAAGACAGCTGATGCGGCCTTCATTTCGAAGCTGACCACGCACATGAGTAGATGAGCCACTTAAAAAGCTCCAAGAACCTACGTTATCACAAGCTTCTCTATGACTACAGCTCAGCACAAGTACTGTAAGCTCACCAACTTATTCGATATGCAAAGAAACCTGCAGGTCGCGGGATCGAATCCCGGCTGCGGTGGCTGCATTTTAGATGGAGGCGAAGATCCTGTAGGCCCATGTGCTCAGATTTGGGTGCACGTTAAAGAACCCCAGGTGGTCGAAATTTCCGGAGTCCTCCACTATGGCGTCTCTCATAATCATGTGTTGGTTTTGGGACGTTAAACGCCACATTACAATCATCATCTATATGCAAAGAAGCTGTCACGTAGTGGTCACAGCATCAAACGTTTGACAGTCACACCGGCACTATCATAGTCACGAGTTGAAGTCGGGCATTCTAAGGCCCGTACTCACGAACGCTCCTTCACTCAAGGGCTCCCCTCGACTTGACGAAGTCAAGGCGGAGCGTGCTCCTCCACTCAAGAAGCCGCTGCATTTCATGAACGCTCCTCCACACTTACTTCGCCAAGGGAGGCCTCGGAAATGCTCCCTCCACTTCAGTGAACTGCATGGGCCAAGAAAAGCGCCTGAAACGAGAGTATTCACAATTGTGGTTAAGAAATGCGTATCTTTGTACAATAAATGAACGCTTTTCTTACTCAATATTTTTTTTATAAATTGACATTACAGAAAAATACATGCATTTAGAGTGGTAGCATGGTTTCCCTAAGCCTTGAGCCGATAGAGTTAGCGAAACCCCCGCTTCAAGTCTTGCAACTGTTGCGCCCAGGCAGCAGCTGATGGTGTTTCGTCTGCTGCTGAACGTTTATACGTGCTTAGTTTATTTCGTCTCGTGTGCGTCTAATAATTGCAGTTTATATATACGGTACTGTCTGAGTGGGTGTTTGAGACCCTGCTTTCGCCGGGGTGACTAACGAACTACGTGAGTGATGGCAGGAAGCAGAACATATGGTTTTGTTGCTTTGTTTACTTTCGCTTGCTGAGAGCCTTCTGCTCACTAGTGTAGCCACCGAACGTGTAACGCGGTGGAGTGAGTAATTTCTACTTTATATCACCTTATATTGGTGTGGTTTTAGAATTAACCTCTGACAAAGATTACTTGCGCGTGAATTCGTTTTTGCTGAGGGAGTACGTGAACAGTTCCTGATTTCAGGGGGCTGTGCTATGTTAATTTTTCTCATTTACTGCGAATTTCAACGTGACACTTACGTAGTTGCTCCTCTGCATGTAATAGAAATTTTGGACGACAATGCTCGCACCTTATATTCAAGGTCACACCAGAGTAGCGTTGATTTGATTGATATGTGGGATTTAACGTCCTATAACCACCACTTGATTATGAGAGACTCAGGATAGCGTTAAATAGTAGGCATGGTACACTCGTGGCTGAGCGTTTGAATTAGACTTTTATGCGAATTAAAAAAAGCGATGGTGTGCCTTTCTTCAAGTAATGGCGAAAACATCATATTAATGTTGTTGTTTTCTTCAATTAGCAGCATATATAGTCGGTTAACAATGCGTGCTTGTGTTTTTGTGTTTCAATTTTAACGTTTCAATCTTCCAAGGATGCCTGTGTAAGCAGTTATTTTTTCCATCTTCTTTTCGCCCTGCAATTGTGGATGCTCTAATATGACAGATTCGAATAGACCTAACCTTTAAATCTCTGTAGCTTCCGTCTCCAAGTTCACACAGCGGCCCCGTCTTAAAATTTTTGTCCCGTCTCCTTTACCTGCAAGTTCAGGAGCACATTCGTTAATGAACGAATGACCTTTGCACTAATTTTTCGGCTTTTATTTGTAGAATATAATTTTCGGCAATACCTCTTTAAAATAATCGTGCTTTCTGTGCTTCATTCTAAAGCCTTAGCAGTACATAATTTAAAGGAGATGTTTTATTCTTTTGGAAATGATAAAATTGAAGGCGCTTTGACTTTTGGCGCTGTTCTGTATTAAAAACGACCATGGTGGTTCACTGAACCTTGGAGAAAGTGTCATCAAGAAGCAGAGTGTTTTACTCTGATGATTTAACGAAGACCAGTGCAACACAGTGGTAAAAAAGTGGTCAAGAGTATTGAAGACATCGCGGATATATCTGGCCAAACCCCTGTAAATAAAATATCCGCTATTGTTGCAACATTAGCATGTCTACACGCTGGAACCACGCTATCTCAGTTTCATGAAAGGGGAGTGGTAGTGGTGTATATAAAACAAGCTTGATTTTTGTAGAACGGCTCCGCTGTAGAATCGGAGAAGAGGTTTTTGTGATTCTGCCTCATCCTGAAAAGATGAACATGACGATAATTATGTATTCAAAAATAAAAAAGTAGATATTACGAATGGCAAAAGAAACCTTTATTACATTTGGCTGATGAAGAGCCATGTGGCAAACACAAGCGTGCAACTGCAAAGTGTGCATTAATCAAGCATATGCAGCTGACACACTCTCGAAATAAACTTCGAGATTGTAAGACATCACAAATAAGATCGAGGTAGTAGACACCACAGCGTGTCTTATGCAGTGGAGCTGCACGCATTCACTGCAGATTTTGTCCTTTTGTATACAGTCGTGCAAACTCTGCAATGCATTGCGAATACTGCACGTTTTAGGAAACCTTTCCTCTGTGTTCTTCCGTCGGCAGCCTGGCCCCTGCACCAAAGAAGCAAGACATAATATTAGAAAAACGTAATAGATAGAACACCAAAGCCTCATTTTTTATTTCTTGGGATGCACTCATGCATTATATTTCTTGCGTTAAAGAACCGACATAGCTGAGTTCTTGAGCTTTGCCTACTTCGACACATGTTTGGCTCAGGCACTTGGGCAGCTTACCAGGCATATGGTTATGTTATTCGATAACCTAATTGCACGAATCAGTGGCGTAGCCAGAAATATCCCTTCGGGGGGGGGGGGGTCAACCATAAAAAAAAACAATCTAATAATGTATCTGTTGTATTTATAGTTCGTATGTTTTCGTTTTTATACAACGCTTCATGCATTCTTGCGTGCGTGCACGTTTCACAGAGCACGAGCCTCTGCTTGATTCCCTAAAGCTGGGTGTAGTTGTTCATTGGTATTGTGAGCTGCATAGACGCTGTATATCGAAGCTATGTTTCACGCGTAGTAGAAAACAACAGCACACTTATTGGGCCCAATTGCATTGTGTTTTGTTCTTCCTAAACTGTCTCTAATAGTGATCGGACCTGAGTAATGGGAAAATGAACAAAAAAAACAAGAAAAAGGAGAGCTTACCTTCTCGTACATACAGACGATCATCTAACGAAAGTTTGCTTCGTCGTATATTTCGGTTAGAGTAGCAAAGATTTACAGGACAGGAAGCCGCTCAGGAGTATGGTGAATGCAGCGCATCGAAAGTTAGCTATTACGTTTCCTCTCAGCTTGTTTGTCAAGCTCTCGCACCACGCTTGAAATGGTGTGGTGTGCAAGCTCAAGTGAAGGAAGCGTTTCAAGTAAATGGCGGTTTGTGAATAGGAAAACGCCACTCAAGGAGCGTTTAGAGTGAAGGGTCGAGTCGAGGAGCGTTTGTGAATACGGGGGTATTAATCAAGAAGTTTGTATCCGTATCCGAGTTCACGCATCGATCAGTTTCATTGACAGAAGCCCGCGGCGAAGATCGGCTACGCCTACCACGTATGATCTTGCCGAGGAGCAGTGCTCACGTCGAGCGGCATGATTAATCTATTAACTTTTTTCACGCAGACTATGCACACACGCACGTAGAAGTAAAAGTGATATCACCACACGGCTACAATGTCTCGCATTCATTTTCACTGCGCTCACGACGTATCCTATCAAAGCCGCGTTGCCACCATGATGTGAGCGCCACTGGTGGCCACCTGTCCTTATATTTATCTGCAACACTTGACAGAAGTGACACGAGGTGCACGAGAAGGCTGCGTGTGCACCCTGCTGCCTTCGAGAGTGGAAATTTCCGTGCTGGAAGTGGAACGGACGAACCAGTCCGAAAGAGTACATACGCCCACGAACACGCCCGTGGGAAGCGCGTGTTGAGTTGGCTAAGTGATAGCGCAACAGTCACGCTGAAGTCGCTGCACTGTTGAAATGTTGAGTGAGTTGCGGCGCTGAGGATTTTGCACGTGTTGTTTTTTTGATAACCACAGCACATGACCCACATGCGTTTCTGACGCCACGCGCGTTCCTGTAGCCATTTTTATCAACGCTGCTATTGCGCGCCGCGCACTGTCGTCTTCATGCTGTGGCCCCCGCAGAGCCAGCTCGAAGCAAACTCGTCTGCCCGAGAAGCTCGGGCCATCCTGCATAGCAGCACCGGTGGCACATCATTGCGGTGCGGCTTTGAACTGTCGGTGGAAACGCTCGATCATTCCGTTGGCGCAGGGGTGGTAGCTGGTGGCCTCAATAGGGAGCCTTCATGTGCGCACGTCTCTGTGTTTCAAGGTGGTGTCAGCCTTTGAGCCACAACTTGCCGCCACCCGCTAGAACACAATGTTGCCAGTCCCCGTTTCCATGGCAACAAGCGCCATGTTGGTTCTTGTGGCCAGGCGTTCTCGCTCCGCCGCACTGCACCAGCTGCATGTTGGCATGGGTGTGCAAGCTGCGGTATGAGCTGCGTTTGACTACACCATAGACGTAGCTTCCGCAACGACACCATCCACGTGCTAAGCGCACTTACAAGAACTTTGAAGCGTCAATGCTAGGGTGATGCGCGACGCAATGCAAAGCCATCTGGAGACTTTCCGACTTGCTCTAGCCAACGGAAACGCTGGATCACACAAATGAAGTGAGACTGCTTGGAGTTGACTACTTCTCCCTGTGTTTGTCAGGTGAGTACCCGTTGTATTGCGAGTGGGTTGAGTATATCGCCACACATTTCGTGAAATGGCTGACTTGGCCATTTCAGTAACAGGCCCCTCAATTCATTGTCATCCGAGTGCGATGACGTGTTCGAAAAGCTCCGCCATTTGTTGCCGTCTCCTTCCATTCTATGCCACTACGACCCTACGGCTCCAACGGAGATGCACGAGGATACCAGTGGTGTAGGCCTCAACGCTGTCCTGGCGCAGCGCAAACCTGAATTCCCTGAATATGTCGTGGCATATGCAAGCCGTACGCTCTCGAGGGCTTAGACAAATGTTGTAAATAAAGGAACAAGAAGAGGCGGTGGGCACGGGCACTGGCTCGGTCAGTTGATCTCTTGACCTTCAACGCAGCCACACGATCAGATCTGGGTCCCCTTCTTCGTTTCGCACAGTTTGTTTTGGTGCCGAAACCTACCGATCGTTTGGCCCTTCACCTTCGATAATGTACCGACTCCGAGTACAGCGTGGCTTCTACCGGAAAGCCATCACCAAGGCAATATCGACTCTCGACACCCTACTGGCAGACTCGATGACCCCTACTCACAGGCTCCAGGAGCTCATTGACATCATTGTAACACGCCCTCCTCACCACCTTCGACTAGGAGATTCAAGCTTCGCTATTTAGTGAGGACCTCGAGGCAGACTTGAGCACTGTCAGCGAATACGAAGATAGGGTCATCTGCGCTCAAGCAAGGGTTCGCCGCGCAACCGCGCTGCGGCCGCGAATTCCATCCGCATCCGTAGCCGTCACAACTACCCCACGCAGTGACCCCCTCAAAGGTACGTCGCAGCCGGCCGCCACCTTGCCTTGACCCGGCTTTCCTACTCCAACGACACCCCTTCTTCCATCTCACTGTCTGAACTGCACATCCCTATAGTTTCTTTGGTGAATGACGCGACTGGCAGGAATTTTGGGATCAGTTTCAAGCCAGTATCCTCACAAACGACAGGATCCCAAAATCGGCAAGTTCCAAAACTTATTGGCGTACCTGACTGGAGCAGCGAAGGCAGCCATTAAAGGTATTCGCCCGGCCTAAGCGAACTATGACGTCGCCATTCAGATCCTGGCGGACCGCTTCGGTCATCGCGACATGCTAGTCGACGACCATCTCGACAGTTTGCTGTCATTCGCCCCAGTCTGAAGTTCCGCAGACGTAACACTGTTAAGAAATCTACATTACGAAGCTGCAATGCGTATCAACGCCCTCAAAGGTCTCGGATTATCTCCAGGCGAGTACGCCACGTTGCTGCAGCGTGTTCTCCTAAAGACGTTACCTCCAGACCTCAGTACACTCTATCGCCAACGGCAAAAAAAGCCATGCTAACTGAGAACACCACAGCATCTGAGGAAGCCCAGTCACAAGTGAAAGACCTCCTGAGCTTTATTAAATTACAAGTAGAGGTACGGGAGGAAAACGGTCTCCAGCAACCAATATCAGCTACATGCCGGAGGCCTCCACAGCGAGATTTGCTGATTCGTCAGCCATCCTCGTCCTCCGCTGCGGCTTTATCAGCAACTTCGATCCCCATACACACACCCCTGTGTCCTGTGTACTTCTCCCGAACACACTGTTCAGGATTGCCCTGAACGTCTTCCTCTGGAAGAGATGCGGAGGAAGCTTCACACAGAAAAGCTATGCTTTCTCTGCGCCAAACGCCACCACTTAGCCAATGATTGACGCACCGCCACAACCCTGCAATGCCGCCGATGCTCGGCACGACATTTAACTTCGTTGTGCGACATTAACAACGTAACAAACCACTCGTACCAAAAACGTCTCGGCACAAGATCACGCATTGGGGTCCTCAACCACCCTTTCTCGGGTCGCAGCTTCGCTTTCGACCAGCTTCACGGCCCCTCTCGTACAGACATCACAGCAGGCTGCGATTTCACTTGCGACCGGCCTCACGACTCCTCTCACCTCAACATCGCCGCAGGCCACGACTTCGCTTGCGACCGGCTTCACGACCCCTCTCGTACCGACATCGCAGCAGGCCGCGACTTCACTTGCGACCGGCCTGACGACTCATCTCGACTCGACGTCGCCGCAGGCCGCGACTTCGCTTTCAACCTGCCTCAGAACTCCTTCCACATTGACGTCGAAGCAAGCGAAGACGTCGTTTTCCAGTGGCCTGCTGACTTCAACAGAAACCACAACTCAAATGAGTTTTGAGCACACGCCGAAAAACCTGCCGCTTTCTATGCAATCCACGACGCTTCAGTTGAAAGGCTCGTTCTCAACTTGCGCCATGGACATTCCGATGTCCAAGGGAAACACCAGGTGCACGATGCGCATCGACCACAAGGACTCGGTTTTCTGCAGTCTGAGCTGCAGCTCCCCAGGACAGTCTCTCGTCCCAGGCGAAGAGAGCAAACGCACGCACTGCCCGTAGCGTGGCCCCATGCACCCGCAGAGAAGCGAGCAACAGCACCGTTACGAGCCGCACTCTATTGAAGACATGCGCCCAATGACCGTCCATGACGCCACTGAACATCACATGAAGATGGCACCTGACGCCAGAGACCTGCACCTGATGTACAATCGCTACGCGAAGCAGCTCCAGCACTGCGCCATGTGCCTCATGAAGGAAACCAGTGGAAACGAGGACTCTCGTGAAGCGGAACACGCTGTGATCGATGAGTCGTCGGGAGACTCCTGCAATGATGCCACCAAATACGCCACCATGAGTGAGAATCTCGCTCCCGTAAACGTAAGCTCATTGCACGCCGTCGTCCGAGATGCCGTACTGGACACTGACAATGTGCTATGAGCAACAGAAGACGTGGACAAACCTCCGCTGCCCTCGAAAGTGGACGAGATTCCCATCCTTGGCAAAGTCGCCACGCGAAGGAACCAGGATCCATAAGTGTCATCGTTGTCCTCGTCGAGCGAGGAAGGAGAATCGTCGTGGATTCCAGAGTCTTCATTCAGCTCGGAAACACCTGCGAGTCAGGCACACAATCAAGACGAGCTGACAGCTGAAGTGGTCAAGTGGAGCATGTTCGTGCAGCACCTGCAGAGGCTCGACATAAAACGCCAACATCAGCCCAAGGATAACAATGATTACCAGGAAGCCTTCCAAATGTACAAGAGCCGACTAAAGTAAGACTCGTCCTAATACAAGTGACGCAAGAAGTGCAAAAGCTCCCAGTATGACCTGAAGATGGCAAATAACGTGACAGTGAAGTGATCTACACAGTACAGTTTGAATGGACGACTTCCCCGGCAAGACAAACCACCACCTCGATTAGCTTCATCGTCATTGACAAGGCCCTTTTTCAATACCTTGTCACACCTTGTGGTAATTTCATTTGAAGCCTGACATTGACAAGCGCTTATGGATCATCTCTGGAAACGCTTCCGAAAGGAGCGCTTGTTGCTTCCACGTTCGGCCCACAAAGCGGCACTGAAGGCACCACAGCGAATTCAGGTTGTTGGTGACGTTGTCCTGGTGCATGACGACTCACCGCCAATAATGTGGAAGATGGCTTGCGCAACCGAACTGCTTCTCGGCCGCGAGAACACCGTACGATCGAGCCGTCTGATGTTGGCATCCAGCTCCATCATCAGGCGACCGATGCAAAAGCTGTACCTTCTCGAAGCAGGTGGTACTTCATAAGTTTTTGTGGCTATGGGAGTTTGTTGTAAATAAAGGAGAAAGAAGGGGTGGCGGGCACGAGCACGAGCCACAGGCGCTGGCTCGCTCACTTGATCCCTTGACCTTCAATGCAGCCAGATGATCGGGTCCGGGTTCCCTTCTGCGTTTCTGGCTACAAACTACACCGTCACAGAAAAAGAGTGCCTGACGATCGTCTGAGCTCCTACAAAGTTTTGACCTTATGTGTATGGTCGTCCATTCGATGTCGTCACCGACCATCATGCACTATGCTGGCTGTCATCATTGAAGGATCCCTCAAGCAATCTCGCCCGTTGGGCTCTTCGCTTACAAGACGAAGACATCCTCGTGCTGTACCATAACGAACACCAGCATGCTGACGCCGACACCATTTCGTGCTCCCCTCTGCCTGAAGACGATGTTCCTTGCTCAGTATCCCCAATTGCTGTTTCTGCCATCGATGTTGACATCATTGCTACCGAACAGCGAAAGGATAATTGCATCGTACCGCTGATCCAGTTGCTCTCTGATCCGTCGGCAACACCATCCACGCGCGCCTTGCGTCGTCGAGCTCACCATTTCACCATCCGTGACGGCCTCCTACACCGACACAATTACGGCGCCGATGGCCGGCAGCGGTTACTCGTGATACCCCACAGCCTGCGTTCGGAGATATGTGAATCCTTCCATTCTGATCTGAAATGCACGCACTCTGGTGTATCCAAACCCCAGCTACCACCACATTAGACAGCGCTACTTCTGGCGCGGGATGTACCGCTACGTGCAGCAGTTCGTTCGCTCTTGCCTCGCTTGCCAACGCCGCAAACCGTCAGCACACATGTCGCCAGCCGGTCAGCAACCATTACCTTGCCCTGACCGACCATTTGGACGCATAGGTATTGATTTGTATGGACGACTTCCTCTGACGTTGGTGGGTAACCGCTGGGTCATCGTCACCATAGACCATTTAACGCGATACGCCGAAACCACCCCTCTCCCTGCGGCTACTGCGCGTGATGTTGCATCTTTCTTACTGCATCAATTCGTACTGTGCCACGGTCCACCCCAGGAGCTTCTCAGCGATCGAGGCCGCGTCTTCTTGTTGGAAGTCGTCGAAGCAATTCTCACGGAGTGCCATTCTGTCCACCGCAAAACTACTGCTTACCACCCGCAGACGAATGGCCTCATCGAACGCGACATGCTTTCGATGTACGTCACTGCCAACCACATGAATTGGGATACTATATATACTGCCCTTCGTCACCTACGCCTACAACACCGCCCATCATAGGACGACCGGTTTTTTCACCTTTCTTCTTGCTATACGAAAGGCACCCGTCGCACACCATCGACACGATACTCCCATACACACCGGATTCATCTGAGGGTTCACCCATTTCTGAGGCAGCCAGCTAAGACTTTCACAACGCATGAGCAAGAGTGGCAGACGAGTATTTGTTATGGCTCCGCCATTTTTAAGCCCACGTTCCCTTCAGTTGCGCTTGTATGGCTCTCGATCCCGACCTCTGTAGCTGGCCTCTCTTACAAACTACTCCCGAAATACGAAGTCCCCAACCATGTCATCGAGCGCACATCTCCAGTAAACTATCTGATCGAACCCATTCAACAATCTTCGGACATGCGCCGTCTCGGGCGTGACGTAGTCAACGTGTAGTGCCTAAAGGTGGACTATGACCCGCTCATAGTAACAAGCTGTTAGGTCACCCGGCGGCTCTCTCTTCGACCCCGGGGTAATTGCAGCGATGTCTAGGAACTCTGAAATAGGTCGAACTCTCGAGTGCTTCCTATAGATGGTCTTGCGTGGTAGCGAAAGATACTAGCAACCCTTTCCTACAACAAGCATGGTCGGATGGCGAAACGAGTGCAATTGTGTCGGAGAGACCAGCGCGGTAGACCTACACAGCCGTCGTCGAGCTTGGAGGCACTGTTGTATCGTCTTTCACGAGAATCTCGCTCAGTGTCGAGGGACTGTCTACTGGCGTCATTTGCGAGAAGGGTGAGAGCTCAATTTCGGTGGCTGTACAATAGATGACGGCATCGTGGTGGGAGAGAAAATCCCATCTCAGTATGACGTCATGAGAGCATGCAGGAATGATGAACTGGGGGACATACAGAAGGTCCTGAATGACAACGCGAGCTGTGCACCCTGCTGAAGGATCAATACGATGTGAATTAGCGGTACGGAGGAACAACCCGAAAATTGGTGCGTTACTTTTTGAAGTAAGCGGCAAACGTTTTCGTTCATAACTTAAACGGCAGCTCCAGTGTCAATAAGAGCATCAGAAGAATGGATAGTTGCGCAAGTTGGTACTGATGCATAAGTATACTGGGCAAAAAATTGACGGGAACACGTGGTATAGAAAAAGGACAGACAAGTGCAATCTGTCGTCTTTCTCAACTTTGTGTTTCCGTCCGTTTTTTTGCGCAGTACACTTATGAATTAATAAGAGCAGGTACACAAACATTGTGCACGAGCACGTCAATGACATTAGATGGGCTGCTGTAGGGGCTCTCACAATGGGATAGCGTCACAGTCCTTGCCTCGGGAACTGCCACGACTTGTTTTCCCGCTCGTGAGCTGCCGAACTTGGCCGCAATGGGGACGGGGAACGACGTCGTGGAGACAGCGACCTTCCAGGAGATGGAGCTAGGCGAAGACGTCAGTGGCATAGACGGCGGTTCGTCGTGATAGGGACAGCTGAGCCGGCCAGCAACAGGCTATGAAATGGGAGGCGGCTGTACACGAGGGCAATAACGTGCTACGTGACCGGCGTAACCACAGGCGAAGCAGATGGGCCGGCTATCAGATGTGCGCCATTGGTTTGCCGGGGTAGGTCTCGTCCATGTTGCAAGAGCCGACGGGTGGAACGGTGGCTGGAACGGCTGCAGGGCGGGTTGGAGCTGAGTCTGAGTGGTCGCGTCAACATACGTAGCCGACATACTCGCTGCAAAGGACGGAGGTCGAGCGGCAGCTTTGGCGTAAATTAGTGGGGTGGGTGCTGGAACGACTGGAGGCGGCCAGGTTACCACTTGGGCGTAACTTAGTGGCGCAGGAGCCGGAGGTCGTTGTGGGTGGTACGCAGGCATGACCTCCGCTATTTCTTGCTCAGTTGCTCCGTGGATGGAAGGAAAAAGGGCAGTGGCCGATTGTTGAACAGCTGGTGGGTGGGAAAAGGGCAGGAGAGAGAATTGGCGAGTGATTTCCTCAGGTATGAAGGACTTGAGGTCCGCTAGCAACGCCACCCGGTCACAGCTCGCCTCCAAGCCAGCAAGCCCTGCATCCCATGGTGGGAAGCGACGGGTCATCGAATACTGCCAGCGGAGCTCCTCGTAGCACTGGCACAGCGTGATGAACAGACAACAATGCCAAAGAATGTATAGGGGAAGTTATTAGAACCAATGTAATGTAAATAAAAACAAAGAAAAGTGGGTGAAAAAATAAGTTGCCGTGAGCAGAAATCGAACCTACGACCTTCGAATAACGCGTTCGATGCCCTAGCCACTGAGCTATCACGGCTCAGCGGCTAGAGCAGTGAACGCGTTATTGTCTGTTAGATCTCATAAACATTGTGTCAAAACACGGAAAAACGAGCCCTTAAGTGTATACTTCATTCCCTTATTCATTAATGAGGGTCTCATACTGGCAGATTTGGTGCCGTTAGGTTTTATACGAGGGACTATTGGTCAGCTGCCCGCTCGTAATAAGTTAACGTGCTACGTGACGCCACACAGGCTCATATAAGGGTGTTCTACACTCGCCCCGGTGGCTACAGATGGCGTTGACTGACACTCGCACGTTTAAATTCACATATAAACCCAATAAAGTGGCTGGGGGGATAGCTGTCGTGGTAGCTCAGTAGCTAGATCATCGAACGCGTTATTCGAAGGTCGTAGGTTCGATTCCTGCTCACGGCACGTTATTTCACTCTTTTCTTTCTTCTTACTTACATGACAATGGTTCTATATATATATATATATATATATATATATATATATATATATATATATATATATATATATATACAAACTGCCGCTGTTGAAAAGAGGATAAACATGAGATTGTGCAAAAAAGACGATAGTCGTTTTGCTGGTAATAGACCCAGACTGGCGTCCTTCTGTACCTTGATTCCCACGTTTCTGTTACGCTATAATGTGACACTGGGAAATGCGCTGGGTAGCAGTGTATGCACTACGACCACGAGGAGGATTTCGAACCCAACGTCGACGCTTTAGAAGGAACAGCTGACCTTAAGCACAGTCAGTGGTAACTAGGGCTACCACCTTAAATGATCCCTCTTCCAGACCGCTCCAGAACCATGGCAGGTGCGACAATGGTAAGCCAGAATGAACAGGCCATGAATCCATCAGCTCCATGGCCTTTTATCGCCCCTTGAATTTCAAAGCCCTTCCATAGGGAGCCCTACGAAGACATTTTAAACTGGCTGAACCAATACGATCGTGTACCGGTCGCCAACGAGTGGGACAGTCACCGGAAGCTCTCGTGTGCCTATTTTTAGCTCGAAGATTCGGCGCGCATTAGGTTTGAGACCCATGATTGATTGATTGATTAATTGATTTGTAGGGTTTAACGTCCTGAGCTCCGCCACGGTGGTCAAGTGGCTAAGGTACTCGGCTGCTGACCCGCAGGTCGCGGGTTCGAATCCCGGCTGCGGCGGCTGCATTTCCGCTGGAGGCGGAAATGTTGTAGGCCCGTGGGCTCAAATTCGGGTGCACGTTAAAAACCCCAGGCGGTCGAAATTTCCGGAGCCCTCCACTACGGCGTCTCTCATAATCATATGGTAGTTTTGGGACGTTAAACCCCACATATCTTATCCTGGGGTTTAACGTCTCGAAACCACAATTTGATTATTAGAGACACCACAGTGGAGGGCTCCGGAAATCTTGATCACTTGTAGTTCACCCAAATCTGAGCACACGGGCCTACAGCATTTTCGCCTCCATCGAAAATGCAGCTGCCGCAGCCGGGGTTCGATTCCCCGACCTGCGGGTCAGCAGCCGAGTACCTAAGTCACTAAGCCACCGTGGCGGGGCAAGAGAGAACCATGAAGCTGCCCTGACAACCTAGCCTGTGTTTTCTACTTAGATGCATGCAGCACACGTATGATGGTCTCGACCAGAAAGAACAAGCAGATGGTCTCCTTAGATCTCGCGATCAAAGACAACACGAGAGCGTTGCCATGTTTGTTCACGAGATGTCTCAGCTGCTCTTTCGAGCTGATGCTGAAATGACGGAAGAGAAGAAAGTACGCTTACTGGGGCGGGGTGTAAAATAGCAGCCGTTTGCAGGACTCTCGCGAAATTCACCGCTACCGTCGCCTAATTCCCCCATGAAGCCATCATAACGATGGAGCAAATACTAAGACAGTGGTTTTCGCAGCATGAGTGGCCGAACAACTTTGGCAACGTATACCCAACGTTACAAGTATTAGAGACTTCGCCCCAACGCGGTGGTCTAGTGACTATAGGTACTTGGCTGGTGACTTGCGGGTCGTGGGATTGAATTCCGGAGGAGGCGGCTACTTTCCGATGGAGGCGGGAATGTTCTAGGCCTGTGTACTCAGGTTTGGGTGCACGGTGAAGAACCCCAGGTGGTCAAAATTTCCTGAGCCCTTTACTACGGTGTCTCTCATATTCTTGTGGTGGTTTTTGGACGTTAAACCCCACATATCAATCAATCAAGCCTCAGGAACTTTGCCGAGTTAGTCCGCAGCATTGTACGTGAGGAGTTCTTCTCAACCATAACCATGGCAGGTACAAGCCAACCAGTATTAACAGCGTCAAGACTATCAGAACTTAAACATACACACACACACACACACACACATATATATATATATATATATATATATATATATATATATATATATATATATATATATATATATATATATATATATATATATATATACGCCTATAAATAAAATGAAAAGGGCCTAGGAAGCACAGATTAGGGCAGTGTTTGAAGATTACGACCTAACGGTGATTGGAAACATATCGAGGACCCTACTTCCACATGTAGAGAATCTGGGGACATCAAAAATTAATTAAACACTAGAAATTGTTCTGCGAAGCTGTACAGCGTAGTTTGACATAACTAGAAGCTGTGCCCATATAAAATTTGGCATCGCCAAATAGTACAAAACATACAGCCAATTAAAAAGAGCAAGACCGGTGCCGATGGCATACATTTTGAGGAATCATGTGTGCTTAAAACACTGTAAAAGAAAATGTGGCCGCACACAGTAAGACTTAAGAAGACCTCAAATTCTCCATAAACTCTACATATTTTTTAGTTTTAGTTATACACAAGGTATTTCAATACTATATAATCAAACGCGCAGTTTTTGTTTTCAGTTATACTTCACATCGCTCGTGGCACTTCTCCTGTGAATTGTAACCGCTACCATTGCGAGAGAAATAATTTAAAGTCTTTTACGCGGAGCTCCCCACTCGAAATAACGAAAGGCCATCCAATTCTGAAAACGCAATACAATCTTTAAGGCTCAATCGCGGACTTACACGTCGTTAAAAAAGCATTCTAGTCCTATGGAAACATAACGTGTCGCTTGTAACTCATCAACACACACAGGTCGTATATAGTTGTTATAACATGCCCAATACAATGCTACACCACTTCTCTAACTCTCTTTTTTCTGTTTTAGGCGTTTTCAGGAACTCTTTGGGAAGTCAATATTGTAGTTGCGTGACGCACCGCAAGCTTAACTGCTGGCCGTTATGCGCTGTAGCGGGTGGCTGCTCACGCTCGGACAGTCACGTTTAGAATCGCGCGTGTTCTTGGAATATGTTGCCCCTCGCTTTTCGCCCAGATGCACGGCAGTTGTCTGACGCACCAGATGCATGAGGCAACCGCTGTCATTCCAAAGGCATTCAACTCGACGACGCAACATACATTGCGACGTGCATGCCTCTTCGTCTGTGCTTCGTCCGGTGCAGCGGGAGACCTTGTGTATGTATAAGCCTCAGGTGCGCTGAAGGTCGGGACCAAGCACATTGAGGCATGTTAGACCTTAGTGTCGTAATTCAAACTCCATGCACGTCCCTGATACGCGTTTTCGCTGTTACGGCAATTCGCTCATTTGGAGTACCTTTTGAATTTCGTGCTAACCACAAGTTTTGTGAGATTGATTTAATTATAGGTAGTACTCAAAGCCATTTTGTGAACTAGGAGACAGGGCACTGAACGATGGTTTATTTATTGGTTTATTTTTTCCTATACTATGCATTTCTGATTTAGAGAGATAATATCTGCGCCATTGTAGGAAGCACCTTGATTCAACAGTACCTAACCTAAAACGCTGTACTTTTATCACACAAAGGGAGGTTATGTTGAAAATACACTCTTTTAGCTATGACTGCGAAGTTTAATATGTACTAAATTGCAAATGTTATGCTTTTCTGAAAGCACAGATGAGCACTTAATGAAACAGCACTACACAAGTGGTGCCAAGCCTGAAGAAAGTGCTGTGCTGGGCACACATTTGATTGTTTTCTTCGATCTTTTTTTTTTCTTTCCTCATCTTTCTTTTTTTTTCCATTATTTCCGTCGTTTTTTTGCTTTCTTTCTATTTATTTCGATTTTTCTTCTTAATTTTTCTCTTTGACTTTCTTGGTTGCTTCCTTTTCTTTATAGAAAGTTCACCTGCCATACGCCCATGAGATGACATCATACGACAGGCCATGTACGTAAAGTGATTCAAACGTAATATGTTCTCGTGTGTAAAGGGGGCGCATGCCCTGAACCAACACCATTCAGTTGCCTAAAAAATTCCTAGACCAATCTCCTTCTGAAGTTCTCACTAGGTCAGTTAAGATAACTAGGAAGCTATAGCAGATCGCAATGTAAGGACATTCCACAGATTTGATAGGTTACTTATTGTGTGGATGATTGTTACGTTGTTTAGTCAGGTAGTTGTCAAATCAGAAGAAATTTTAGCGCTTGTGTCGTGTGCTTTCTTGTTTTTTGCGTCCTTCTTTGCGCTGACCGTCATGAGAGATTTGACACACTTTGTTTGGCTTAGAAGAAACAACGCTTTGCACACTAGTGTTTTTCACGTTGTGATACCAATAGTAAGGAAGAGGCAGGCACCAAGAACCGAAATTTTTTTACAACCTCACACACCTGCGGAGCCTACAGAAGCCATTCGCAGACAGCCTTGGAGTAAACTTTAAGTACAAAAATGCGCATTTTCATTTATGTCTAATTTAACTTACAAAGAACTTTAAAAGCAGGCAGATTCATCGCGGTGGTTATTTTTTATTTTTATGAAAGAATAAGGATGGTGTTTTGGAGGTGTTTCCTGAACCGAAATGTGGATATTCAGCAAAGATTGATATGAGAAAAATGCAGGCAGCAATGAATATACTGCTCACTGGTAGTAGAAAGCTAGATAGGCAATCATTTCTTGTTTTCTGGTACCGAGGCTGAATTTAAGTACCTTCGCCACATCAGTGTAACAGGCGTACGCCTTGACCGGCCACCCGACCATGGTCCATTTTCATTCTCTTTTTCATCATTCAAATTTATACTTTCTGCACCAATAAGTTTGTTAGTGTTTCTTTGACAGCCTGTCCAACCGTGTTAAACGCAAGATTTCTAATTTACCTAAAAATAACGGACGATGAGAAGAACTTTTTTAGAATGTGAAGGCGAAATACCACTCGGATTTACTGTTTATCTGTTGTCAAGCTTTCTGTAGATCTGCTGTTGAGGCAGCAGTCTCTCTCTCCTCTGATTCAGCCTTATCAGTACATCTGCGTCCAATTGGGGCCGCAGGTTGCTACGATTGGGCATCTGCCGCAGCTTCATTCGCAGCCGCTTCCATAGCAGCATTCATAGATGCGGTAGCATATTCCACCGTGTCATACTTTCCTGGTATTCTCTACCCACAAAATAGGACCTGTTACCACGATACTCTCGCCCCCCCCCCCGCCTTTCTTTTTTTTTTAAAACTTGCGAGCACCGAAATGACGAAGTGGATCCGAAACTAAAGCACTCGCCTTATACCTTTGTTACCTCCCAACGAGACCTTTAAAAATATATTGTCTCACTTGTGTTGCTAAAACAGATTTTCGCGCCCTGAGCGTGTTTCGGAAATGTCGGTGTTTCTTGTAGATAAGCTTCGTAGGCTTATCTGCAGAGTTGCTCAGATGAACAATTAATAACATTTCGGAATCCTTAAGCTTCGCCTCCAAGAGCTGGATGCAATAGTGATATCCTGTCCCCAGCGCGTACTTCAACAACTTAGTGGATGCGTTTTTGTATGATGTTACTCTAGAAGTTTAGGTTGTGCATTACTACAATATAACTGATAAAGTTCAAAGTGGCTGGTACCAGTGAAGCACTGGCATATATGGTTGAATTTGGTGTAATGGTAGCATGGTTTAAATAGCGGGTAATTATGGGCGTAAAATCTTTTCAAGCTTGCTTTGCGCCCATTACGTGGCCTTAAAGGAATAGGTGTCGTGACGTGTGTGCCTTTTGCAGCGGGTGGCCGGCTTTAAACCATAAATTTATTATGATAGTCGCATGTTCTGGCACCCGATGGCAATGCACGCGTGTACCACGCATAATTACTGCGATATTACATGTTGTATTGTGAAACATGTATACAGAACTCATGAGGTTGTAAAGCACGGAAGTTACTTTCACTGCATTTCGAAACAGAGGAAGGTATTTTAACTGTATATCCAAGCAGGCTCATGGCTGTGTGATAGAACACAGGATTGCCTCACAAGCAACTCAGCTTCGATCGTCACTCGGACCCGGAATTCTTAGTTACTTAATTTGCATCTTTCTCAATTTTTTGGTCACACAAAAGATAATTATTTTTCGCTCACAACCAACAACACCAATGCCGACTCTGAAATATCTGCGGAACACAACAAAAACTACGTCCCAATCTCATTAGAGTATGAAAAACACCGTATTGGAGGACTCCGAAAATCTAGACCATCTGAGGCTTTCTTTTCGACACACAGTGACTTTGCACATTACATGGGCCTCTACCATTTTGCCTCCATTAAAACGTGACCGCCATGGCCGGGATTGAGCCTGGGAAAGCCGGGTCAGCAGCCGGGCACCGTAGCCACTGTTCCACCGAGGCGGACCTAGATTAACATTTAGCTGTGGGTGTGGAACAAATGTGGCTGTGCTCTAATCAACGCATCCATAGGACATTTTCTTCTCTATAGCAATGAACAAAATCAAGAAAGTTGTAGATTTATGTACTTGTAATAATGGCGTTCAAACGCTGTCCAAAAAAAAAAGAGACAGTGACATGAGCAATGGGAAATGAAAGACGGTACGAATGAAATTTTCGCCTTGAAAACTTGCTCGTCCTTCTATATAATGCTAGTACGACGTTGCAAGCGCGGCAGTTACCGAAGTCGCACAAGACAGCATGGTTCTGAATGCCGTGCCTGCTTTCACAGCTATTACTTGTTTACCGTCTTCCTCTATCTTTCGTATGGAGCACATTCGGCTGTTTTGTTCTAAATTTATCCAGAAAACTTTTCGGCGCTCACTATTTCACACGCGTAAACTAAGTCTCCCCAATACCCCGAGATACTCCCCTCAACACGCTTTAGGGCAGGCCATATACGTGGGGCCGGGCGCTGCTTCCGAGGATTGCCGAGAGTTTCAGATGACGAAGGGCTGCCTCTGCGCCGGTTCGTAAAAGATGCATTTCGTCCAAATGCGAGCTTTCTTTCCTAGCCCAGATCTCTTTTTTATGGTCATTTCTACCATCACAAAAACACTATAGTTATATATCTCCAACTGTGCTCTTCTGTAGCACTCCCATATCTATAACTTCTGATTTATGATTTACAGCACATACCTTATCCCTTAGCATACTCAGCTGCAATGTTTACGCCTGAAATATTTATTTCACTGTGCGTACAAGACGAAACACGATCTCCTACTTGACATACATGCTCACTTTTGGTGTGTTCTCAAGGAGGTGCGTTCCACTTTTATTGTGATTTCATGATAGCTCATCTAAGATACTATTCGACATCTCTACATGAGCCTTTACGATTTCGCTAACAGTTTTTTTAACTAACTTTGTATTTCCTTGTTAATTTAGTCTTCTAGCCTGCCGAAAGAAAGAGTGTGCATTTGATTTGTGCCCTTTTGCGAGCAGCATGAATCAGCATGCTGATTTAATGTGGCAATCATGGGTGTATTGAATGAAAACGTCTACTTTTGTCGATTGACATAAGGAATAGTCACAGCTAATGAACTAATAAATTATTATTGAAAACAATGATACTATGGTAGTGCCGTAGTCTAAAAAACCTGCTTATCATATTATTTCGATATATTTTGAAGGTACCAGATCATATATGGCGTTCCTTTGCCAAGTTTTAGATGTTAGATAGCAATATTTCTACTAGCTCAGATAGTGAGCTTCCTGTTTTTCGCTCCATAAAACACGTGCACACCTCATACAATACAAAATGCACAACATATACTGTGCAATTTCTGTCCTCTCGCAGCAGTTTAAAATGTTCCGTTGTATAGCCACCACTTGTGAATGTTCACTCGCATTTCCAAATGAGGCTTTTCAGCCATACTTTTTCATCAGTGAGGCCAAAAGCATACATGTAGAACGTGTCTATATTGCACACGCATACTCAAAGTCTATACTGCGACAATTCTGGCTCAAGTTAAATTGTGGAACACAGTTTGTGTGAGCAATGAGCGTATGCCGGTGAGCTTGGGCTCTATAAACATTGCATGCTTTTTCTTACACACACAAAAAAAAACCAGCATTTGACTGCGTCTAAAGCATTTTAGCTTGGTGCTAAATGTTGTCTGTATCTTTAAAAAACCAAGAAATGTAGCGTGTTCGCGGACTCCTATAGGCAGCACTACAGTTTTTGATGTTCGCCTTACACCGGGGACCTCATGAACAACTAGTGCTGCAAATTAGACAGCTGCTTCACCACCTCTTAGACGAAGGACACAAAATTACGTTTCAGTGGTTTCTAAGTCACTGCGGCATAATGGGCAACGAACATACCGATGAAGCTGCTCGATCAGCACACGAAGATGGCGAAGAGGAATCTATTCCCACTTCAAAGACTGTTGCTGCAATGAAAATCCGAAAAATCGCTAATGAAGAAGTAAAATCCCCGTGGAACGCTGATTGCTTACGTCACACGCGACTAGGCTGGAGACGTTTCGTCGACTTCGACCTCCATCAGGACTCTCCCGACTTAAGAAAACGGTGCTTTGCCGACTGTGGCTTGGTGTCGCTTTACCCAAAGCTTCCGTCTTCCAAATCGCCATAGAAGACAGTACTGCTTGCGATCAATGCGGCGGCGATGAAACGATAGAGCATGTTCTCTGTCACTGCCCTCGTTACAGCGTGCAAAGACGGCAGCTAGCTGCTGCATTAGCTCGCCTTGACGAAAGAACTTTGTCAGAACAATCAGTGCTTGAAAGGCGACATGATTTGTTTTTGCACAGAAAATCTGTGAAGGCCTCATTAAACTTTTTGCGTGGTAGTGGCTTATTGAATAGGCTGTAGCACCCCAGCTCACTTTTTATTTTTTTATTTTTAGCGCTTTTATTTTTATTTTCGCTCTTTTCCCATATTTTTTCCCTATTCCACCTTCCCTTAGTACAGGGTAGCAAACCGGATGCTCCAATTTCTGGTTAACCTTCATGCTTTTCCCTGATTTTATTCTCTCTCTCTCTTACCAAAAAGGCCAAATTTCCCCCTTGTGCGAGTGGTGACATCCTGTATGCTATCCTGTCCGATTACAAAGCAGGGTCACCACAAATTCAAAGCCAATCAAGCAAACTCGAAGAATTGACATTGTCCAATTTTAAAACTGAATTAACTCGATCACGTTAAGAACTGATATGAACCACTACAAAACTTATGTATCCCTCCTACAAAATTTTGGTGGCCCATTCTGATAATGACTTTGCGCGATTAAAGCACACATCAACAAGTGATCACGTCATGTCACAGTCACGTGACCAAGAATCTTACGTTGCAAAGTCACGTGACCAAAGGATGACCTCATGTGGCAATGCTGCATGACACGGCTTTAGGTATAGCGTGTAGGCCGACAAAATTGACACGCCCGAACTTGCCATGCCCAGACGCACCATAGCCTCGACGGCTGTTTCAGCCTACACCATGTATCTGCAAGTGCTTCGCGGTGCTTTTGCATTTGGTGAACTTAAGAAAATTTAGGTGCCTCAAACTTTTTTTTTAAATGATGCGAACTCCAAGAAATTTGAAGTGCTCTAAATTAAAAAAAGAACATTTTCTCAGCCTTGTCCTTCTAAGTGAAACTGTAAGTATGAATATATGCCCAAATCTATATATATGTTTTCAAAAGCACCACACAAGTACATCAGAACAAAAAATGAAGATCACAGTTCTGATCTCTGAATCTGCCTATATGTGAGACAGTCTTCTTTTCGTCATAAATTTCAATGTTTGTTTTTCTGTATCATCTACTGCCGTGTTCTTGAGTTACTTCTTAATATTTCAGTTTTTGAAAGCTCAGTCTTATTTATTTATTCTTGTAATAATTATCAAGGCCTAAGCAGAAGGTAGCAAAACTTACTTGATTTTCAGACACAGAGGGCACATTTCTCTGAGAGGGATATGCAAGCACACTTGTGTACTCAGATTTCAAGTCTTATGAAAGAACCCTGGATGACCGAAAATTGCGTCAGTTTTTCCTCTGAGACCTCATAAATTGATATTGTTATTATTAAATCCACAACACAGGAAGATCAAGCAAATGCTTCAAGGGGCCTTGCAATGCTTTTTAATGTATTTGTATAATGGCTTGATTAAAAGAGCTTATTTCCTCGTGAATCCACTGCCGGAAATTAGAGTCCATCAAGCAAAAACGTAGTTACAGTGAACTGCCGCACGCTTTAAGGTTTTTCTCGTTCTTTTCGTACAAGAGAGGGGGGTGATCACAACGTGCGAGAAGTATGCGAACCTTCGTCAGCAGTCGTTATAACCTTAAGCACTTCCTTTTCATTTTTCCTCCTAACGCACAGCCTATTTTCAGTGTAATCGCGAGCGTGGGCAAGTGGCAGCATCCTAGTAGGGGCCACCGCAACTATGCAGCTCATGGTGCTGAAATGAGCCAACGGGCATAATAATAATAATAATAATAATAATAATAATAATAATAATAATAATAATAATAATAATAATAATAATAATAATAATAATAATATTAATAATAATAATAATAATAATAATAATAATAATAATAATAATAATAATAATTATAACAATAATAATAATAATAATAATAATAACAATAATAATAATAATAATAATAATAACAGGGGTTTTACATCCCGAAAGATCTAAATGATTATAAGGCCGGGTTCAAATCCGGACAGAGTGGCGAAGCACAATAACCATTACACCAACGCGGCCGGTAAGCCAATGACAGAGAACTTTTGATATATAGCGCAGTAATTTGGGCATATTTGGCGTCATTTGTAGAGAGAACAGGAGTGAAAATTGTTGATGATTGTGAGAACTATTGTAAATACGAGGTCGCATACTGCGCTGCAATGTTTGGCTCACATGGCCTAAGGCGGCATTTTGCAACCATCCTGAAAAAATGTGCGTCCAAAGCCCCTTTCATGTTAATATATATATATATATATATATATATATATATATATATATATATATATATATATATATATATATATATATATATATATATATATATATATATATATATATATATTGAAATACGACGGTTCAGCTGACGCTTTATTCAAGCAACAGCAAGATGGCGCCGTTGATGAAGAAGAACGGCACGAAGACTGATGATGGTTATCGACAGATGAGGAAGATGACGTCATATGAATTCTTACACTAATTTCCCCCGTCGACGGAAGCGGCCAGTCTGGCCGTGAATTACGCTGTGGAACGCATGCGATGGGGCTTGTGACGCGAAACGTGCACAATCTCTGTCCCGTGGCGGCGTTGGTCAGTGGGGGCATGAACAGGTGTGACACGGTAGTTCACCGGTGATGTCTGTTCGACAACTTTGTAGGGGCCAAGATAACATGACTCAAGCTTCTCGCAGAAGCCAGGCGTTCGCGCAGGAGTCCACAGAAGTACATCGTCACCAGGGTGGTAGAGAACGACGCGGTGAGTGGCATCGTAACGATGTTTGCGATCTTCTTGGCTAGCTTCGGTGTTTACACGGGCAAGACGACGGCATTGAGAACACGGGACAGAAACTGGTCGCAAACAAATGGTGAAGAGTTGGCGGGGCCAGAACAGAATTAAACCTCGAGTGGTGATGTCGGTTGGTGTCCGTATACTAGAAAAAATGGAGAATAGCCTGACGTATCATATGCATATGTGACAAAGGGAAGTATAGCATCCCAATTGCGATGGTCTGGTCGGATATACATTGACAGCATGTCACACAGTGTGCGATGAAATCTTTCCGTTAAGCCATTGGATTGTAGGTGATAGCTATATGTTGTTTTATGAACTGTTTTAAATGCTTGAAGAACTTCACTGAGTGTGCTTGAAAGAAATGCCTTGCCCCGGTCGCTCAAAAGAACACGTAGGTAAATAGCATTCAAGAAGAAAGTTGCTACTTCCGAAGCACTTCCTGAAGTCATCGAGGCCGTCTCAGCGTACCGGGTCAAGTGATCAACCGCGGTGACGATCCATCTCTTGCCGTCTAATGTAGTTGGTAGGGGCCGGAAGAGGTCAATTCCGACAACAGAGAACGGCTCTGATGGACAAGGAAGTGGTTGTAAGGTCCCGACTGGAGCAGTAGTGGGCCGCTTGCGGTGTTGGCAAAGTGCGCACGAGGCACTATACTTAGCTATCGTCGTGGAAAGACCTGGCCAGAAGAATTGACTGCGGATGTGCTCGTATGTTTTGTAGTAACCCAAATGTCCTGACGTCGAGTTGTCCTGGGAATCGCGCAGAACTTCAGTGCGTAGTGCGCGTGGTACGACGGGAACCCATCGGTGGCCTTCCGGGTGGAAAATGTATCGATATAGCACATCATCCTCCAATTTGAATAGTCGGAGTTGTTTCCGGAGCCTGGCATTTGGGGAAGATGAAGCGCCGGTAAGCCGACTGATGATGTCGGTGCAATAAGAATCGGCTCGCTGATGAGTGGTAAGTACTGATGGACGGGTGGATGAAGGTAGTGAAGAAATGGATGATATCGACGAGGCGTCCTTTCTATAGCAAATTTGACAAGGGGATGTGACGTGGCCGAAGACTGCGGCAAAGGGCATCGTGACAAAGCGTCGGTATCTTGGTGTTGTCTTCCAGTGTTGTAGATGACGTCAAAGTCATATGATTGTAATCGGAGAATCCAGCGGCCAAGTCGTCCCGACAAGTTTTGATTGTGGACAACCAGCAAAGAGCATGGTGGTCTGTCACAACAGTAAAATGTCGACCATGTAGATACGGACGAAATTTTTGGATGGACCAGACAACAGCCAAGCACTCTTGTTCGGTTATCAAGTACCTCTTCTCTGCAGAGGTCAGAGTTCGGCTTGCGTACACGACAACTTTCTCACGAAAGGAATGGTCGCACTGGAGGAGTACGGCGCCGATTCCATGTCCACTAGCGTCAGTGTGTAATATTGTGGGTGCCTTGTTATCGAAATAACAAAGCACCGGTGGGGATGTAAGTGCATACTTGAGTTCTTGAAATGAGGCTTCGCATTGATCATTCCAATCGAAGGAACTGGTGCTAGCAAGGAGCTTGTGGAGAGGAGCGGCACTAGTATCGAAGTTGCGAATGAAGCGACGAAAGTACGATGCGAGTCCAAGGAAACTGTGTAGTTCTTTGGAACGAATGGGTCGCGGAAAGCTGAGGAATGCGGAAATTTTGTACGGATCGGGCTGGATGCCATCTTTACTAACAAGATGTCCTAGATCTTTTATAGCTGTGTTGCCGAAATGGCACTTCTTCGTGTTTAGTTGAAGTCCAGCATTGAAGAGACAATTGAGCACTTGATTTAGGCGTTGCAGATGATCAGCAAAAGTGGAAGAAAACACGACGATATCATCGAGGTAGCATAGACAAGTTTTCCACTTGAGGCCACGAAGAACAGTGTCGATCATCCTTTCAAATGTGGCTGGAGCATTACATAGGCCGAATGGCATTACGTTAAACTCGTAAAGTATCAACACAACGTTTGATGACCAAGAACTGGTAGAAGCTCGTATGATATTTTGTTGTAGCATATCGGTCCCGTTCTCCTCAATGATTTGGCACTCGGCCAAGGAGACTCGGTAGAGACGATGGTGTACAACATTCTGACCTTCAGTGTCAATGTGATGATGCGCAACTGTGGTCTGTCCTAGTGCCGAAGCATTGGTGTCGAAGGAGGCCTGGTGTTTCGTTAGCAAATTTAGCAACGCCTCACGTTGAGAAGCAGAAAGGTCAGGATTTATCCCGGGAGCAAAGAAGGAGGAAGTAATAGACTGGGTCTGTTGTGGATGAGCTCTGAAGGCGTCAAGAGAAGCCAAAGATACTGGTTGGGTATCCACATAACACGACACTGCAGAACCTTGGGGTAGGAGGACAGGCTCCGGGGCAGGGTTCAGGCCAAGGATTATCGCAGCACTGTCTTCGAACCACAACAGGCTGAAGGGGACTACAACGCCGCGAGCTAGACAGTGGCTGGAAGGGGTGATAAGGACGTCACCATTGGCAATATTCGGAGAAGTGATGGTGATGAGTTGCTCCTGACCCGGGAGCAACTCATCAACATCATGGTATCGGAAGCTGTGAAAAAATGCAATGGTTTTTCATCGACGCATTCGCTGCAGTGATCGGTCTCGATCATCTCGACTACACGTTGACGGCAAATAATTAATGCAGATGCTGATGAGAGAAAGTCCCAACCTAAAATTAGTTCATGAGCACATGAAATTAAGACAGCGAAGGTGATGTGATGACGAATACCATCAATGAAGACACGCGCTGTACATTGGGCCGATGGTATAATTATTGCTCCATTGGCCCCAACCAAAGATGATCCAAGATAGGGTGTCTTCACTTTCCGCAATCGAGAACACAAGTCGGCGCGCATAACTGAAATTGTTGCTCCTGTGTCCAACAAAGCCAACGCCCGCACACCTTGCACAGTCACCAGTAACATGTTTGACGGTCGTTCAGGAGGACTTGGGTCATTTCGCCGCGATGCAGTTTTCCCTTCAAAAACTGCACTGTTCAGTTTTCCGATCGCTGGACAGCCAGTTGAGAAAGAGGTCGAAGTGGTGAAACAGAGCGTCGAAGTGGTGAAGAGGAGCGTGGTCGGGAGGCACGTGTATTGTTTGTCGTGTTGGAAATGCGCACAGGAGACGGAGACTGGTGGTTGGAAGGACTGTCGGCATAGCGGTAGTAGCCTCGAGCACATGTGTCGTCTCGTTCAAAATTGGCATATCCACGACGTTCATCTTGCTGCCGACGTCGACAGACCCGGAAAATGTGTCCTCGAATTCCACAGTAGTAGCAAATAGGCCGTGGGTCCCGCCAGGAAGAATGGTAGGTGGGGTTCAGTGGACGGGCGAGTAGAGGTGCGAGATGTTCGTGATCAGGCACAGGTGGTGGTACTTAAAACGGCGAGGGTTGCATTGAAGTGGTTTGTGCATACGAAGCGGGTTGGGGGCATGGTGGAGCATGGTGGGTGCTTTGGAACGCTGACATTTATTTCCTAATAATTCCACGCAGATCACTAGAAGCGGGTTGAGCGTGAACGTTGTTAGAATGAAGTAAACTGTAGGCTTGCAGTTCCTCACGAATTATGGCTCGAATGATGGATCGGAGCTCCATACTGTTTGCCAGGGGGTTCTCAGAGAAGTCAGGTCGCAGGTGGATTGACTGCAAGGTATCAAGGCGCTGGCATACAGAGACGACGTCGGAAATTGTCGAAGGGTTGTGCGCGACGGGGGCGTTGAAAGTGGTAGGTCCGATACCCTTCAGAAGGCGCCGGACACGATCACCTTCTGGCATGGTGTCGTCGATACGGCGGCAAAGTGCAAGCAAATCCTCAATATAGGAAGTGTAGGACTCACCGCAATATTGAAGGCGTTCTGCCAGTTTCTTCGAGCAACTTCTGAACGGACGGTTGGTGTGCCGAAAATGCGTCGGAGCTGGTCTTTGAAGGAAGACCAATCGCGGAAGTCGCTCTCATGATTTAGGAACCACGTCTTGGCAACCTGAGAGACGTAAAACTGGACGCGTGCTAATTTCAATGCCTCGTTCCAGTTGTTGTAGACAACTACGCGGTCATAGTTGTCGAGCCAGTCTTCGACAACTTCGCCAGGCAGACTGGAGAAGATTGGAGGCTCCCGAGGGGAGTTGTTGACCGGGCTAGGGTTGGCGGCGGGTGGTTCAGTTGGGCTTGCTCTTGCGCCATTGTGCTCTGCTGGCGTAAGCGACGTCCTGAACGGAGCTCCAGGAGCTGGCTATGGATGGAGAGAGGTCTAAGAGATCGGGAAGCACCTTCCACCACTTGAAATACGACGGTTCAGCCGACGCTTTATTCAAGCAACAGCAAGATGGCGCCGATGATGAAGCAGAACGGCACGAAGACTGATGATGGTTATCGACATATGAGTAAGATGACGTCCAATGAATTCTTACTCTTACAATATATATATATATATATATATATATATATATATATATATATATATATATATATATATACATATATATTATTTCAAGCCTCCTTTATTGGAGAAATCAGGTCAACAAAGGAAGATATTTTATGTAGAATCAAAATCTTGTTTACTATAGGTGTCTTGGAGGACCACTAATATTCAATAAACTGAAAAAGAAGTGAAACAGAGTGCATAGTATGGCTGATGGGTTAACAGAAAGCTATGCCTTTCAATTTCTGTTTCGTCACACAGAGCACGATGAGTCATTTTTCTCCATTTTTTATCGGGGTCGTAAATATGCGCTGTTACCAGAAGTGCAATGCCAGTATAGCTTTCGCCACCACGAATTTTTGTATAACAGTTCGGCATATACCAATTCACATTTCGAAAATCTACAAAAAGTGCTTATTTCACTTATCGAATCTATTGAAGAATCTTGAGGACGTTTCTAGGGTGACGAAGAAGTGGCTGTTTATTCTTAAACTCAGCTTCTATTTAAGGGCAAAAATACTTGAAATCTGTAACGATGCGTTTAGAATGGATGAAATAACAAATCACCGCTCAGCTGGCTGGCCAAACCAGCTGCAGGTTATTGCAGCAATGTGAACATGGAGTGAAATCTTATCATTCAAGCTATGTTTCTGCGTTTTTTAGGATGCACTCGTGAAATTCAGGCAGCCATGAAACTGATCAAGATGCTTGTTTGGGCTAGTTGGTGCTGCAGCGAAATAACTGTTAAGCGCAAACTTCAGGGACGTGAGACAAGAGAAGGCGACACACAAGCGCTGAACTTCCAACTAAAATTTATTGAAGAAACTCATGAAGAATATACAAGTAACCACGCACCAGCGCTGCTTCACAACAACAAAACCAAGATACCATAAAGTGATAAGCTTCAGCTCAACACCAGTTACGTAAAAAAAAAAACAAGGTACTATGAGGCAGAGCACCAAAAAAAAAAACAGAATACTTTTTTTGACAGTGCAATAACAGGCATGCTGATACACTGGCTATTATTATTGGCGATTTCTGCTGCTTCTACTATTTTTCGCGTTTTCTGGTTGGCATGAGTGAAAACTACCGTACATTTTTCGAATTCTGGTGTACGACCACAGCTTAGGCAGTGCGTTACCACGTGACCTTGCAGACCTATGCGGACGTTGTATACAGTTCGAAACCACGGGTTCACCATGGTTACTAACTGTATTTGCAATGCAAGGATGTATCATTGAGGTAGCGTAAGGCCCCAGCTAGAAAGGTGTGCCCAACACTTAGTTTAGATTTTCTCGCGTGGCCTATTGACAAAACTGATAAGTTAAGCCTTGACATGTTTTTTCTCAGCGAAAACGAACAAACCAGATCTTCCGTTAAGGATTATCTAAAATGAGAGAGACTGTTGGAAAAAGTCTGTCATGTGCTTGCTGCAGAGCAAGCTCAAATCGTTGGATCTTAATGATCCGTTCCACAACAGAAACTCATAGTCAGTGGTTACGTATTTGGGGAAGAATCAGAGAATGAAATTGTGAAAAATTTCAGTGGTCTCTATAGACCTATATATTATCTGATTCCCCAGAACATATTTTAACATATGTTGAACAATGCATTAATCAGTACGGTGTTATCGACTTTCACATGAATTTGTATGTCTGCCACGGGTTCTCTTGAGCTTTTAACATTGTACCTCATCTCAACTTTTGTTGAATGGTCCAACGAAGTGTTCTTGCAAAAGTAGGAAGTATACATTCATTTGTGTATCACCCTTATTCTGAGTGATTTGCTTTTGGCCAGCATAGGGAGGCATATTTCAAAGAACGTGAAAGATGCAGGAGTGGTAAATATCTTCCATTCTATTTTATAGATGATTACTTTATACTGTATGAACCAATTTGTGATAACCTTTATGTAATTGTGTCTTGCATCTTAATCATTTTGTCCAAAGGTTTACAGCGCCTTGTCATAACCCGTGAGTTTTCATTGAATAATGCAATTAAGTTTCTAGATTTGAATATAGGTATGCAGATAAGGTTTGTTTGATGTATGAACCTTCAGACTTAAAGCCTCTCCCATCGTACCGATCCGCGCACACAAAATTAGTCAAAGTTAAGGGCTATCATTCAATCATGTCACTGAGGCGCGTTGAAGAAATCTTGCCCGCATCTTATCGAAGAAAGTGTTCGCATCCAGATAAAAAGGCTTGATGCTGCTGGATACCCGCGAGAAGTTGCACGGTTGTGGTGGTCTAGTGGCTGACATACTCGGCTGCTGACCCTCCGGTTTTGGGTTCAAATCCGGGCTGTGGCGTCTGCATTTTTGATGGAGGCGATAACGCTGTAGGCCCGTGTGGTCACATTTGGTTGCATAATAAAGAACCCCAGGTGGTCGAAATTTCTGGAGTTTTCAATTACAGTGTCTCTCATAATCATATGGTGGTTTTAGGATGTGAAAGCCCACATATAAATCAATCAATCAAGAAGTAATTACAGTAACTATCGCAAGATCAAGAAATTGAGAGGTGTCGGTAGGCCAGAACCAAGACAACCTACGGAGAAACTGCGCAAAGTCAAAACAAAAGGTTTGCCTTAATTCGTTATATTCACCGAGTGTCTCATAATTTATAGAAGGTGGAATAACGTAAATGTGAAGGTGTGGCAATGTCTGCACTCAATAAACTATCAAGGCTTTGCAAAATGACTTGGCCAATGGTTACGGAAGGTCGAAAGTGTTCTACGAAGCGTCGTGTGCGCTTTGCAGAAAAGCAAGACTCAGTTCCTTATTTGTTTACTTTAACACGTGGCAACAGATATGTGCAACAGACTGGGTGTTGCTTAAACAACCGTCTTAGGGAACACACGTACAAAGCCCGGGGAGGTCTACAAGGTCACATGGCTACGCACTGCTGTAACTGTCGTTGTACACCAGAATCCGAAAAATGTGCAGTAAGATCACCCATGCCGACCGAAAAACGCGAGGAATAGTAGATGCAGCAGGAATGCCCAAGGATGATCACCAGTGTATAAGCGTGCTTTACATTGTATTATAAAAAAATTGTGTTTCTAGGTGTACGGCTTCATAGTGCCTTGATATTTTATAACGTTCATTATTTTTTCTACGTAACTGTTGGTGAGCTGAAACATATCACTTTAGGGTGTCGTGGTTTCGTGGTTGTTAAGCTGCGCAGGCACGCGGTTACCTATATATGTTTCATTAGTTTCTTAAACAAATTTTAGTTGGAAGTTTCGCGCTTGTGTGTCGCCTTCTCTTGACTCTTCGTCCATGAAGATTGCGCTGCTTAACAGTTAATTCATAAAAACTGGAAAAGAATTCGGCAGATCCCACGTACCTCGGGAATCGACGTTATGCGAAGCATCCAGCGGGAAGGTGGACATGTTTAAATTTCTGTTGCTGAGGTACACGTTGTGAAGCCACGCTAAATCTAAGTATAAATGTTGTACGCACAAACAAATATTGAAGTGTGGCACATGTTTTATAGAACCAATTTTTTACGCGTGCGTAACGATACCAACAGCACCATGGGTATTACCAATACAATAAATAGTCAGCTGATATCTAACACTTGTGCCCGCGAGGAGGATAACCCTGGACACTCCTACATGACTTGAATGAATGGCACCTAACTACAACTGACGGTAACCCGATGAGACAGCTGTATCATAGGAGTACATATGTAATGTTTACAAAATTGGATAGCCCAGCATTGCAACCAAAATTGACGTTTCACCAACATTGCACCTTAATAGTGTATTTTTTCAAAGCATTACCACGTGGCGTCGCTCTGTGGTAGAATACTTGATTGCCACGCAGAGTGCTTGAGTTCAATTCCTCCTAGGACCCTTATTTTTGTAAGTTAAACGCTGCGCATGTCAGTTTTAAATGCGAAGCATTTTTTTCCGTACTGCAAACAATTTGGACATCTATCTATCTATCTATCTATCTATCTATCTATCTATCTATCTATCTATCTATCTATCTATCTATCTATCTATCTATCTATCTATCTATCTATCTATCTATCTATCTATCTATCTATCTATCTATCTATCTATCTTGCCGCTCATGTCTGAGTGCTCTCACGATCATACCCTCAATTTGGCGTGAACCAAAATCAGTGTGCGAGGGAAACATGGTTTGACAAATATGAGGCGCTGGTCATAACATGGACAATGTAACCATCCCGTCGTGTACGCCATCAAACACTTCCCGCCAGACAGTAGCACATAACCGCTTGCGGGTATGTGCTACTGGTATGAGGATATGTGCCACTGATGATTTACACTTAGTATATGCCCAAGAACCACGAGAACACATACGGGAAATTTTAACACGTGAGTGTTAAGAAAGACCTGACATCAGCAGTGTTGAGCCAAGAAGTGCAAAGAATATATGTCAGGGTCCCAGCAGGAGTCAAAACCAAGCATTCTGCGTGGCAATCAAGCACTCTTCCACAAAGCCATGCCACGTGTCGGAACATCTTTTCAAGTAGAGCCTACTGTTCGTGAAACTTTAATTGTTGTTGCAGTGATGTCTGTGGAATTTTGCAAACATGGCATGTGTACTCCTATGATAAAGCCATCATGTCCAGTTAACGTCAATTGTAGTTAGGTGCCATTCGCTGAAGATGATCTATGTAGCAGTGTCTAGGACTACCATCCTCGCGAGCGCCAGCACTTCCTAACAGCATATCGCTTCTAGTGTTGCTAATACTCAGGGTCGTGTTGGCGTCGTTGTGCAAGTGTGAACAACTGGCTATGTAAACACCTGCAACACATATACGTCTGTGTGCAACAATTATACATATATTTAGCGTAATTTTAAAAGGTGTCGCTCAACAAAAAAATTACAACAGCGTCAACTTCCCTCCGCATGCTTCGAATAAAATTGACTCGCAAGGTACGTGGTATCTGCCGAATTATTTCCTAGCGCTCGGGCTTTTAAACTACCAATGTCTGTTGTCCCCGTTCTTAACTACATATAAACTGCCAATCTCCTGCGGCACATACCCACATACCAAGGGGACAAACTCGCGGGCGTGTAGATGCATACCACTGTTTGGAGGAAAGTGTTCGACGATGTACGCGACGGGATTGCGATATTATACAATGTCATGACCAGCGGGTCATAATCGTTCAACCATCTTACGCTTTCATACTAAATTTGGTTCACCTCACGTTAAGGCGATGATCACAAGAGCACCCAGACGTAGGCGGCTAGACAGATAGATAGATGTCAAAAATCCCTGCAGTATATATATATATATATATATATATATATATATATATATATATATATATATATATATATATATATATATATAAAGAAATATTTTGCATTTAAAATTAGGCCAACCGGACGACCTTCACAATGTCGGAAGAACCGACCGAACCAACACCAACGGTTTCTTTAAAACTGTCCCGGCGCGGTGTTCTAGTGGCTAAGGTAATCGGCTACTGACTGCCAGGTCACGGGACCAAATCCCGGCTGCGGCGGCTGCATTTTCGATGGAGGCGAAAATGCTGTAGGCCCGTGTACTCAGATGTGAGTGCACGTTAAAGAACCCCAAGTGGTCGAAATTTCCGGAGCCCCCCACTACGTCGTCTCTCATAATAATATGATGGTTTTGGGACGTTAAACCCGACATATCATCGATTTCCTCAAAACTGAATGTGAACTCATGAGCTAAGTCGGTGGATCAATGTCTCTAGGTGTCGTGGGAGGTCTGTCGCTATGGAAAATTTTCTGCGTGGATTAACTTCATAAAGTACCGTTTCCTTTGATTTAGGGCTCTCAAACCACTTCTCCATTGAACAATGGTTAGCTCCTTGCGATATAAAATGTCGAATATATGCCCCAGACATAGGGATTGTGCATTCCCGTCCTTCCATCAATGCTTTCTTCGCGAGACTATCAGCATCTTCATTTCCCTTTATTCCAATGTGGCTGGGTATCCATTGGAATACGATGTTGTGGCCCTGCGATGAGGCATATTCCAGTTTCTGCGATACATTGTGCTATTTCACCATTTTTGTAAGGTGATCTCACATTTCTGATTAGCTGAAGAGCAGATTTGCTATCAGTGCATATCACCCATTTTCGTGGCTCGGGATTCTCGTAGATAAGCTTGACTGCTTCAAAGATAGCCACCAATTCCGCTGTCGTAGATGAAGATTTGTGCGATAATTTGTACATCTTCTTTTTCTGAATTTCGGGTATAAAGACCGCACAGGCTTGCGCTTCTTCTGTGCATGATCCGTCTGTATATATCTTCGTTTTTTCATTATTCATTACATGAAGCTGATGAAGTACCAACTGTGCCGCTACTAGAGGTGCCATGTCTGCTTTCTTCTCTATGCCGTCTATTTCACGGATAACGTTGAGAAGTGGCGGCGTCCGAGGTGGTTTTGAAGGTTTCCATTGTTTAAATTCTGGTACTACTGCTTGAAATGATAATATAGTACCCTGTAGTCTTGTTGCCGTCCTTTGTGTTAGTGCACCAGATAAAAAATGACTTTCATGTTGCGTGAAAATTCTAAATACATTTCGAGATGTTTCTTAGATTAGAAGTAGCATACACAAACAGCTTCCTGCACAAGATACATCGATCCAACTCACCGGAATGCCATTGTGGTCATGCAGAAGAAAATGTTCGCCATATTCTTTTCGAGTGCGTTAAATACGCGAATGAAGGAGAAAAATTAAAGAACAAATTAGCAAGTTTGGACAGACGGCCCCTCACAATAAAGAAACTACTTGGACCATGGCCTGAGATGCATCTCCAGAAAAAGGCAATAATCTTCCTGACAGACTTTTTAGTTAAGACCGGACTTGACAAGCGCCTATGACTGACAGCCAGAGATGGGTATTATGTAAAATGTGGTCATGTATATACTGACATTATATTAGTAAGGTGTGCGTGTAAGTAGTTTATGACTGTGTGAACTGCGTGAAGAAAACTGTGTATTGGCATGTTATTTGAACTGGTTTCAGTGTCCTATTATGTGTTTTTTCCGTATTGTTAATTTTTGGGTACCGTTCTGTATTATTATTTTATTTTTCGCTGCAGAACTTTGTGATATGGAGTAGCCGAGGCAATAGGCACCTCAACCTCTCCACAGCAAAGCAGTTAAAACAGAACAGAACAGAACTCATGAGCTCACCACCTGTATATCCTATCTTAAAAAAGATATAAAAGCCTGATAATTTTGAAATCACAAGCCCTTTCTTATGGACGCTGCGCTCTGGTAGTGTACACTTTTCGCACGACTGGTCTGCGTGCGATGTTTACAATCGACGTAACCAATAAGATAAGAAGAGGGGGGGGAGTATGACTATAGGCCTCTTGTCTTTGTCATTATGTAGCATTGTTATAACCGGGGTCACACCTACAAATGACTAAATGTAAAGCAACTGAAACACGTATTTGGCACATAACCTTATGTAGCTTTACCCAGCCCGACCTACTCTAACTTCTGTACCCTTCACACTATGCGTGTTTGTCTATGCTAATCTAGAGGATGAGGTAAGAAGAACTCTCATGATGACGCCGGCTATTTTGGGGTCCTTATGCTGTGACTGGGCATAAATAGCGCTCGCCAGAGCCAGACCGCAGTCTATTACACGACCAATAAATGCGAACGCAGAATTCTACTGCCACCGATTCGTCAGGTTATTGTTAGAGCCACAAACCCACTTGATCGATTACGTTCTTTTCCGAAGGCTTCAAAGTATGGCGCTTCAGTGCGGTGTCAGTTGCCGCACATAGTGGCAGCCGTATTGTGGCGACTCAGTGGCTGTGGCTTTCTGTAGCACTGCGCGATCGAGGTCACGGTTTCAGTCTCTTGCCGTGGCGGGAATATTTCAGAGGAGGCTTATTGACAAAAATCTCGTGTGCTTAGGTTTATTCGGATGTTAAAGAACACCTAGGGGGTTGAAATTATTTCTGAACTTTCTCCTATACGGAGCCCTTCGTAACCCACCATTGAGTTCCCAACCATGACCTCAAAATTTATTCCCTCTTTTAGGGTGAAAGCCTTACATGGTGCATCAAACGGAAAATTTGGCCATTGGCGGCTACCATCCCATCACCGCCCTTTTGACGTCATCATAATGCATAGTTTCTGGTGTAACATCATGTGACGTAACACGACACGACGTTGTAGTATATATCGCTTTCCTTGGGGCGGTGAACTAAACTGCAGAGCGCACGCCCTCAACAAGAAAGAAAATGAAGACGGCGCTTGGCAGTGGCACGTGAAGTCATTGTTCATGTTCCGTGGTCCCTTATATACATCGACTGAATAGAAAAAGAAAACAGCTTTCGCCTTGGAGTCGTCTTAGGTAAAAGCTCAAAGAACCATGCAAGTTTTTTTTCTTTTTTCCTATATATTTGGCTCAACCGAAAACAAATCTGACACCATAGTAAAAATAACTATGCTATGTCTCAACAGGCTAGCAGCTTCGCTGGCTTCTTCATCTAATCAATTTACCTTTTTTCAAGTCTTGTGTGAACATTGCGTGTCAATACATACATGCATGGATTGACAGTGTTGTTGCATACTTGCATAAAGTGTTTGACAGGCTTTCTTTGTAAAACTGGGTGCTGCAGGCGAGATGTTTAGTTGTGCCTTTAGTATTGCATGTGGGGAATCCTGAGATTTCTTCCTAGTCAGATTACTGGTTGTTGTCTGTTTACTTCTCTTTTTACTTGTGTATCTCCCTTTATCGCGTTCCACGTGCATGGAAGCGAAAATCCATATATTGTGGTAAACACGCCTTTCCCACCATTTTTTTCATTCATCAGTTTCCAACAGCGTGTAACACCCCCACCATATATACGCGGTGTTGCCACAACTTTGAACTCCGCATGTAATCCACTACCAACGTGCACCGATTTTATCCTGTGTTCCTCGTGTTTGGGTGTGTTTATTTTAGTTATATAAGACCTATGCATAGCCCATTGCTGTCGTTCTAAGGAGACAGTATTTTCCGAATGATTCTTTGATTTATCTTTCAATGAAAAAAAATGGAAGATAAACACAATTTAGCTTTCTCACTCCCCATGGATGTTCTACGTTAAACGTGAACTGGAAGAAGATTTGCGGTAACGCTGTACAACAATATTAGAACAGGCTGAAGTAAAACTTCATAGTAGAAGCGGCTAGATGACTTTAAGGCTTACTTGTGAAAAAAAAATTGCTGTAAACTAAATAAACAGTAGCGTTTTACTGTCACAAAACTAGGGTTAAATGTACAAACCTCAAAGAAATAAACAGCGGGTTAATAAACGCTACTTATTCAGTGATTTGTTGTTAACCGTTTTTCCAAGTTGCTAAATATTATCTACCTTTAAAATGAGTGTACGCGAGAAAATACAAAGATTAACGTCATAATCACACAATGGGCCAAGCGTTCCAGCACACCGTCGATTTCGTTGTCCTATAATCACATTTGATCCGTAGTTTTGAGAAGGACACAGGAAGCATCACATGAGTGTCCACATGACTTTTCAAGAATTCAACTGATGAGGTGGTTTCGCCCCACCCCCCTCGCTTTTCGTTCATTGTACTTTTGTCTGTGCCTTGGAAGCGCGACCCTACGACTCGCTAACTTCATACTTGTTTGTTTAACAAGCGTACGCCACAGACGGGCAAATGAAAGAACCTCTACTCAACTGCGAAGGAAGTGGACCAGCAACAAGTTCCACTCAGAATCACAAAAACCGCTTTTGAAGCTGCATGTAAAAATGAACGACGTCACTGTGAACTTATCAGTCTCACGTGATTTTTTTATAAAGCTTGACAGATGTGACATTCTATGTTATGAACACACTTCGAAAAAAACCATCAACAAGAAAAATCAGGTGAACAATAACGAGTAAATTATGGTTAGTGTCTTTGAAATAATTTTGATGAAAATTGCGATATGATTAAGCAACATTCGTATGGTAAGTTGAGCATTAAGGGCATGTACATATTATGATACTAGCTGCTGATCTCGAATATTCCCACCTGTAATTCAAGTTCTATGATTTGCAGGACTGAAAGAAATGGTTGTCACAAAAGCCCCCCGCTTATATTATTTTCAACCTATACAGCAAACAAAATCGCAACATTGCTTTGCGATATTGCCAACAGAATATAAATTGGACATAGGCTGTTTCGGAAACTGCCTTGGCTAATGCATATGAAGCCAATGGCTTTTTATTTTTAGCCACTTGATCGAGCTGTGCGTTTGTGTTGTCAAATGGGGAACCGTGAAACAAATGCTGGAGTCAAAGTGCCATCTAGTTCGGTTGGCGGTCACTTCACAGCGCCTTCACCATCGCCACCTCGCAGACAAACGCGAAAATTATTTCGCGCGCGAGGAGCTTCGCGGGTCCTCGATGGACAAAACTACGGCGGGAGTTTACAAAATGTGAAGCTCTTGCTGATGTGTTAAAATTGAATTCTGAACTTATAGGAATCAAAACAACGATCTGCTTATTAAGTGCACCGTGTTAGGTACCTCTTTGCATTCTTTAAGTGAATGCAAAGAAACAAGGCTACTGGTAACATCAGACCTGTTTAAAGACGGGAGAGAGATTGTTTTCGAAAAACAAGTCACCCTATATAAAAAGTTGCTCTTGACGTGGAGGGTACCAGAATCTTGGAAGAATGCCAACATCATCTTAATTTATAAGAAAGGAGGTGGCAAGCACATGAAAAAGGCGGATAAGCTTACTGTCTGTTGTCTACAAGCTATTTAAGAATATATTAGCTAATAGAATTAAGATAACATTAGAGTTAAATCAACAAAAAGACCAAGCAGAAATTTGTACAGGCAACTCCCCAATAATTGTAATTTATACCGTGTCATATAATCAGGTAAAAGAGAAATGCGCGAAATACAATCAGTCCTTGTATGTAGCCTTCATAGATTATGAGAAGGCATTTGATTCAGTCAAAATATCAGCAGTCATGCATGCACTGCGAATTGGGGCATCGGCATCGATAAAGTTTACATAAACGTGGTGTAAAAAATCTACAGCGGCTGCACAGCCACCATAGTCATCCATAAAAAATTGGCATAATCCCAATAAAAAAAGTTCATGGCAAAGAGAAACGATCTCTCGAATGCTATTCACGGCGGATATACAAGAGGTTTTCAGGGACATAGACTAGAAAGTCTTAATGGATAAAAGTTCATTGAGAGTATCTGAGTAACATGTGATTCACTGACGACATTGCATTGGTGAGCAGCTCAGGGTACGTAATTGCAGCTGATGATTACTGAAGTGGGCGCGGAAAACAGAAGAGTAGGTCTGAAAATTTAAATGCATAAAGCGAAAGTACTGCGCAACCGTCTCGGCGGAGGACAGTGCTTTGCAATGGGTTGCGAGACACTCGAAGTTGTAGAGGAATATGTCTACTTACGACAGGTAGTAACCGCGGAGCCGAACCATGGCAGTGAAATCACTTGAAGAATTAGAATGGGGTGGATTACATTTGGCAAGCATTCTAAAGTCATGAATGGTAATTTCCACTAACCCTCAAGAGGAAGATATATAACAGCTGGGGTGCTGTGCAGGATGACCCGAGCTTCTCGGGCAGACGAGTTTGCTTCGAGCTCGCTCTGTGGCGGCTGTGGCATGAAGACAGTGCGGAGCGCGTCATAGCAGTGTTGATAAAAATGGCTACAAGAACACGCGTGGCGTTGGAAACACCTGCGGGAAATTTACAGTGGTTATCAAAGAAACACCGCGTGCGAACACGCCCGCGACGCCAATCCGTCCACATTTTAACAGTGCAGCTACGTCAGCGTGCCTGTAGCGCTATATTTTTGCCAGCTCCACACGCGCTTCTCTCAGACATGTTCGTGAGCGTATGTCTTCTCTCGGGCATGTTCTTTCGTCCCACCTGTATAGCATGGAAATTTCCACTCTCGAACGCAGAAAGCGTGCACACGCAGCACTCTAGGGCTACTCGTTTCGCTTCTATCAATTATTAGAGATATATATAAGAACAGGTGTTCACCAGGGGGGCTTGTATCATGGCGGCAACGCGGCTGTGATTAGCAACGTCGTGAGTGCGGTGAAACTGAATGCGAAACATCGTAGCCGCGTGGTGATATCACTTTTACTTCTGCGTGCGTGTCTGCATAGTCTGCGCAATAAAGCTGATAGATAAATCGTGCCGCTCGACGTGAGTATTGCTCCTCGGCTAGAGAAAACACGATCGGCGTACCCTATTTTCGCCGTGGCCGTCCGTCAATCAAGATTGTTGACGCATGAAGTCGGATAAAAACTCGGTGATTTTAAGAAGGCCTGAGTTCAACTCTTGACTGTTACCGTGCTGGTCTGACTGTCAAGCGTTTGATGCGGTGAACACTGAGCGGCAGCTTCTTTTCATATAAAATAATTTGGTGAGCTTCCTCTACTTGTGCAAGGCTGGAGCCATAAAGAAGCTTGTGATAACCTAGCTTCTTGCAGCTTTTTAAAGTGGTCGTCTACTCATATGCGTGGTTGGATTCGAAGTGAAAACTGCATCAGCTCTGTCTCAATTTTATTGTACTAATTAGCGGAGGTATAACAGTCATTAATTACACTGAACTGTCTTGTCCTCATAGATAAAGCCTCAATTGAAATGCAATTATCTCAGGTGCAATTCACAAGGCCATGATCAGTATGAAGCTATTTAACGTAACGCTGATTATCAGGTTACTAACATTCATCATAATAGTAAGGGCTAATTGGTATGGTTTTGCTTAGCGATTAAAGTAGTGCTAATTAGCATAGTTTAGTTATTTGATGAACTAGCATGCTTTAGCTCGGTCCTAACTTTACATGGCTTCATTAGCACGGTCTTTTTAAGAATTAGCATAATTGCCTCGGCCTTACCATGAACTGGCATAATTAGCTTGGTCATAGCACGTCCTGGCCTAACAAGTATACCGTCCAGCCAATAATCACCGTGAATAAACCGTGAATGATCCGTCCATCCATCTGTCCGTCCGCACCTGCTAAGTAAGTCCTCGAACTAAGTGGTCACGTACCACGAGCTAAAAGGGACAGACCCACGGCTTTAGAAGCTAATAGCTAATTAGCCGGCCGCACGTGCTCGGATGCTGGTGAGCGACAACATCAAAGACGGCGCCCACCGGCCGAGCAGCGCGCTAGAATGTACAAGCCGACCATGATTAATAACACGTGACCTCGGGTTTAGCTACGGTCGCGATGTTGTAAGACGCTCGGCCGGTGCTGATTTCAGAGGCCACCGGGCTGATTATTCTAAAACACATTTATTGCAGGCATTAAAAGCTTCAAAATAAAATAAACACCACGTGCATCTAAAAAATGTCACCACGAAAAGTTTCTGACACTTTTATTGCATGGGTGCATTTCTGCACTCAGTGGAACGACAAATAAATGAAATAAAATGCATCTGGTTTCAAAACACCGCCCAACTTGGTCGACCATTCTTGACGTGATGACTGGTTTCACCATAATCAATGAAACGCAGCGCACTGAGGGGTAGATTGCACTTTTTCGTCCTGTTGGCTCGTTTATAAGGGGGTGTCGCCAGAGCTCGGGAAGTTCCCGAGTTTCTCTAAACTCGGCTGATCCTGCAAGGCGCCCCTACATCTTGCCAGTACTTACGTGCGGAGCAGAAACCTTCAGGCTTAAAAGGAGGGTTCAGCTTAAATTGAAGATGATGCAGCGAACAATAGAAAAGAAAATAATAGGTGTAACCTTAAGATTCAAGCAAAGAGCAGAGTGGGTCCGGGTACAAACAGGGGATAGCCCCGCCGCGGTGGTCTAGTGGCTAAGGTACTCGGCTGCTGACCCGAAGGTCACGGGTTGAAATCCCGGCTGCGGCGGCTGCATTTCCGATGGAGGCGGAAATGTCGTAGCCCGCGTGCTCAGATTTAGGTGCACGTTAAAGAACCCCAGGTGGTCAAAATTTCCGGAGTCCTCCACTACGGCGTCTCTCATAATCATATGGTGGTTTTGGGACGTTAAACCCCACAAATCAAATCCAACAGGGGATAACGATATCATTGTTGAAATCAAGAAGAAGAAATGGACATGGGCTGGGCACGTAGCACGTAGGCAGGGTAAGCGCTGGTCATTAACGGTAACTGATCAAATTCCAAGAGAAAGCAAACGGGTAAGGGGAAGACAGAAAATTAGGTCGGCAGACAAGATTACGAAGTTCAAGTATGAAGGTATAGCGTGGTAGCAAAACGCTAGGACCGGAATGATTGGTGAAACACGGTGGAGGTGTTTACCCTGCAGTTGGCTGACGATGATGATGATTCGGTGCTCCCGATTATATATGAACAGGCACAAACTCTGCAGTTTTCTGTTAATTTGTTCTATCACCGACCTGTGAACTTTTCCAATGTTGTCCCTAAAATCCAACACTTCATGTAGGCTAGTGCTTTAAGGCACACTCCAGTGTGCAATTCCACATTCTACTGAAACACGATCCCTTGTTCTATCACCCGCCACCCACACGCACAAAAAAGGAGAGATCTTTCTTTTCTTCACCTGATCTAGTTTTGTAACTACGCGTTCCAAGGCAAGCTGACGTACCTTCGAATAGTCACACTCTTCCCCTAGAATTATCGCAAAATGTATCCATGCTTATTTTGTCTTTACCCTTACGGTAGTTACCCTGAGACGGTTTTGTTTCCATCGCTGCCATACAGTTTTTTCTTCTGCGTCTTTGGAGTTTGACTGGATATTCTTTGTTACCATGTCACATATTGTCAGACATATACATGATATTCAGCCTCCCATAGTTTTGTTTACTTTGAGTGAACGCTCTTCCCATACAAATACCACAAAGTATTTTTCTGACGCCTGATGTATTTTATGTTCCGTAGTCTCTCTTTGAAACTAATTTTCAAACAAAAGAAATTGCTACCGACTACAGCATCATCATACGTCTGCACACTGAAGAGTATAGTCTGTACGGTATCAGTGTTACACGGAGTTATTTTTGGCGTAGTGTAAAATATATGGCATTAGGAAATGATAATTTGTAGGGTTTAACGTACCAAAACCACCATATCACTATGAGAGACACCGTAGTGGAGGGCTCCGGAAATTTCGACCACCTGGGGTTCTTCAGCGTGCACCCAAATCTGAGCACACAGGCCTACAACATTTTAACCTCGATCGAAAATGCAGCCGCCGCAGCCGGCATTCAATCCCGCAACCTGCGGGGTAATTCGTAGGGTATTTTCTGAAAAGTGGTTGGCAACCCCTGGTGTGTGTGTGTGTGTGTGTGTGCGTGTGCGTGTGCGTGTGTGTGTGTGTGCGTGTGTGTGTGTGTGTGTAAGTGCTCCTGCGATTATGCTCACAGATTTTATCCTTGGTTCAAGCCAATAACTGGAAATATACATATACTTTGTCGGTACACAGACGTTATCGCGTAATTTTTTTGAACACCCGTTTTTTTTCTGTCTGGTTGAGCGCTTCACGTTTTCATAATAAAGATTTAGTGACTTTGTGTCACATATGCAATTTACTAAGTTCTGAAATATTTTCCTTGCGCTTGAAGCAAGACCATCGCACTAGAGACGTCAGATATGTCGTGCTTTCTTCTTCACTTTCTTCAACATCAAGGGCACTGCAAGGTGAACCATGATTTTACACAAGCTTAGCCCCCTTAGTCTTTTTACTTCTGTTTCAGAAACAATGTGACGATTAGCAATGCAGTGCTTTGACAGAAGCTCTGTAACACACTAAGTAAGGCACACTTGTTTTTTTTTTACCTCGACCACGTGTCACCGGCTAAACACGCGCCTATCGCTCGGCGCAGGTAACGACAGAATCAACGAGAGCTTTTACGATTGTTTGGAAATCTTGTGATCAGACTGCTCGCACTTAACGAGCAGTCGAGTTTATTTTTAAGTAAAAAGGGTAAGCCCTATACCCGACATTCATTTTAGATGAAATTTATGTTCCTTTTCCTACAGAACCATAAGAGTTACCATAAATATTTTATTAACACTGTGCTCATAAGCCATTTTTTTACTGAAACAGGTACCTAATTATTGTTAGGTAACAGCGATTAGATGTGGTGCTGGAGAAGAGCACTTCCTCACACAAAATTTTCATGTCAGCATATTGCCTAACACGTAGTCTAAATACTGGCTAAAATCTATGATTATAGATACTGTTGTGGCTGAGATAAAGGAGGATAAGTTAAAAAAAAGCATTTTTCGAGATAATTGCACTTAAAGTTAAAACTGTGCAGAATTTCGAAAGTACAACAAGATAAGAGCGAATTGACGGCCCCGTTCAGCAGGCGCCAGTCAGATACTCATGACCAATATAATTTCTTCTTTTTACGTTGAAACAACTTGCCTGGCAAGCCTCCATTGTCGCCTGCTGGACAGCCCTGTCAGCAAAGTATGCAGTCGACGCAGCTCAAGGGTGCGTATAGGCCCTGCACTGTGCATTACCTTGGCGCTATTCGAAAGGAGTTCAGCACATTCACACCGCCAGTGCCTCCTTTATAAAAACCTTCGCCTTGCGCAACACCTGTGGCGGCTGGCGAACGCTTGTTTTCGCCATCGTTGTTATAGCGGCAACATGGGCAATCAGAGTCTCAGCCATCTCGGGTGCCGCTGTTGCCATTGTGTGTCAGGGCCTCCACATATGTTGCGAGCCTCTTTGTGCGTTCAGCCGTGTTCAGCGTTTATCTTGGCTTTGTGAGATAGCTGCCGACAAGAGCGTAGCATGTTTTACGATGGGCTACTGTTGCGTACCGTTCAATAAATCCCACGAGAAAAAGAAAGTGGCTTCAGGTAGCACTGTCCTTGTACTTGAATGAACTCAAAAACAGCTGTGAAAATCGAAAGGCATTTTTGACGAAAAAAGCGTACGATGGACCAAGTATTGCACAGTTACCTGTATCAAGTACCTGCTCACAGAAAAGTTCGTGTTTGTTCTAACTCGCAAGTTTAACAGCGGTCCGACAGAGGCATGTTTGCACATTGCGAATGTCATCTGGTTGCGATGACTTGTGAGTGTTCATTCTGCTTTGTCAGGCTTGGAGAAGGTGCTCTATGGGCCTATAGTGACTTTGATTGGGCAGGTAAGCGTATACTTCAGTTCTTTGTTGTTTTTTTGTTTTTAATAAATGTGTATATTTGTATTGCATAATATATGTTAAATTGTGAATAATGATTTGACGTTGGAAATGTGTGCACATCCTGTATCTATATTCGGGAATCATTAAAATGCATGTTTTTCTTACATAAATGCTAAGCCTAACAGAAAAATAAGAAAACCTTGGTATAGGGCGAAAACACTTCAAAATGATCAAGAAAAAACTCAACTGTTCAAGAATGTTTTGCGTACAAGAGACACTGTGGCCTTTGATGCCTTAAAGCCTACAGGAATAAACTAACTGCATCATTACAGAAGACAAACACCTTTTACTATGACCACATGTTCTCTGAGATCTATCTACGGCGCCCCAACCAGGTTTGGAAAGCAATCAATCAGGCCCTGAACCGCAATGCTGTTCAGAATACTTTAACGGGAATAACAGTAAACGGGTATAATCTATCCGGTGTGCCTTTAGCCGAGCATTTCAGTGACCACTTTGCTAATGTGGTACAGCCACTGGGAAGCACTGTCCATACTCAGATTCCTTACCACAATTCTGACACAATGTATTTTGCACCCACAGATGAAGCAGAAATAGTGCGCACATTCTTATCTTCAAAAAACAGCAACGCTATTGATGTCGACAGATTTCAGGTTGAAGTGATTAAGCACGTGTTTGACCTCCTTGCTCCTTGTTAGCTTACGTGTTTAATCTAGTTCTTCAGCTTGGATGCTTCCCAAATCTCATGAAAATATCAAAAGTATCCGTCATATATAAAACTGGAGATGTTAATTATGCTAATAATTGCCGACCAATTTCAATTATACCTGTATTTTCGAAGGCATTAGAGAAATTAATTCTCTGTCGCCTGAGTAGTTTTCTTAACAAGCAAAACATACTTACAAAAAAATCAGCATGGTTTTCAGCGTGGCAAATCACACAGACTGCGTTGTTAACCCAAATAGTTGATGATCAAAAACATCGAAGAAAAAAAGCTTACGCTGGATGTCTTCATTGACTATAGCAAGGCATTCGATACCCTTTCTCATCACATTTTACTCGGCAAGTTAGACGCCTATGGGGTACGTGGTGTAGCTAATTTGCTATTTTGTTTATATTTGTCCGAAAGGAAACAGTGTGCTTCAATCGCTAACTGTTTTTCTTCCTAAAAAGTCACTTCTTGCGGTGTCCCTCAAGGAAGAATTTTAGAGCCAATGCTCTTCAACATCTACATAAATGGTATTGTCGACATAAATAACGATGCTGACTTTCTACTGTACGCAGATGACACCAGACTTTTTATTTCGAAAAAAAAAATCAGCTGAGATTGTTGTCAAAGCCCAAAGCGTATTATCAGATGTACTGCGGTGGTCTACTACTAATGGCCTGCGAGTAAATGCGAAAAAAAAATGAAGGCTGTCTTTTTCAGATCCAGAGGCACGGAAACTAATCTTCACCAATCGTTAACGCTTGAGGGAAAAGCCGTAGAAATAGTGGAGAAACATAAAGTTCTAGGTGTAACTTTTTCCGCTTATATGACATGGTCATGTCATGTGGAATCATTGACTAATTCATTATCGCGTGCTGCTAGAGTATTGTCACGAGGTCGGCACTTTATTCCGGAAAAAGCTAAAGTGCAAATCTACCATGCTTTGTTTTCCTCGCACATAAACTACTGCCTTCTTGTCTGGGGCACCACAACCTTAGGTAACGTAAAAACTATTCACTTATTGCAAAAAAAGCCACTGCGCTACATTGCAAATGTCCACGCAGTACTTCCGCTGGTACTTTGTTCCACCACTATGAAATAATCAGCATGCAACACATGTACAATTTTCGACTCATTAACAACTACTTCTTTGCGAAGGAACACTTCCGAACATTTCTGAAAGACTTAACAAACATATGTCTTCAGCACACGGATTCACGAACCTGAAGCATATACACGTAGCTCGTTGCTCGTTCTCGCGCGAATTATTTTCTACAGTCCCTTAGATAAACATTATCATCCCAACTTAATAAATATATAAATGATGAGCCCAACTTTTTAATGTTCACAAAAAGAGAAATGCGAGAATATTTTTTCACCCTGGCCTTGTATCTTTCTTTTTATCATGCTATGTTATTATTACTTGATGTATCGCATTTTTTTAGTCTCTGTCATGTTTATTTATATACTGTTCAGCTTATTCATGAGTGCAGATACATAGTTATTAGTTTGGTGTGTGTCTGTTTGTTGATTTGATTGATGATGATGATTTGTGGGGTTTAACGTCCCAAAACCACCATATGATTATGAGAGACGCCGTAGTGGAGGGCTCCGGAAATTTTGACCACCTGGGGTTCTTTAACGTGCACCCAAATCTGAGCACACGGGCCTCGACATTTCCGCCTGTGTCTGTTTGTTCTACTGTTGTGTTTGTAGAATATTCGTCAAATGTTTTGTTCTAACTGCCTACTTACAATACAGCAAATTTCTTTAACAGCTTTAATTTCGAAAGTGCTGCCATGTACGTGGGGCCTCAGGCACTCTCAAGTGGTTTTTCAACCGCTTTTCGCCTGAGGGATCCTCCTCCCTCAACTGGTTGTAAAAGACTTGTTGGAAATAAAGAATTAATGAATATGAATATGTGTCCACGCATGGGTGTGTTGCGCACGCTGCAGTTAAAGCGCTTGACGTTGTTGATTTTTTAGATTGCTCTTGCATCTAGCGATAAGCTGATAATGCAGTTAAAGGCAAGCATTTTTCTTCACTTGTCACACACAGAAGCGGGCTCGAGCTCAATGTCTGCACATAAATAAGATGAATGGTTGTTTTTCCTGCATTGAGGCATGCGGTTGCATGATTTTATCGAGTGAACCTATCTGCTTGTGTGCTAAAGAAAGTAGGTTATCGAATGCGATGTTTTTAGTACTGTTCTGGCGTCCTGTTCTTCCCTTACGTGATATCATGTGCGAAAGCTGGCGCTTTGAAAGCCTGGGTAACGTCATTCAGCGATTATACCCGTGATATAAACCCTGTGTGAGCACCGTGGGCCTAACACGCACTCGCCCTTCGAGGTTTGAGCGCATAACATAGAGGATAAACTGGTTTTATTTTGAGCACGCTGCGAGACGCACGCCAAGCTGCTGCATATAGCGAGGAGCAGGAATAAACTTTATTACTCAAAAAGAAGAGGTGGAATGGGGGAAACCAAGTTTTACGGGGTCTAGGTTGGGGTCCAGGGGGCCGCAACACTAGCAGACTAGTCCACCAGCATGGCCTGTATACGCGAATTCAGGCTCTTTAAGGACCTTTCCCAGGCTTCCGGTGAGGGAGACGGTGGCATGAGCTCCTCGGGTGGAGGGTTGTTGGGGCAACCCCATAATACGTGGTCTTGTCCTGCCTGTAGTAGGCCGCAGGTAATGCACTTGCGTAGTTGTTTATCTTTCATTAATGCGTTCAGCCTCCTCGGGCATAGTATACAACGAGTCTGAGCCCTTCACAGTGTATAGTTGCTCGCGCCCGGGTTAATGCTTCATCTTGAGGTAGATAAAGCCTTCTTTATTCTCAGTGCGGGATAAAGCCTTCCTTATTCTTGGTGCCGGCTGAGCCGGTTACCGTGGCTGAGTGCCAGATCCTTCGAATTTGGTTCCTGGGACCACACCACTGCCCGGTTTATGTTCCTTTGGGCTGTCTGGTGAGCGGCCTCAATTTCCGGGTTCTCACCGTGACCGGGAAACCTAATGAGATTGATTTCTTGTTGGGGTCATGCTAATTTCGGAGTGCCATTCTATTTGTATACCCGGCAGCATATACCTTGATAGCCGACGTCGAATCCGATATAATAAATTTCATGCCCTCAATCGTAGTTTCAATGGCAACCGCTGTTTCTTCTGCCTCGGTTGTGGAGCCAGCCTGAGTGGTTTATGTCCGCAGTGTGCGTTCATAGCCATCAACTGCCGCAATAACATATTTATTACCGCCTGCGTTACTGGCGTCCACATACGCTACACTGATTTGTTATCCAGTGCTTTTTTGAGTGCTTCCGGCGCTTCCCGACTACCCATGTTTTTTGGCAGTGGTAGGATTTATATCTTAGCTCTGGTTTCGGGAGGTATCTTAAGCCTCAGTGTGCGTCCAGTTAGTGCTTTACGTTTAGGAGCTTCAAGACGTCTTGTCCTTGTCGAGTGCAGGATAGTATCCACCACTGGGATGCTCGTTATGCTTGAACGCCTCCGCCCTGTTTGGGTAACTGCACGGGGTGAGAAGGCGCTGCATTTCCGCTGACAGAGGATTCCGTTGTTCACTCGCGCTTTTACTGGGCACCTAAAGCACAAAGAAGGCACTGACACGGGCTATATTGCTATCATTAAAAGGGTAAAAGGGTGCACAGCATTAAGAGAGCATAATTTCGGTGTTTGGTGTCCGAGGAAAACGTTTTTTGGAGCACGCTCTCACACGACAATCAGACGGCTCGTTATGGTTTGATGTTTATTACTAAGATATTTAATGATACATTTTGAATGAGCTCAATTTGGATAATTTGGCTGAACAGCATCAATAACAGATACTTCAAAGTGTTCTTTATGAGCGAATGGTAACACCATTCAACTGGGTTTTGTTGAATTTACACCAAGTTTCGGTATCTTTCGGGCAAAGGCCGTAGGATGGATTGATGTACTTTAATGCCATCTAAAAATATGTGGCCTGAACAGCTTTCTGCACGTCCTTCAAGCTTGCCCAATTTTTTTAACGGTCAAACGAAGACAGTATTGGTGCTTGCCAATAATGACACCTCTAAGACGTCCACGGCCAGATATAGACTTCCCGACCGAAAGCTTGATGCCTCGGCTTCCTTTCATTTTCGCAGTTCTGGGTCCATATTTGTTTTAAATGTGCCAAATGCACTGCAGCTTGCAAACTGTAACCTCTCCATACGGCTACGATGTAGGAACTGCAAACAATACCTTGCTACTTAAGAATAGAGGTATGGCAGGTCGTCGCACAAGTTTTGAAATATGTAATTGTTAGAGAAAAAAATTGCATAACATTGAATTCTTAGCGCCAAAAAAACGGAGACAGAAAGAAAAGACGTAGGCAACATGAGCGCACTGCGCTCATGTTTTCTGCGTCTTTTCCATTTGTCTCCATTTTTGGGCGCCTAGATTTCGAAGTTATGCGTATTTACCAACCCGCCCAGCTCGCCGCACTTCTCAAAAAAAGAAAAATCGCACTGAGACAACGAAACGACTAATTCATGTTGAGAAAAGGCTGCTGATTATCAATGATACAAACACAAAAAACAACTTTTTTCAATATTTGTGCCTACTTTTTCGACTTAAAGAAACGCGAACACACTACAAGACTACTATAAGTAACAGTAATATATATTATCTGAGGTTTGACGTCCCTAAACCGCCCTCATGATTACAAGGAAAGTAAGCCTATGAATTTGTTTTTCTATAGTCAGTGTATGGCCCTCAAAAAGTGCCATTTCGAGCAAATAGGTGCATCCCTTAGGTACTAACACACGAAAGTGAAAGCAGCTGCGATACCCGTAGGTATCCTCCATATCCCTGTAGTAGCATTCAAAAACGCGCTTGGCTCGCTTCACAGCATCTCGCCTTGTTCGCTGGCGCCACCTCCCTGTTTATTGAGCTAGATTTCGCGCTCTCTTGTGTAGCAAGCCACCGGCAGGTGCCGTTGTGCTCCTTTCAGCTGTAAAGCTTCATTGCACTGCGCCGAAAGTGGTATTTCAAAGTACCGTGCCATACTTTTGTTTAAACTTTGTAGCTCCATGCAAAACCATTTAAGCTACTACTGCTGAAAGTACGGTAAGTGCAGGCAGACAGGAAAATTGGGAGCGTTCAAGCCATCCGAGAATTTTTACGATTCGTGCGCCTTCATTTACACGCACTCAAATCACACGAGCAAGCGTACAGAGGGACAGAACCCGCCCCTTTCTCTGATGTGAAATCGCAGCTACGCCTCAGCAAGCTTTTCCGTAAGAAATGTTATAGTTAACGCAATCACACAGTCACCCAACCCATACGTATATCACAACGCCCTGGCCATGAAATTCACGTCTCTGTGTTATTTTCCACCCGAGTAGCATCACATTGAAATATTCTTTTACATGTATATGGCCACTGATAGGCACTGTTTCTTCGTTGCAGTTAATTATGCAATCTTCATGAAAGAAGGTAAGGCACGCCGTCACAGACAACAAAATAAGAGAACCAGAGCACACACACACGCCGATTATCAAATAAAATGGCGGGCTGTGGTGCAAACGAAAGTGAAGAGAAAACACATCGGTACCCGCTCAGCTATTGGTGCCGCCTGTCAACCAGACACACGTGCGGGTCAACACAAAAGAACTGTTCAGGCGTTTCATTTCCTCTGCACAGAATAATTCCCCGAAGTTAGGACATGATCGGAAACATTCATTTCCGTATCATGCTTTTGTACAAGCAATGCAGTTTTCTGACAATGTGGGCGCTCTTCAAGAAAAAAATTCATTATTATAGCGTGGCAGTTTCGAAACGTCTAGGGTTTAAGGGTTAGGCTTAAGGTATTCAGGACCTGTGTATGGGGTTTTGTAATGTTTATAATCTACTATGGTGCCTTTGAGGACCAGTAAGTTAGTTGGCGGTGAATTGGTAGACAAAGTTTTCCCCTTACTTGGTTGGAGCTCACAAAGATTTGCAATCCTTAGGAATACCGCGTGCGCGGTCATGCATCGTCACCCAATCACCACAGTAGTGAGCCTGGCGAGCGATGTTCTTCTGAGTATATGCATCAAAACTTATGACACTTCTGAAAAAAATCTACCTTCACATCAGAATTAAGAAGAGAGCATGGCACAAATTCTTTTAGCGTGATCGGTTGGTGATTGCAGAAGCCCAGACATTATCTGTACTTCGGACGGGCAGGCATGATTGCGGATAAACCAAAGCATAGTGCGGGCTAGAAACAAATAAATAGCAATTACTTAGTGGGCATATGCAGGATTTTAGAGATAAACAGGTGAGCGTTTAAAGGAGCCGAGAGTACTACAAATGAGGCTTTGCATGGCTGGAAGTTGAGCTAGTTGGCAGAAATTTTTCTCGTACAAATGGAATCATACTTGTCTATAGCGCCAAGCCGGCCATTCCAGCTGCCATTTTCTGCAGAAATATGTAAAGACCGACGCCGTAACGATACCAACTTTGATAATACTGCGTACTAGGCCCTTGTGCTATAACTTAGGCAAGACCGGAAGCTTGTATGCTAACGTACCGTACAAGCTGCGGCCAACAGCAGCCACGCGTTCCGCTGCTCTAGACAAGTGTGATCATAATTCTACGAAGGCAAGGCGCGCAAACACGGCTACAGCGGAAGCGAACGAAAAAACACAAATTCACACTATCAACCGAAAGGCAGCGCGAAACTTGACTGCGCATGACCGGGTAAGGTAGCTCCACCAGTCACTCACGCACACGTGCGCGTCTACACGAGAGACAACTACATGTTTACATATTTCAGTTCTTTTAAATGAAGGGTAATTGAAAGCTGGCTCACGCATGCCTTGTCACTATATAGATGGTTTCAAGATTGCAAGCATTTTTCCCCAAAAAAAACTTCCGGTCATTTCATTTACCAACTCGTAACTTGGAAACTGAAAGGTCGCTTTCACGTTTTTTAATACTACGGAAAGTCTTTTATTAGTTTTTCAGATTAAAAGAAAACGTGAGTGATGTTCAAGGCGTTCTCTTGTAGTTTTTATGTAGCTCAAAAGAACATTTATTTGAATATATTTTTCCAAATGATGAAAGGAAAGTGTAGAAAATCAGCGGGCTATTTTCTAACGCTCTTCTTGCCCACCATTATTATTGCGGCACATCAGCGGATGTAGTCCGTAGTCATGAAGGGTATGTGTTTGTGAACAGTGAAAAAGTCTATTCGTCGCTTTTCTATTGAAATGACAAGCGTCGACCATTATATGCAATACTTCGTTTTGTGTGCTTTTCTAAAACGGAAGCTTTCATGAATTTAGGCCTACATTTACAACATCGGCAATACTTTGGAAGACTATGCGACACCCCAGTTTTACAACCTTTCGTGCTCCATTAGTATCTGATCAGGAAAATGGCTTGTCTACCCTGCTTAGAAGTGGCCGTAAGTGATATGAACTTTGTAGACAACACCAACTACGCACAGACTTTAAATTTGGCGGTGTTTTAGCACGACAACATAAAAGAGCTTGTTCCGCAGAAACTCCGGCGTGGGCGTCACTGGTGGTGAGCGAAAAATCATCATCTTGTCCACGACCGAAAAACTGAGAAAGATGGAAGTGCAAGTGAAATAAATCTAAAGCTCCTGGTGTGAGTGAGGATTAAACCCGAGCCCTCTGAGTGGGAAGCAGGTGTTTTACCACAAAGGTGGCCCCAAATTTCGTTCAAACTGCTTTGAAAAAAAAAACACTATGTGATTGTCATGTAGTAGAGGCAGTCTCCCTAACGCGTCGTGTATTACGTGGCAGAAGCGTAGAATAGCGCCTGACATCCAAAAATGTTAATAAAGCTACGAGTGGGTGTTTTAAAGGCCCACCTAATACAAACAATTCAGACATATTCAAAAATTATAAGTAGCATAAGCATCAACAAAGTAAACAGGTGTGTAGGTTCACGTGTTGCCCTATACGCACGCAAAGTGGACCCATCGCTTATTCGCAAAAGGAAAAGTTGAAGCGTAGTGGGCTCTTAAAAACTTTGCTTGTAGAAAAAAGTCAATGACACTTTGAGACTGCCAGTGTTACGCGCACAGTCGTTCGTTTCCTTGCGGCACGGTTGAGGCATGCACCGAGAACCGAAGCAGGCTAGCAGTTCAGAGGGTGCTGCGCAGCTAGGAGTCCCGATTGCGCTATCGCCATCTACTCTTGAAGGTGAAGCTCTTGCACCCTCATTTATAAAGACGATCTTTCTTGGGGACTTTCCACGCAAAAAGTTTGGTCTATCTGTCTGTACATTTGTCCGCTTGTTTATTCTTAACGGCAGCGGGTACTTGAAACGGCCGATCATATCCGCAGCGCCCACCAATGTTGCTCAAGGTTGAGCGTTCATGCTTGTGCGATTGTCAATTAAAAGCAATTATTACGCATGTCTGGGGCACCATAACAACACGTATATGGTCTGCATATGCGTCTTTTACTAGAAATGGCATACATAAGTAATTTTAAGGACCGTAGCGCTTATCATGCTGCGCTGACCATGCAACGCTTGCACGGAACGAGGAGGGTTTCCAACACTTTGCTAACACGAGACGGTGGTGGCACCTACCTGTCACCTTGCGTTCTACAGCTTATCACCTCTGAGATGAGCGCGCACACCCATCTCAGAGAAACGCACTTTGTTTTCTAAAGAAACTGCCAGATGGCGCTCATGCCTCACGTGTGACGTGCCTAGAAGCGCTCGTTCGCCTCCGCTGCACGCTCGAGGCACTCTAATGCAGCACCTCCAGAATACCACTCACCTGTTATCTTGCGCAGAACATCAAATAAATTGCTTGTTCACTCTCTCCACACAAAAGACTATCGTCTTTCGACGACATTTGTAACACCTCGCAGATACGGGGTCAATTTTTGCAGAAAGAAATGTTCCACCACTTTTTTTTTTTTCAATTTTATCGGCTCATTATTACTACGAAAAGCGCATATCTTAGAAATCCTAGTGACATCTGTAAAAAATACGTCACTGCCACATCTAGTTACCGCTTTCTTTATACATGTAACATGTGCAATGAACAATGGATATATCATACCTATCCTGTCTTACTTGTCTGTGTTCTGACTGCATTGCTAGGAGCAAAGTCAACAAAACGTAACCTATATCTTGTCTGCCCGTTTCAGAAAGATTGTAGGTAGAGGTAAAAAAGAGGGTTCTTTGTAAAAAAGTTTATCAGCCAGTTAAAATGCTTTTAATATAAGCAAAACTAATTTTGTTTTTGTTTTTACGTGCTGCTAATGATAAAAGAGGAACAGTGAAGATGAGACGAGTAAGTGTGCGAAGTGCCAACTACTGTGGAGTCAGCTTGCGGGAATTGCGCGTGAGCGTTGGGGCGTTTTGCTTATGCTAGAACGTGAGGATATACATTAACAGCGCACGGGTTAGCGAGGGCAGTCACATCCGCTTCTGTAGATTTTCCCCTGCTCCACTCGAGGGACGTAGTCGAAAAAATGTGCGAAGTCGCGCGTTAGAAACTTGGGCTGTTCCCCATGGATTATGTAGGTCAACTTGGAATAACGGTAATTTTGTTGCAGCATTCAATTGTGAGAACGGCATCAGTTCTTAAACTCTTTTTTCACTCGCAAATATAAAGCACATGCATCGGCATTTTTATTGCTCAGCTTGACAACCACTGAAACGTGTCTTGGTGTGTTTGCTCATTGAGATGGTATAGGAACCCTATAGAATTTAAGAGCAGTTGTTCGTGAGGTCCACGACATAAGGCACAAATCAAACAATGAAGGGCTGCTTAGCATTTCCTAAACATGCTCCATTTCCTGGGTGGTTCATTACAAATTACGCGATGTAATGCAATAAGCTCTGCCGCTCCCGATGCCGTATGGTTGAATAGCTCAATCTTTATGGGGGCGATTTTCGCAGGAAATATTGCGGGCTCATGCAGACCCGTCCGCAGTGTTTGAAGCATCAGTACGTGTGCTGTGAGGGTTAACATGACAATATAAGCCAATGCAGCTTTATAACGCATATATTTGCCTTATTTATTTTGTTATATTGAGAGTTTTTTCATGAAGGCCACGCATCTTCCAACATCACTTGCATGCTGTTTTTTTTTCTCAAGAGGGTTTTATTTATATCACATGTACATAAATAGCCAATTCACAGTAGGGCTCTGCTTCAAGCATTTTGTGAATTCCTATTGTCAATCTCACATGAGCACAAATGAAGGGTGCCTAGAATGGCCAGTTGGTACATGATACTAAGTGAAAACAGCCCGAAAACGGGATGAGACGAAGTAACACACTACACGAGCGCTGACGAACAACTAGCGCAAGTTTACTGCGCCGGAAAAGAGATACCGTAAAGAACAACTAAAAAGAAACAAAAAACACAAACTATCGCATGATTAACGGCGATTAAATAACAGTGAAAGTCCACCACTGGTGAACATATCTTAATAGGATTCATAAAAACAAAAGTCTATTTCTCTAAAAGGGTGATTGAAGCATCGCTGACGCACGTGCTCTCCTGATTATTGATATATACGGCTTCATCACGTTCGATTCGAATGCGATATTTTGAAAGCACCTCACAGTCATTTAAGAGCGGGTTACAACCACACGTTGAATATTGAGCTGCCTAACTGCTGATTATCGAAGACCTAAGATAACGCGCATGCTCTCCAAGGCGACCATTCAAGCAAAAAACACTTCGCCTAGTGGTATCCGTAAAACCTATTAAACAACTTCCTTCCTTCCCTCTTTCAGTATATGTATAACATGTGCAATAAGCAATTATTATATGCGTATACCTATCACACTTTCTTTGTAATTGAGTTCAGACTGCATTGCTAGGAACAAGGTGAGTAACAAGCGAATTGAGAAAGCTCATTGTTCGTCGTGTGATCGTACCCTGCTTTTCAATGACTGTGAGATGCCCTTAAGATATCGTAGTCCCATCGAACGTAATGAAGCTGTCCATATAACAATGATCAGGAGAGCACGTGCGTCAGCGGGGCTTCAATCCCCCTTTTGGAGAAAGAATTTTGGTTTGTATCAAGCTGATTTAGATATGTTGACCTGTAGCAGACTTTACCTGTTATTTATTCACCATTCGGTACGCGACAGTTGATGCGTTTGTATTTTTAGGTCTTTTTTACGGTATACATATTTTCTGACGCAAAAAACTTGCGCTAGTTGATTGATTGATATGTGCGGTCTAACGTCCTAAAACCGCTACAAGATTATGAGTGACGCCGTGCTGGAGGGCTCCGGAAATATCGATCACCTAGGGTTCTTTAACGTGCACCCAAATCTGAGCACAATGGCCTACAGCATTTTCGCTTTCATCGAAAATGAAGCTGCCGCTGCCGGGATTCAATCACGCGGCCTGCGGGTAAGCAGCTGAGTACCTGAGTCATTAGACCACTACGGTGGGGTAAACTTGCGCTAGTTGTTCATGAGCGTTCACGTAGTTTGTTACTTATTCTCGTCCCGTTCCAGCACCGTTTCCACTTGGTACAAAAGAAGGTAGCATTGAAGCCTACCACTATACGCATGTTGCATATATGTATTGTTTTCTGCAGCAAATAGGCAATTCACAATTATTTTTGTAACTTAAGCATCATCTGTGTACCTAACTAAAGAAAGTAAAATGTCAAACGGTATAAGGAGCACGTTGTTCCCATTACGGAAGTTTCCTCTCAGCGTTCAAGTCACTCTTATATGCAGACAAAACGTAAAAAAAAGCTACACTCGTTGGCACTGCAGTGTGCACAGAAACAGGCAGGGAAAATATATAAAGAGAGAGCCCGCGAATACAAAGTGAAAGTGTGAGGAGATGAAAAGGAAGCGTGGACCCAATAACGTATACGCATGTCGGCTTTCCGCGAAAAGTCGCTAGTTTGCGCACTTTCATCGCGGCACTCCTTACAAGAACGCGATCTCTAACAGCGTCTGGGCCATCTCTGGGTGCCGCCGACAAGTGTGACTAATCGATATGGAAACGGTAATGGGTTTTGACTTATAGAGGGAGAAGCCGCAGCCGAGCTAGAAGCCGCGACTAAGCATCAAAACCTGCCGCAGCAAGGCAGAAAGCGCGCGCGGCGGCCCTGGAATCGCGCCGCGGTCGACGTGAGTGGGCGCGCGCGTCTGTCGGGCTGTCGTGGCGTGAAAGTAAACACGAGTTCCGTTTTTCGTGTGTTGTTATTTGCTTTTTTCTCTCTCTTTCTCTTTGTAGCTGGGCTCGCTGCGGCAGCCTTTTCGAGTGGGTGGACCGCATTCCGCTGATGGCGCGGGTCCCCGAGAGTCTATGCGCCGAGCGTTTGCCGGCAGCGAGATTGGGCGCACGGCAGCACTCCACCACCGAGAAACAAGGTTGTGGAAGTTGTGGCCGTCGAGGTGGTCGAAATGCGCGCTGGCATGTTCAGGCAGACTATGTGCTGCTTGTTGCCTGTCGCGAGGACCATGGTCGTTGCTCGTTTACATCTGTATGGTTGGCAGCCACCATTAAGTAGGTGGAGTGGATTTTTTTTCTTACTCTGCTAAAGTGATTCTGCCACCCGAAGGCAGGCTGTCACGTGTTCCCCCCTCGTTTCTCGCTCCCTGTCTACAGCGTTGACAGACTCTTTAGAAGAGGAACTGGTATGGCACCCAAGGAACGTCTTGTTCTGCTGTAACCCTCAGTGGTCGAAAGATAGCGCTCATATGGCATGGTCTCTATCAAGGCGACACGTAAAATAGCAGACTACAAGGCGAAAATAACTTTAAAGAGATCCCGTTGAGTTCTCTTGCATTTCGTTTTTTGAGAGAGTTCAATGAACGGTGCATAAAGTGTAGAATTTTTATATCGCCCTGGCATTAAAATTACTCAAACAAGTATGTCCGTGTATTTTAAATAATTATTTATTTCATCATTTATTTATTCATTGCAACCTACATCACCAAAGTGGGCATTACAGTCGGGTGGTGACGAAAAAGAAACACAGTGTTACAGTCTGAAATGGCGTAAATTTGCGCAGAAGCACCTGCGTATTCACAAAAAACACCCCTTGTGGTGACGAACAAAAAGCATCGGCTGGAATATGAGCAACACATGCATCCAAAGTATTTTATTTACGAATAGTAAAAGGAAAGAAAGAATTAGCAAATAAATCAGAACGACAGCTGAACTCGAGGATATTTTTAGTGGTCTTTTCTATGTGACACGTAGTGTGGGCTAATCATGTATAAACCCTTGTTAGTGTGAGTTTCATCACAAAAATTCGAACGTTAACTTTAATCGCAATAATTTTCTGTGCTGTTTACGAGGTTTCCGTGCTAAGTTACATTTATTGCAAGTAGTAAACTTAAACTGCAGGTACTAGCCTCTATGGTATGGAGTGATAATTTATAGCATAATCAATACGTCCGATGAACTATAGACTACAAGCGTGCTTTTACCTCATGTCTATCTCATTTAGAAGTCCATGTCAGTATTAAGAGCAAACGAAAATGAGAAAAGGGAGAGTGTAAGGACAGTAACTATGTTACCCTGTTCTTTCATTGTTTTCCTTTAGAGCTCTTTATACGAATTATCATACTTTGCCATCTTCCCCGCTTTTCCGACCCTACGCCTTTCCAAGTTGCTTTCACTTGAACCATTTTTACTAGTTGCAGAGTTTCCATACCAAGATTGGCAGCACATTTATTTATTTATTTATTTATTTATTTATTTATTTATTTATTTATTTATTTATTTATTTTTACATGCTGCAGCCCCAACAGAGTATTGCAGGAGTGGGAGAAAAAACAACAACACACCAACATTCATCACCAGGCTTTCAGAGATTTTTGAAGGGGTAGTAAACGAACACTTTTCCGTAGAGACTTCCAGGCTTCTGTAGTTGAAAGAAAAAGGCTGTATTTGTACATGTCAGTGTGGGCGAAAAAAGTTGCAATGTTAAAAGCATGATCACTCTTTGTAGACAAAGATTTGAAAAAATTTAGATATGTTTCGAGAGTGCTGAAGTGAGAGCGATTGATTAAAATGAGCAGAAATTTTAGGCATTCAACTTGGCGATGCTTCGCAAGTGGAGTGAAACCTAGCTGGGGAAGGAAATTTGTTGCGGAAAAATTTCTGTCATATCTTTTGCATACAAAACGCACAGCTTTATTTTTTTAACAGCTCCTAGTTTCTTGACGTAACGTCGCTTATGGGTGTTCTAAATCACACTGCCATATTCGAGAACGGGTCGAATAGGGGTTTTGTAGGTAAGTAGTTGAGTTTCCTTAGGAGCAAGACAGAGCGTACAATGTAAATAACCGAAACTCTTAAGGGCTCTGTCGCATGTGAGGTCAATATGTTTGGACCATAATGAATTATTTGTCATAAGAATACCAAGATACTTATATTCGGACACCCTACAAAACTAACATTGTTCATAGTCAAATGTCCACGGGCATGAACATCTGGTAAATGACAAAATGACTGTCTTAAAAAGGGTTACATTCCTTTGCGAAGATTTCGACCAGCTACAAAATGAGAAAATTAATTGTTAAGAACGACATGATCCAGTGCAGATTTAACAGTATGATACAGGTTGCCGTTATCTGTGAAAAGGCGCATTTTCACAGACGTGTGCAAAGGTAGGTCATTATTATAAAGCAGGAATAAAAGGGGTCCTAGCACAGGACCCTGGGGAAGTCCTGGTGAAACCTGCATCGACGGTGAGCAAGTAGAGTTGAAGCACAAGTATTGTGAACGCTGCTAAAGAAAGTCAGATATCCCGCCAACCAATTATGTGTTCTTTAGTATAGCAAACAATTTGTGCAATAATTTAATATGTGATACAGTGTAAAAGTCCTTGAAAAAATCAATGAATATAGTATCAACCTGATCACCTACGTCTATAGAGCTGCTGATGTCACGGACGAATTCTGTCAGTTGAGTAGTGGTGCTAAGATCACGTCTGAAACCATGCTGGGAAGTGTTCAAAGTTTTGTTTGTTTCAAGGAATTCTATGATGTTTTCGAAGATAATATGCTCTATCATTTTACAAAGATATGCTGTTAAAGAGTCGGGTCTATAATTGCTTATTAATTGAACACTAACTGATTTAGGTAAAGGGAGAACGGGAGCACGTTTTCACTACGAAGGAAGTGTCGCTGAGGAAATAGATGTTCTTACAATAATTGTCAGGTATCTGCTACATTAAAGAGCGTATCTAACAACGGCAGCTGTCAGGATGCCATCGGGAACGCATGCTTTCATGGTGTATAAGTTAAAAATGAGATTGAATACCCCCTTAAGCGACACTATCACATCGGCGAAGTCAGGTTAAGATTATGAATGAAAAGCAGAAATGTCTGAGTTGTCAGTCGTAAATAATGAGTGGAGGTAGGTGTTGAAGGCTGAAGCGATTATATCCGGATTAAAAACTTCAACATTTTGAATTGTCCCTCTGTTTGATGAAGAACCAGATGATAGGATAGCCTTCCATAATTTACGGAGATTTGCTTCCATTAGCTTCTACAAGGTAACCTAATAATAACGTTTTTTAGCAGTCTTCATTTTAGTAGATAGTTCTTTTTTGGCCCAAACAAACTCTGATATACCAATTATTTCCTAAACAGCAGAGCTGTTAAAGCCGGGCGGGTTCTGTCTCTCGCAAACAGAAAACCATGACCATCGTGAACCGACACTGCTCACTTAGTCTTCTTCTTGGTCGTCATCTTCTGCTTAACTCCCTAAAGACGTCCGCTGATATCTCCGGAGAAGGATGCAACAACTCCGATGAGCGAAACGAGTGTGGAGAGGAAGTGAAAAAAAGAAAATTAAAGGTACAGAAAGAGAGATTCTAGGGGGATTTTTGTTTCTTTTTTCGCGAGACGAGGTTCGACCCCGCGTACCCGAGATCTGAAGGCGATCCAGGCACGCCAGCAGAGCAGAGTCTTGCAGGGCGTAGTACAGCGATTAAGGATCTGGAACAGGAGATTGATGGTGAGGAGGACAGATGCGGGGGTGATGAGGAGGGAAAGGAGGAGGCGGAACAAGAAAAGTATAGCATATAAAGAGATATATATAAAGAATGAAAGGCCGGAAGAAGGTGGAGAACGAAAGAGAATCGAAGAAAGAGAAAGAAATTTAGAGCGAGACAAGGAGATAGAAAGGAAAAAGTAGCGAGGAATACAGAGAGACATACTGAAAAAAAAAATGTAGAGAAAGAAAGATAGAAAAACCGAGAAAGAAAACGAAACTGAGAGAGACAGAGGAAGAAGTAGAGATAAACAAAGACGAAAAAGACATTATATACCAAAGAAAAAAAAAAGAAAAGAAAGAAAGAGAGGAATAAAGAAGGAGAAAATTTGCCATTAGTAGCAACACAGCCAAAGCCATGACTAAAGAGGTGTCCATCAGCTTCCCTATCTGTTTTGCATTGCGCCTGCATTGCAAGCTACGCTAATGTTGTTAGGGGTGAAGCTCTTCTTAGTCTAACCTTGTCAGGCGTCACGCGTAACCGATAGAAGAAGAGACGAGAAAGAAAAGGTGGTATCTCCCAAACAGTATAATAGACAGCGCGGTCTCATATAAGTACATACAAATTGCAGTTGAGTGAGGATATTCTGGATGTCGCTTACTCCCCTATTGGCTGCTGCGAGGGCTGTGCTTGTGTACGTGGAGAACGACTGTCTCTCTCAGTCTCCTGGATAGTCGCCGTACGTGACGGATCGTTGGTGGGGCATGGACGAAACAGAGAGGCGGGCACGTTGAAGATGGTGGCGCTCGGCTTCCTTGGCTCGCGTCGCGTCGGTGTTACCCGTGCGCCATCTGCATCTTCAGGTACAGGTAGATCTCAACATGGCAATCCTTTCTGGGCCATGAAGGAGTGTCATTGACCATTTCGCCCATTAGCGTTGCCGGAGTGTTCAGGTACAGGTAGATCTCATCAACGCAATTCTTTCTGGGCTGCGAAGGAGTGTCGTTGACCACTTCGCCCATCAGCGTTGCCCATTCCTCAGGTACAGGTAGATCTCAACATTGCAATCATTTCTGGACCGCGATGAAGTGTCGTTGACCACTTCACCCATCAGCATTTCCGGAGTCTTCAGGTACAGGTAGATGTCAACATGAAAATCCATTCTGGGTCGCGAAGAAGTGTTGGTAACCACTTCGCCCATCAGCATTGCCGGGGTCTTCAGGTACAGGTAGATCTCAACATGGCAATTCTTTCTGGGCCGCGAAGGAGTGTCGTTGTGACGTAGTGTCAGGTTTTAGGTCCAGGACAGCTAGCCAAGAAACAATCGAGCCACGAGTTCACACACACAGACACAAAATATATTTACGCGGGAAAAGCAACTAGTAATGAGCATTTCTAAACATAGTCTATCCCATCCAGTTCTATGAAAAATCTCTCACTAATTCAAAGTTTCTCGCCGTTTTTTGCTTGGGCTTGGACGCTAATCGCTCGGGGTGACGCGAATGCGATCGGACGCATCGACGCATGCACGGACGAATGAACGGACGGGTGCTTTGGCCCACTCTTCATTATTCACTCCGTGGATATGCTGTGTTTTTTTTCTTATTACAGTATGTGCACTGCGAGGGAATGAAAGTTAGTGTATTCTAAAAAAAAGTACTTTGTAGACTACGAGTTGAAGACTCGTTAATGTCACAGGGTTTCCGCTACGTGGGTATGCCTTGAACGTTGAGCGGCTTCACTCCAGCAGTACAGTTAGCTCTCTATATACGTTGAACATTGATAAATTCCGCTACTTGTTTAAACATGTAATCCCTTTTTAATTGAATAAGACTTGTGAAGCCAGCAGGATCCTCCACACCGTAAACAACATCTCGGCGAAGCTGATTCATCTTTCCTCCATTGTTTTCAAGTGTGGAGTACATGATGAGATCAATTTATCTGTTCAAGTTTCTGCGATGAATGCTTCTATATTCGCCACACAGCTTTCCAGATATGGGTGGAGGATACTGATTTGGTTGGAGGATGAGGCATGTATGTATAACTAATTCAACAATGTTTATTTCAGACTAGGGAAAGGCATGGAGGTGGTGTACAAGCTATTTCATAGTGTTCTTGAGTGTGCGGTTAGAAATTTATGAGCGTGAGCAATTTTAGGCCGACCCACTGAGCAAAGTTGTCCGTAAAACAAGTCGCTGAATATACATTATATATAAACAAAAAATAATGTTGGTGGCTATTTTATTCCGACTCATCTCGTACCTATTGGGCTAAACAAGCACGGATGCAGAAGGTTAATTTGTCATATCCATATAAATACATTTCAAAGGTGGTACAAAACAAAAGCGAAAAGAGGAGGTGGCTGGTTTAGGCCAATTGGGCAGGAGACCACTTTGAATGAAGGCTTTGCTGAAAACTTTGGAAATAGTTGAATAAAAGCCTTCTTTTGCAAAACATGTAAAAGCAACATGGATGTATCAAGGTAAAGGTACACCCAAAAAATTCCTTTTTACGAAAATTTAGGTCAAACACGGCACATCCCTGATGTCTTTCAGTTCTCACAGGATATGTTCCTTTTGTTAGGACATTTCTTCACCGATGAAAACAACATCCGTATGTATCAAGTAGGCTAGAAACAACTCCAGGAGGGTCCATAGTATACCTGCTGCAATACGCTGATGAAAAAGTAAAAGGAAAGACGTCGTGTTGATGCTGCTATAGACAACAATGTTAAAAAAAAAGCCACGAGCATAACGTGCACGGGGAATTTGAGTGCGCGACGTAGGACGTCGTTGGCCACAAATAGCGCAATACTGACCTCTTTGTCCCCCTTTACATTTGCGTCTTGCAAGCGTGCCTTTCCGTTTCCCGAATATTTCGTGGTATTTGTCACAGTTACATCAAATCTAGCGCTTACGCGTCATGCAGGTAATTGCCAAAGGAAATTCTGTGTTGAATTGGTCAATCAATGGCCTCGAACGGGTATACAAAGTACTTCATCTATGTTGCGTTGGATGCAGGCTAACTAACACCATATATTTTACTAATTAGGCAACTTCAGCAATTTCATAGCAGTACGTTGCGGTTAGTATACGTGACCAAGGGGATAACTGCAGCATTGCGGTGTAGGAGTCATGAATTGGGAGGAAGGAGGAAAAAATTAGAAGAACGCTTAAAAAGAAATTGCGGCAGCTTATCTATTCGCCTGCATCTATATTATCTCTGTCGTTCTAGACGTGAGTTTATCCCCAAGTTTATTCGATGTACTACACATATCAGGAGGACTGACTTTTGGCTGTCTGAGAAGGAAGATCAGAGTACCTTATTGAAACAAGAAAGAAGCTGGCCCAGTTTATTGCGAAAACCTACAAATTGGGTGCTGAAAGGCTAACCCCATCTGAGAAAAAGAAAAATTACCTGTTTTTTAAAAATAAGTATAGCCCAGAGCCTCGCTTTAAACAGCTATAGAATTTCGATGATGTAACAATGTGGAGGGCTGTAGTTCAGGGGCATTTTTAGTGAAGCCCTACTTGTTCAATGCTTGGTCATCCACAGGCATCACGATACCGGCAAAGCCTTGGGCCTACCGGTGCCCTAAGTGGGCAAAGACACCCACTTATAGCCTGGGGGCATTACCCTCAGGCCTTAGTTTATCTGGACCATAATAAAGCTCTCGTGATGTCATGCTAGGAAAGCTTAAATATACACGCATTTCAACGCCATTCACTGTTTGAATGCTGTCAAAATTATTTCATTTGATGCTGTGGTCGTATAAACTGCGTTCATAAAAACGTGCGCCAATGGCTTTTTTTTTCTTTTTTGTTCATCTGTCTCTTACTCTACGGGCTAAAGAGGAAGCTTTCTAAGGTTTACCCTGTCATCCTATAAGCACTGTATACGTGAGCGATCATTATCCAGGCTCTTGTTAACACTCCTCACAATCCCCTCCCCCCCACCACCACCACAAGCGTATGCTACTTCCCTAAATGTTGCCGAGCCCTCTCCGAATCCGATCCCCTAACAGCTGACTCAGCGGCCCCTCTGAAAAACCAACTGTGACTGACGGATTTCCTCGGCGAGCTCTTAAGGAGGCCGCCATCGAGATGTGAGTGTCCCAACTACCCTCTCTTTATTAATTTGCTAAGCAGCACTTCCTCGGTTCTACCATAGCTACAAATATATATTCAGGTAGAAAAGACCCTAAAGACGCAGGTACTGCAAAATTGTGTTGTCCTTGCGCCTTATACCCTCCCTCACCCCTTTAAAATTTGTGTTTTTTTTAGTTTGAACTCATTTTTGTTAATCGTGTTACATATAGCACTTCTCTGCCATTCTAGATGTACTTAACGTAAAGCCGGGCGTTGTTTGCGCGACAACTTGACTGAATCGCCCGGGTAGCTAATTTGAAACATTCGCACAATGTCGATTTATTTTATTCCATGGATATTTCGGAGCAGCGAATTCTAAGCCGTGCGGGGCCATGTTTAGATCATCTGACTTCAAAGGCTTCATGGTTGGTTATGTTGACAGTGCACTTAATGAACTTCAAAAATAATTTTTTAAAACTCTGAGTGAAGGAGTTTATTTTTCATCAGATTTCTTGGAGTTTTTTTTTAAATATGCTGATAGTTTGAGGATCTTTATTGTACGTGGATGAGTTCGCTACAGCTCCACTTTCTTTCACCATTTGCCGGTACATGTGTCCTTACCAAATGACGATGTGAGCAATGGTGAATCTGTTTGGCTCTACACCAATATACAGAGATTAATCATCTAATATCGTCTCCTTCAGGGGATCTGTCACTGTAGGCCGAGTTTTACGCCTTTATTTCCAGCTGTTTTTCAAAATACATTTCTTCGAAGTTGAAAACAGTTTCGTTCCTTTTTATGTTTTCAAGAAAACTGAAATCAACAAAATCTAAATCACAGCATATCCACGGGGTGAATGATGATGAGTGGGCGAAGCTCCGGAGAGAATCATCAGTAAAACCGGAATCTTTCGGGTGTAATTCGCCCAGTAGATCATCGTGTAAAGACATCATGAGAAACACTTTATGTGTATATACAGAAAGTAACTTTTATTTGTCCTTAGAGACAATAAATGGCTTGTGATGTTCATTCATTATGACGGCTTTATGGTCCGTGAAATGAATAGTGAGCGGATCCTGTATAGGTTGCAGTGGAAAACTTGCAAGTACTAGGTCAATGCATGTTCCTCTGATCATGGTTGGTTTCTTAAGGTCAAACGATATACATCCATGCGGTAATCCATGCGTCCGTTCATCTGTCTATGCGTCCGTCCATGAGTCCGTCCATCCGTCCGTACGTCCACGCGTCCGCCAATCCGTCTGTCAGTCTGCTAGTTTGTCTGTCTGTCCATGCGTCCATCCATGCGTCTATATAGCGAACACTCCAAGTAACGCCATCTCCCATCTCGCATCCCCTGTAGCACATAGCCGCTGTAAAGCGAGTATGTGCCACTGACACTCACGTACATCACCAACCACAAACCCCATGGGATGTACAGACCCACGCCCCAAGGAGCTTCGTTCTATTGAAGCCGGGGGTTTTAATCAGAAATCCCACCGACTGCTATCCGTTGTGGAGGTATTGGGACTTCACCGTTAACGGCACCGAGGAACTCGGGAGGAAGTCGCCGAGCATGATGAGACTGATGAGGAAAACTGTACAGAGGTTATTCTACATATTTACAAGCAAGCATTTCTCGCTACAAGGCAAACATTTAGTCGAAGATGTCGTCCTACATTGTGACGGTCTCGTCGAAGGCGCTCTCAGGAGCACACTGCCGCTTTTTGCCCCTTCGAAGTCCCTTGACGCCAGGCCTAAGGGAACGGGCAAATACGTTTTCACCCAATCAGGTCACTACTCTTGAGGGTCATTTCGCCGGCACCGCCCCAACACACAGACACACACACACACACACACACACACTCACGCACACACGCGCACACATTCACGCACACACACAAACACACACACGCACACACACACACACACGCACGCACGCACACACGCACGCGGACACACACACACACACCCATGCACACACACAAACAACCCAAAACAGGTAGTGTTCCGGCCACGCCATCGCATCCGGGGAATCGTGCTGCCAGCAAATGGGATGTAACGAGTCCGTCGTGACGCTGCTCGGGCCGTCCACCCACACTGTCGAACGGTGGTCGCAGACCAGGCAACTACAATGACACGTGCCTGGCGTTGATTTGAGCGTTGGTGACCTCTCAGCCAGAGAAGCTCAGCGTGGTGGTCTGAGGTCCGTCTTCGGCAGAAACTCGGCATAGCGGCCTTGGTGTAAGAAGGTGCCACGCGTCGCATTTCCGCGCCGGCACAGCCGACAGCAGTGCTGTGTGGAGTAATTACAACCACGCACCTCTCAAATCATGAAAAACAGCCGGTGGCCTTTGCGTTCCTCCTTATCAGCGGCGGCCTTTCTTCCGTCTCGGCGCCCGCGGCAAAGGTAGGCTTGCCGATCACAAGAGCCCCTAAAACGGGGCTGCATTTGTCGTGAACGTGAAGCATTGTACGCGCATGGCTTTGTTTCACATTAAAAATATTCCCGAATGAAAAAAAATTGGCACCCGCACAAACCATTCGGCTAGAATTCAAATCAGCCAAACGCTGATTTGATTTATTGATTTGATTGATGTGTAGAGTTTAACGTCCAAAAACCATCATATGATTATGACAGATGCTGTAGGGGAAGTCTCCGGAAATTTCGACTACCTGGGGTTCCTTAACGTGCAGCCAAATCTGAGCACATGGTCCTAGAGCATTTTCACCTCCATCGAAAATACTGCTGACACAGTCAGGATTCAATTCTGGGACCTGCGGGTCAGCAGCCGAGTACCTTAGCCATTAGACCACCACGACGGAGCACTGAACTAAATGCTGTATATGCTTGAGTCCACCTCAACGTTATATCTGCTACTTCGACACGAAGAAACGGCCACAATCGACAGGTCCCCTTCAATCTCTCTTTTACGTGACATCCGGACAGGGTGAGCAGCAACCCAGTTATCTTGCTATTGCACTCATTTTTACAGAGTGGTACAGTTAAAAGAAACGCCGACGCAAACGAGATTGCGCATGTCTCCACCCTGGAATGATCTTTATCAATTGAGCTCAGGTTCAGTCTCCTCTATTTCTGGATATTTCCGTAAACGATGGGAAGCGGCTAACCACTTCCACCTACCTTGTCGCCACTTTGCTTTTGCAGTATCACGAAGAAGAGGAAAGTGTTTAATGAGACGAAAGAAGAGAGGTTGGTTTGGAACGCGAATTTCTATGCTGCTACTCCTCCCGGGGGTAAGGAGAAAATGGAATGAAAGAGAAAGAGGAGGACATGATGAGGGGTGATTGGGATATAGCACAATGAGTCACTGCACACAATGTCTTATTCGCTGTAGGACAAGCACAAAAGTCGGTACATTCGCAGATCATATAAAGAAGGGAACAAAAACCTGTCTTGCTTAGAAATGCGAGCAGGCCTTTTAAGCTGTGTTGGGCTTGATCTAACGTTCTCAAGCACCCAAAAGTATATCTTCTAAAAAGGGTCGGCAGATTAGGCCATCTGTGAGGCGCTTAAGAGATTGTGTTTTGATTGCGCATAGAGCGCAAACGCACATAATGTGATTAATCGTCTCTGGCGTGTGACACAAATTGCGGTTAGAATTTTGCTCCTCTCCAACTTGCATGAGTATCGTCGCGTGTATGCAAACCCCAGCCGCAGTCTATGTGGTAGCATTTCCTGGCCTCTCCTTAGTCTGAACGGAAGGCGAAAGCACGACAAGAGTCAAGCCGATAACTGCGCTCGTGGCGATAATCCGGATCCTTTCATAGTCGTTGCATAGATGTCTTCATACCTTTAGATAGCAAGGCATTGATGTCATATCGGAAAAAGTGAATTGATATAACTTTTCTGTTAATGTGCGTCACCTAACTTTCAAATATTGGCCTAGAATAAATGTATTCAATTATCATGCTTCGGGAGAAAAAGGGGGGTCTCCACACTGGGATACAGCCACACTTGCACTTGGTTCAAGGTCCAGAAAATTATAACCATCACCACAAATCATTACCGAACCTTTCTGCTATTTTTTCTGCCATTTGAACACATACCATTACTCTTCAATAACACTTATCATAAAGCAGTCCATCTCTTCGCTGTATTAGCTTAATGCAGCCATTTCATGGCCAATCTCTAGTTGTAGGTGTGAGTGACGTGTGCGTTGCATAATATCAATAACAAAGAAAGTAGAACTTCACAATTGTGTGAACCAGAGAAAAGGCTGAAGTATACTAATGTGAACGTGACACTGGAATTTTTTGTGCATACAACGCCAGTTAAAATAAAACTAGAATAATCAAACTTCTGGCGTTGCATATCCATGAGCGCCAACACTTACTGCCTAATAAAGACTATCCAGATTTTAACTGCATCGCAGGTTTCAGGTGTTGTGATGACGCTGGGTGACAGGTAAACAATTCTTATGGGCTCGACTATCTCGTCAGTAGAATGAAATTTAGTTTTCCTTAATTGATTTTCAAGTGGATATAGCTCTTTCAGAAAAAGAAAAGGTTTTCGATTACCATATTCAGCTGGAGCAATTATTTTATTACTCAAAACTACCCACTTCTATATTTTGACTGTGATTACCAGGCTGAAGTTCATGCAGCAATCGCGTTTTTGGCTGAAGAATGTAGGCCTGAGCCATCCGGTGATGTAGTTGTCTTAAGGCTATACATTCCACAATTGTAGGAAAAAAATTGCTCCTGTCACTCAAACTGCTCTGTTCCCAACCGCCGGTAATGTGGGTTTTATTTCATATGACCTGCAGATGGACTGCAGTCACGGATGACTGCCATTTTCACTCGTTAAATGGCGTGGCGCGCAAGGTTGCTTGATATCACTCTTCGTGGCAGAATCTGCATAGTTACTCAAATGTCGTGTAAAACTTTGTGCGTTGGGATATTGTAAAGTTTTCATAATTTTGAGTGAGAAGCTGGTACGTTTTTTTCATTTGAAAGCAATTTCCAATCTGCGTACTTCAATTGGAAGTAAGCAAGGGTAGCCACAACGAAAAGAAACCCGTCGGCGACAGCCCGACCGGCTTAGTGTCGTTTCGACGGGTTTCTACTTAAAAATCACTTTGTCGCTGCGAACAGAGCGACAACTTTCTTATGTCTTGGTCGCTCACTGCTGACCATTTTTTCGACAGATCTCAGCCATTTTTTTCGCTGCGAGCGAGTGCGTAGCCTGAAAATTGCTGTTCTGCATCATGGGAAACGGCTTTCACGTCCGGTGAAGTAAACACTAGTTGTACTGCGATAGCAATTATATGGACACTCTCGGCTGCCTTTCGCTGCTGGCGTCGGGTCATGCACTGTGTATGTATACGTATCTATATACATGAAAACGTAAGAAAGAAAAAAAATCAGAAGAAAGACTCCGGTGCGCGAAATTGAACTTGGGACATCCGCGTCATGTATGCGAAGCTTAACCACTGAGCCACCGAGGAATACCTCCCTCAACGTTCAAGCGGCAAGCTATTTATATCTACCACTTACCGCTCTGGGCGGGCGTCTTGTAGGGGGGGGGGGGGTCTCGTGTTTTTAGCATTATCAGCAAAATAGTGCAATGAGCGCGCGGTGGCTCTCATCTCTCACGCGTACTTTGGCTCGTGGAGAAGAGGGGAGTGGATGATCCCTCGCGCACCCTTATCTCCTAGTGGGGAGGATCATACGCCTTGCCTGGCGTTGGGTTTGCACTGGACTGATTTTGTTGTAGTTACAAAGCGCACAAAGGTCGCCGCAATTGTTGCGCAGCCTCCATTTGCGAAATGGGCACGTTTTTCAGACACAGCGAAGTAACAATGAGACGTTTATTCACGTTCATCTGTACATGTGACTACGTTTCGTGCGTCATTTGTGCGTGAAAAATTCGGGGCACGTTTCGATCTGCTTGCCATTCTGCGCGTGACCTTTCAATTTGTTGCTATTGCATTCATTGATTCGCCTTTGCGGCAAAGCTGTGACTTTTTTTTTAGTTGAAAAGCCTTACTGGAACAAATGCTATACAACCTTTTCAGTGCTTTGGAAGGTGAACTTGATTGTTGCTAATAAGTCGTGCCATATCATTAGTCGCTGACGAGTTGCTGGAGGCTCTATTGAGAGGAATATTCGGCGGCCTGCTAAACATAATCCAATATTAGCAATGCCTTTATTTTTCTGAGTATTGCCTTCTAGTGGCACACAGCGACTTCAGCAGACAGCTTTCTCATCGCCAAGATTCTCCGCAAAAGGAAGCGAACGAAAAGTAATAAAGGTGTACACAATATACACTTTGAAAACCACGAAATTCCTATTTGTCCTATTTTGCGAGTATCCAGATTGTAAACATATATGAAGAAATGTGGATTGCGCAGCTTTCACCAGATTTAAAGATAATGTGGGGAAAATTGCTGATCGCACAAAAGCTCTTTACCGTTCGCTGGCTATGTTGAATAATAATCCGTCCAATATGAAGAATCACTGGTACCAGCTTTGAATAGAATCTATAACAATGCACTAGACGTTTTTGCTGATCGGCCGAAGTACGTCCAACAAGACTACGCTTAACGAGGTTGAGCTGAAACCGGCTAGAATTCTACATGGTCAAGCACTAATCACATGCTCGCTCGGGTGAGCGCGGGATTGGTGGGCGAGGAAAGCATTAGAGCTTGAAGCTTTGGTCAAAGGCTTTTCTATTTTAGAACGTCGCCAAGTAACTCAATGGAAGCTGGAGTGCGCGTGCTATACATGCCTGTGAAAACTGGTTTGTACTATTCACGCACAAAAACAGTTTTTTGATCACTAAGTTGCACTGAACTGTAAGGATACGTAAGTTTTGCCTAGATGATTGCACCAACCCTTTTTTAGTTGAACGTGAAAAAAATTTTTAACCAGCTGGCTAAATTTTATTCTATAAACTACATAAAAAAGCAGGTTAGTTTTTCATGTTCCCTGTTTTCTACAAATGGCAAGAAAGGGCAGGGTTGCCAGACACCCTCAGATTTTTGGTTCGGGAATATTGAAGGCGAGTTCCACCACCGTAATTACTGGTGTTACCGTTGGCGGGACGGGGTACAAGAGATTATGTGGGCACTACGGTCATGTCGGCAACTTTATAAAGGCAGAAGTGCTTCCAACTATCAACTCTGAAACACCACCTTCGTTTCTGAAGGAGTGGGGTGGTTCTCCCGAATGGATTATTTTCAACACTTGAAAGCACTGTAATAGCCAGTGGCTGCCTTTTAAACGTGGTATAGGCTATGCCACATGCACACGACGAAGTCTGGGGTCAGCCTTCACGAGAATTGTCAGAGTAAGACGATGCGTGAAACTTGTATTGTGAAACTTACAACGGACAGTTTGCCATCGGCTACAACTCACACACTCGAGTGCACTGGTGTGCAGCAAGCACCCCTGCGACGAAGCTTGCTGTCACGCGTTAAAACTGTGATGTTTGGTTTGAAGCAGAAAACGTGCGCTGAGGTGCTCGCCCACGCACGCTTTTTACCGCTTACTTTTCGGCTGGCTCAACATATGTCACTCCTAAGTTTATGTTGACCAACTCTTGTGGCAAAACTGCTGCCCTCTCCCCCTGCGCGAAACGAGAGAGCCTGCTGCATGCTGCTACAAATACACACTCATCCGTGCATAGTTTTTGCGTATAGGTGTGTGTGCGTTTGTGTTTGAGTCTGTGTGTGTGTGTGCGTGTGTGTGTGCGTGTGTGTGTGTTATTTTTGTTCTTTTTAATCTGCTACGTAGTCTGCTACAAAAAAGACCGCTGGTGAACAATGTAACAAAATCAGCCTGTTTCTAAAAACCAAACCAAAATGAATCTTGCGCTGTCATTTCCCGTAGAGCGGAGCGTCAGTGCTTGCGGTGTTTATTTTCCCAATTGAAGCACAAAGTGTGCGAACCCCTTTCGATAGAGTTCACTTTAGTTGTGGCTATCGGTCGGCTATATAAATGGTTTAACACGTTTTCTGTTCTGAATGTGACTTCACTCTGCAGGATGGCTGGAACACCATTGCCCATACTCAATGTTGCGTAGTTCAAAGAGCAGATATCTTCATAGTTTTTTGCAGTGCCAGAGATTGCGAACAGAAATTATCATCATCATGAACTCACGTAGGCTTTCTTCATTGGATTTAAATCTTGCTGTGTTCCCACAACAAGTGCGCCCATTCGTCAGGCATGCAATACAAAACTATGACGGGCGTGTCAGTTACGTGACTAAAAATTACGTAACATGGCGTGACAACTTATCACTGGACTTAATAAAATTACATCGCGAAAATTCACACGACTAAAAATCACGCATCAAGTGACATATACACATGTGATGAAAATCACGTAGCAGCTATCAACCGGTCTTAAAATTGCGTAAGTATTCACGTGAGTATTAATCACGTAACAATTAGTCATGTGGATAAAATCACAAAACATCGTGTATTAACCAGTCAAGCAAAATGTTTCCTCCATAAACCACATAAGAGCCAATCCCGTAAAATAAAATGCAGTGACGGCACGTAATAACTACCTAAATGACATGTTTTTGCCATAAACACCGTAAAACTAATGATACGACAAAAATTACGTAACTTCACGAAATAGCTAGTCACGTGGAACATTCCCACGAATGCCCCTTAACTAGCCACGAGGCATTCCATAGTAAAAAAAAACAGCTAGTCATGTGAAGAAAATCATGTAACATTACGTAGTCCTGGTCACGGGAATAAAATCTCGTAGCATCACATAAAAACTAAACCTGTGAGTTAAGTACCGTAACATCACATAGCTAGCCATAGGACATGTTTCTGCCAAAACCACGTGACACGTGCGTAGTGTGGGGAACGAAGCAAGACAACAGATTAGCCAAGTCAAGCCATACTTTAAACTGCCAGCAAAACTTGAATTCTCATGAAAAAGCTTGGCATCATTAGCAAAACTTATCGGCGTCGAGCGCTAGCTGCACTCACGGTTTAAGAATGCTTAACAAAGAGTCATTATACAACATAACAGAGCATCTTAAGAGAACGTTCCTTTGTAAACCAGTGCATGATAGTCGTATGGTGAATATGTATTGAAACTTTACTACCACCTCAAAGCTTAGGAAAGAAAGTTTAAGAAAAAAATTGCACCATCTCCCACTAAAGGAAACCAGGTGGGGATGCGAAGTAGCGCTTGGTGTTCCCTCTGTTACCATTGTTGTTCTATTTGTACGTTTCCATGTATGAATTCCGAGACTGCAAGGCAAGGCGAAACGGAAACGCAACGAAAACGCTGAGCCCCAAATCCCGAGGGGACTAGGTGACGCAAGTCTGCGGCCAGGGAATCGAGGCGTTCGAGACAATGTTATAACGATCGGAAACTGACGGAGCAACCGCGATTCAAGTGGCGCTTTCTTGAACGGCAGCTCAGATACAGCTGCAGTGTGTGCAACCGACTTTGTTTCGACAACAACCACCACAACTGGTGTCAACGTTGACATCCTGTTGCGAAAAAGAGTGCAACGGGAGCGAGAGCACGCTGCATTATATACGAGCGAACAGCTAGGGCGGACAGAGAGAAACGGGAGAGGAACATTGTAGTGAACGCAGCGCTCACGCCATCTGCGCCGAAGAAGGCGAGAGGGGGAAGAGTTGGCGCATGCGCATGGGAGAATCGGACGCGTTAGAGATGGACGGACATGACCCAGAGGAAAAGCTGCTTCGCTTCTAAAAGAAGTGGTAAGGCATACCCGGGACTTGCAAAACATGGAAATGCGTTAACCTGGCGAAGAGAACGCCACCAGCTTCTTTAATTTTTCGTTGTCCGCGAAGCAGAGTTGGTTGAAAGTATTTCGTGGCCCCACATAGAAAATTATGCGCGTATAAACACAGGCAAAACGAAAGGAGAAATGTAAGCCCTTACGTGCGCCCTTTCTTTTGATTTAAGAAAGCGTTCTGGGTGCCTCCTCAATTAGCGTTTAAAAATAATCATAGCGCATGCGATGGACACTCAAAGTCACACTGAAACGCCGATGTTTCCGGAGCCTTGTTTTCTAACAGCGGAGCGATTTAAGGCGGCCGTAATCCGTCCAACGTACATGGAAATTTCTGCGTCGGATAGGCGTCACCATGTTCTCCCTCAGGCCCCGCCGTGGTGGTGTAGTGGCTAAGGTACTCGGCTGCTGACCCACAGGTTGCGAGATCGAATCCCGACCTCGGCGGCTGCATTTTCGATAAAGGCGAAAATGCTGTAGGCCCGTGTGTTCAGATTTAGGTGCACGTTAAAGAACCCCAGGTGGTCGAAATTTCCGGAGTCCTCCACAACGGCATCTCTCAAAATCATATGGTGGGTTTGGGACGTTGACGCCAACATATCTATGAACGTTCTGCATTACAATCAGTTTAACAGCGGTATGCCGGTTTCACTATAATATACAATGCTTCACCACTCGCCCGCCTGCTTAAACACTGCTCGCAACCACTCAGTCACGCCGCATACGTAACGTCGTGGCCAACAGTGCACCCGCTCCTTCGTCTTGCATATAAATCGGACATATGGCGGTGACACCTAGAGCCAAACGTAGACATGGGGAGACCACGGAAGAGGTTCGCACTGTCGATGAGGAAGCCACTTACAGGGAATCGCAGCATGCTTTCAAGCAAGAGTGTGACTCGATTAATTGATTGATTGATATATGGAGTTTAATGTCCTAAAACCACCATGATCATGAAAGATACCGTAGTAGAGGACTCCGAAAATTTCGACCACCTGGGGTTCTTTGACGTGCACCCAAATCTGAGCACATGGGCCAGCAGCATTTCCGCCTCCATCAAAAATGCAGCCGCCGCAGTCGGGATTCAATCTCCCAACCTGCTTGTCAGCAGCCGAGTACCTTAGCCACTAGATGACCGCGGCGGGGCTTGACTCAATTAGAGCAGTCCTTGACGTAGTATTGCAGGAGTGGCACTAGACGACTGTGCGGGACCCGACTGGAACTTGGCATCACTTCGTTTGCCCAGCAGCACTATTGATCAGCAATCTCTGCCTGCCACCTTGTGCCATGACAGTGCAAGCTATACACACCTTCTTTTTTTCACTTTTAAATTATGGCACAAAATGTTTTAAAAAATGTTTTTTTTGGTCTCATAACCTGGCTGACCAGACACGGAATCAGCGTTTAGACATACTCGCATAACTCAGCTAACGGTAAGAACACTGACACTATAAGGTCTGTCATTGCGAATACCGCCATCGTGCAATCATTCCAACGCTTGAAGTTTAGAGTTCACGTTCGTTCGATCATTCATGCGAGGACAGCATGAAATAGCGGTAGCAAGAAAAACGTCCAAAACTCACCCGACCAAATTCGCGTCGTGCAGCAGCTTGTACACTAACGTCACCCACGGAGTGCTCTCTTCACAAAACTTCTTTGCTGCCGCTCACCTTTGTCCGATCACTTTGGGTTACAAAAAAAAAACGCATGCAGCTGTGTCCAAATGCTGATTTTTAAAAGTTTGAAACAGAGAGAACAAGAGGGAGACAAAGCTCGTCTTTGAAGTACGGAGAATTATGCCTGAATTGTACAAGAAGGCACTGACATGCTACTCTGTTAGGGAAGGGTATAAAACACAGCAACGTCATAGGTTTGAGAGGGCAGAAAGATAAAAGAAACAAAAGAAACAGACTATAGTAGATGGCCAGTTCTGGTAGTAATCACGCACTGATCGCAAAGCGGAAGCCTTATCTGATCACGCGTTGACAAAGAGGAGGCGCGTTAGGAAGGATCACGCAAACCGGCGATCTAGACAGGCTGAAGATGTCGAACGTGTAATGCAGTGCCATATACGCACCGGCAATTAGGCGACAGCAAAGTAAACAATGTTCCGACACTCGTTCTTACTGTTTATGTCCTGTTCAAGATACTCTGAATTTGGGCTCTGACAAACTACCTAGCTACCAGCGTGTGCTATTCGGGACTCGAGCGCATGCTCTGTAGCGTTTAAACCCTTACGGAAACGCCATACATGGCCCATATATAAATTATATATGGCCATATATAAGCATATATGGCAGCATATGTGGCCATATATAGGCATATATGGCAGCATATGTGGCCACATATAAGCATATATGGATGTATATCTGGCGGAGTCAGTTCATGTATGGGGTTATATACGGCCATATATGACGCGGTTGGCCCATATAAGGAGTCAAATCTGGCCAAATAAGGCATGGCCACACCATATATAACATATCAAGTGGATCCTTATATGTGGAAGTGCTCTCTTATTTGGGATGAACCACGTATATATTTAGCAACGTGATCACACTTTTATGCGAATTGTAATATATAACAATTTGTACACAAAGCTGACCTGCTTGTTTTTCATAACAATAGGAGTATTAAATATATATGTTGTTTCTGCCATGCAAAAAAAAACGAAATTTCAGGTCAGCTTTGTGTACGTGATAGTTGCAACTCAGTTGGATGCATATATGCATGCATTCGTGTAATTTAACTCGTACATTTTTCATAGCATTTAGGTTTGAAACAATAAGTTGCAATTAATATGACGTAAATAATGTATACAAGAGCAGACATGTTTTACGAGGAAGGAATCGTGTCAAGTCACAAAACGTATTGAAGCTTCCGAACCTCGCTATTATAATACAGCAATCCTATATAGTATTATGTAAAGACAAAATGCATGCAACTTATATTGTTCACATTAATGCATTGTTTAAAGTGGCAGCAAGAAAGAGTAATTTCAATGCACTTTTAGCTTCCACATCGGTGGACAAAATTTCTGATTATTTGAAAGTTTTGATGGCTATATGCTCCCTTCATATAACAAGATTTCTCTTAATCCTGTTGACCCCTCATCTGCGATTGCATGCTTTCAGCAGCCATTTACTATAATTGCATGCGCAGTGCAATGTTTAAGGGAGTATTTTCAAAAACAAAAAGAACTTACGTGAATGCAACTTGCAGGCACTATTATGAGAACATTCAAGATGGAAGTTGTACTAATTTATTGCAAAAATACATCTTGCGTTTCCTTTGGCTACGTATAATGTTCCTGGCTGTGCACATAGTAAATTTATCGAAAATTTTATGATTGCACAAGTGAACAAATAATTTAGTGTAATGTTTGCAAGCGTCAAATACATCTCACGTCATTGACATGTACGTTAGGAAAGGTGCAACTGACTCACACGTGATACATATTTAATGGACCATGTAATGAAATGCTGAAGCTTTATAGCAACATTTAACGTAGGCTGCCGAATTCACAAAACTTCTATTTTGTGTCGGTGTGTCATTACTTAGTCGAGGTCACTAAAGCGCACGTGCCATCATCAGGATTAGCCTAAACATTGCCTTGTGAATACAATTAGTATGACACATTTTTTGCGGGCTGGCATGATACCTAAGCCAAACTCTACGTTATGTAAACAGCCCCTTGTTGTGCAGGCGCGTAACGATTCAAACTGCTTGAAAACATATCCTTTCAACACCAACACGGTAGTGCACTTACTTATAAGATATGTATGCCGGTACATACCCACCAAACTGCGCAAGTGCACACTCACGTATAGAGATTTATGGGCACCCGGACACTGGCATTTCATTCAATGTGGCTAGATATTTTCGGCCATGTCAGAATGATATGAGTGTATTATTATTAATATTATTATTATTATTATTATTGTTGTTGTTGTTGTTGCTGTATTTCGCAAAACGCCCAACAGCAAATCCATATGCTGTCATACTGCGTCGTTATGTAAGTTTTTTTGAGATCAGTTATCTTGGGGTTCTTTTTGATAGCATGCTGAATTTTTTCTACTTGCATTAAATGTGCTGCCATGTGAGGCCTTCATTTTCTTCCTGTTGGCTCAACATCTCGCGAGAATCCGGTTCTTTTACAGCCTTCTACAAATTGTACACCGCGATATGTCGTGGTCAACTTGAGTACATATGCATATTTGATTTTGAATGACCTTGCTAAATCCAGCAGTAGCACCACTGAGTCAGTCCAGAAAAATTTTATAAGTATTTACCCTCATCATTTCACTAGAATCCTTTCAACACTGCTAGAATATTATATTTGCCATCAGTTAACAGCCGGCAAAATCGCGCTGAGCTGTTATTTCTTTACAAGCTAGTTCAGGGTGAGATATTCTGCCCTTCTCGGTTGTAATAATTTTGAAACTCCGCGTAAGTTATCGAGAGAGAATCGACCGTTGCATGTACCTGCCAGCTTCTTTCAACACTCTATCCTTTACAGAATACCGAGTCTATCTAACGTCAACTTTCTCAATTCGTTATGTTTTTCATAGTCTACAGTCATTTTTTTTTGTCAGTGAGGGCTGCCCTGTCCTAACGTAGCTTTGCACATGCACAGATTCTTCCCTTTTCCGTCTTTCAGGAAGCCTTCGCCACGGTTATGTATATTTTACATTATTTTTCAGTCCCATTCTATGAATATCTACTGTTTTATTTGTTGTTTCCATTGTGCGTTGATTTCTTTTCGACTGCTCGTTTTTGCTCTTTTTTTGCATTTCTGTGGACAGTCTGTAATGTATTGTTTGTTTTTGTTTTCTTTTCGCGCACGCCAGCATGAAAGACCCTATGGTTGTTCTTGGGTAGGTTAAAAAATGATTGATTGATTATTGGTTGATTGAATATTATTATTATCATTTTAAATGCTTGCGAAATAAGATGAAAATTCCGCTGAAATGCGTCTTCGTAGCCAGCGTACACGAAGCAGCGATTTCATCTCCACGGAATGCCTGTCTCAAAGGTCTTGCACGTGCAGCTTTCTGGGCCCGCGGGAGGAAGTTGAAGTTCATTGTTCGAAAAAACTCGCCTGACTGCATTGGTCGCAAGGGGTGCGCACAGTAAAAAAAATACAAAAAAGGGCGCCCGTCGGATGAGTGGACACTTCGGAGAAAGTTGTTCGAAGAAGCGTGGCGCGTAGGCACCATGTAGCCCTGCCGTACGTGGCATACAACAGTCTGTCGACAGTCGACACAGCAGGAAAGAGAGTGCCGCGGCCCATTTTAAGTAACGACGAAGAAAATAGTTTGCACAAACATTCAGTCGTATGGTAATAACATTGCGTCAATAATAGTTAAAAAATGAAACGTTGTTCATCAATAAGCTCAGGAAAATTTAGTTCTAGTGAAAAGTGCGCAAATCATTGATCTCAAGGAGTAATGTAGTATCCATTGCAATATTCATTGTCAAGCCTGCGTGCACTGTATCCGTCCGCGTCATTGTTGTTTTTTTTTGCTCGCCGGAGTCATGGGTGCCATGCTGATCGAGTTTGTTAATTTTCATTCCTTTTGCTCTTATTTCGTGTTCAACTACTGCTCCAATTTACACAAGATAATCGCGCAGCTCTCAGGAATCTACTTCGCTGTACGTGGCGAAATCGTGGACGGACGTGGAAGTGTTTTTGTGCGCGTGTGCGTCTGTACGCTGCTGGATTGGCGATCGTCAACTTTTCGTGCGAGAAAAAAAATGGATACCTATGCCTGTGGGCAAGCGTTCCTTCGAAACTTCTTCCTAAAGCAGTACGAATGCACGTGGTGGCTTTAAGGTGTGAATAGGTTATCAGGATTAACAGGCTCCTTGAAAGACAAGTCTCGGTTAAATGTTAAGGAAAGTTCACCATTTTCATTACCTTCGCACGTTGTTTATAAATATTATGATAACTCGAAAACATACCACATTGCATGCTTGCTGAGTAAATAACTTCATGCTAATCGTGGTTACGTCATTAGGCTGTTTTGTTTAAGCGATACGACAACACTTTTTTTTTCACTTGATCCAGACAGTGCTCTATTTAATCAAAAAATCTACGCCAGGAAAATGTTGGTTTTGTGCCATTGTACTTTTTATAAATATATTCATGTAAATATACTTGTGTCTTATTTTTCTCATTTTAACGCTTGAGGAAAAACCAAGGATAAATTACAACTTGCGCAATTACAAATAAAAAAGAGTTGCATATCTCAAACTCCAAGGGTGTCATGAGATTTATGAGCCCACGTTTGAATTTGTCTTGCGTTTGAATTTATCTTTCTTCGTCTACGTTCTACTTGTTTTTATATTTACGTGTGTTTTGATAAGGACACGCAGTTAAAATTTTGTTGCTAGTTTGATTCTTCAAAGCAGGGTGCTATGTCACGGATTCAAATGGAAAAACTTAAGAATAGCCCGTAATTTAGTTTCCGCCATCTACAATCAGGGTGATATAAGTGTAAATTTGACTGGAATGCGTATATCACAGGCGACATTATCATTACTGATGTCGCAAAATCGCGTGGTTACCTTGAGGAACTGCGCATACCCGCATACATATTTACACAAAATAATGTGATGTCACGTTTTAATCCGCGAACACTGTAGATAGTTTTACGCAAGCCGACAAATAAACTGGTATGATGCATTAGGGCTTGCAATGTGTGAAAAAACTGGGGGACCGTTAAGCTCCGTTTTTCACAGTTGAACGTGATAGCAGTATCGATCCTGTTTCTTGTGCGTAATTCAATCACTTAGTGTGTACTCTTTATTGCATGATGCTACTTGAACAAATTTAATTGTGGAATAGTACTGTTCAATTGAGAAGGTTGAAAGTGTCTCAATGAAGGTTTCGCACATGGCTGCACTTTGTGTAAAAAAGGGGTAACATAGTTTAAAGAACAAGAAATATTATGTAATTACTGAGTTGCGCCAAAAAATTGAAATACAAAAGGAGGACACCTAGACGCAGCACCCACTGACAACTGAAACATTGTTGGAGAAAACAGACATACGTATATATGTGGTTACGAGAACACGTGCGGTGAAAGGAAAGGATTAGATGAGCAGACAGATTGTGTATATGATGCGCTTCCAGGAAAGCTACCTCAGTAGCAAGCAACATAAGTGAGAGTTACGTGACACATGAATCCCCAGCTTTGTTTATGAAATACGCCTCTCCGATTTCCCGCGCTATACCGTGCCACTGCATTTAGCTTTAACTACCGTATTCCAAACAAGGGCGCGCAGCCACACTTTCTACAATATGATGATTGGTTAAAGAATGGTTGTCAATTCCTTTAAAGAAGCTTTGTGATCTACAATTATATAAATAAATTCTAAATAATACTTCCCACACGACAGCGCAGTGCCATCCACCACACGATGTCCACACTGTGAAAGAAAATGATCAGATGTCTGCTCATCTAATCATTTTTTTCCACCTCACGTGTTGTCGTAACCGCATACATATGTCTGTTTTCTTCAATAAAGTTTCAGTTGTTAGTGTGCGCTGTGTCCAGGTGTCTTCCGTTCGCACTTCAAATTTTTTCGCGCAACTAAGTTAAGATGAAGTACCAACTCGCCCAGCAGAACGTGCTTCTCAATATAATGTGTGTAAAATGTTTTAGAACTTTATGCACCCACTACGCAGTCGTGAGGAAATACGTGCAGTAACCAGTGTGCCTTTTGTAATGGTTGGCTGTCTTTAGACCACGAAGTCACGTTGGTAATAACGTGTTGTGATGCTTGATGACAATGCACGCTTGTATCATGCAATATAGCTGCGATATTAAAGGTGTTGTGAAACCTGCATGCAGGATACATATATTTATTAAGCATGACAGTTATTTTCCTTGCATTTACAACAAGAGGAAGTTATTCATGCTTTATTTCCAAGCAGATGCGTAGCTGTGTTGTAGAGCACTTGCATGCCATGCAAATTGCCTGCATGATTTCGATCATCACTCAAACCCGAAAATTTATAATATTGGTTTTATTTGCATTCTCTCAATTTTCGATCATTGACAAGACGATTTTTCATGGAGAGCCACCGATGCCTACACCGGAATTTCTGCAGAATGAGCTATTTACAACTGTTACGTTAATGATGCATTATTGGCAAAATGGAAAGCGGATTACGTTTACAAAGTACATTTTTAGTGTCCCGTTGGCAAGAAATATTGTTAAATGCCTCCGTTCCCTCGCGCACAGAGACCTATAGACACCAGTTTTAGCAGTCGTTCTATAGGTCATTAGTCACAATACTTGTACATAACAAGCTTGCATACCAATCACTTTCGACCGAACTTCTTAAAAGTTGATTATCAACTCATTTAAGTTATTCAATGCACACGCAGTTCATACGGTCAATAGCAAGTCATATTTCGTTTTGACTGACTATGGACGCTCCATTGACACACGAGAAAAGTTTTAAACATAACACACTGTGAAAGATATCTTTACAAAACTCAAATTGGGTTCTTTTATGCTATTTATTTTTGTCAAGTCGGAATCGATAAAGCGGAATATTTACTTGCACCGTACTATGTCTCAGACCGTGTTGACCATAGGTTCAAGATAAGAATAATCGCATGCAAGACTGACGTGTTTCAAAATGATTTGTTACCAAAAAAAATTACAAGATGGAACCAGCTGCCTTCTAGCATTGCCTCTACACTCCCAAATATTTGTTTTATTTCATGTTAGAATTGTTCCGATTTATATGTTAGAACATGTTCTGATTTATATATGAATTTCTCTTGCAGATTGTGATTCAGGTGACTTTGATTATTTGTTTGGCTGACTATGTATTTTTTGTATTCTACTTTTCGTAAATGCTCCCCCCGTGTAATGCTAATTGGTGCTGTGGGTAATGAAATAAATAGATAAATAAAAAAGTGTCGATGAGTAAGCAATAAATTTAAGCACAAAGAATGTATCTCTTCAGGAAAAGTGGACTAACAGTGACATGTGCCCTCCACAAACTTTAAATATGATGCCAAGTTACATTTTAGCAAATTGTTGTTGAGAATAACTTGAGATATATTGAGGATAACTTAATTGAACAAGAATGTTCTGGGGTATGTACTGCCTTTGTTTTGGAGATGATAGTGACTGCATGCAGACCTTTTAACAAACAGGTATATTTCTATCTGAAGAATGATTTGAGCAGCTATATTTTTTGCCGGTGACACAGGCTGAACTAATATAGATGAATCATTTGAATGGCTTTATATAAAGGTATCCATATAAGGCCATATATGAAAGCATCCATATAAGACCTTATATGGATGCCTCTATATATAGCCATATATGGCCATATACAGCAGCACCCATATATGGGGATATAAGGCCCATATATGGCTATATCAGGATTTGAACATATCAGTTTATATACGGCCCAAATATGGGGATTCCGTATATGGGCCAGATATGCCCAATTCCTGATGTAGCCATATATGGGGATTTTTATATAAGTCCATATATAGGATTTTTGTAAGGGAAGGCACAAAGCAAGCTACTCGTTTGAAGATCCAAAGAGCACCTCTCCCTCGTCAACTTGGGCGCCAGTCACAACACTTGTGGCCTAGAAAATATTGGCTCATTAGTCAATTATATTGTTCTAATCCTCTTCCACAGCTGCAAGTTACTGCAATAACATCTTTTTCACTAATGCCTATAGTTCAGGGTGGGGGTTCCCAGTGTTGCCAACCGACTTTTAGAAAATACTCTGCCAAAATTTTTCTGCACTTTAAGAAAGCGTCTGACCTTGTTCCTCACAGTAAACTTATTGAAAAACTGCAGTCAATTAACCTTCCCGCATACACAGTTAACTGGGTAACAGCTTATCTGTATAATCGCAAACAGTTTGTAACAATCGGTAATTACTCTTCTATTGAACTTTCAGCAACGTCTGGAGTACCCCAAGGTAGTGTTTTGGGACCTTTACTATTTCCAATATATATAAATGACAGCGTTAACGAAACTTTTTCCCCCTATTCAAATTAGGCTATTCGCAGACGATTGTATAGTGTTTAACGAAGTTTCTTCGCTTAATGATCAATTAATGCTTAATTCTAACCTTCAAAACATCTTGTCGTGGTGCGGACGATGGGGTATGGAATTGAACAAGGAAAAAAACAGTCTACATGTCTATAACAAAAAAAATCAATATGATGTCGTTTGCTTATAACCTAGGATCTACACCGCTCACCAAAGTAAACCAATACAAGTATCTTGGAATCACGATAACCAGTGACCTAAGTTGGAATAACCACATTTCCAACATATGTAACTCCTCCTTCAAAAAACTGTGTATGTCCAGGCACAAACTAAAGCACACTCCTCATTTTACTAAAATGCTAGCCTACACTTCACTCATTCGCCTGAAACTAGAATATGCAAGCATCGTATGGGATCCCTACACAAAAACTAACATAAACGCTCTAGAGATGATTCAACGCAGAGCAGTTAGGTTCATTTTTTCTAAATATAGAATACCTGACTCTCCCACTAGCCTAATGAAACAACATAATATTCAGACACTTCAGCTTCGCAAGAAAATACACAGGCTAAAATTTATCTATCAACTGAAAAACAACTCTTTCTCTCTAAACCCACACGCGTATGTGACACCACTTGCAGCACGTCGAACACGGCATCGTCACGAATTTTCTTTAACACCCTATAAGACCAGAACTAACATTTTCAAATATTCTTTCTTTCCGCGCACTATAAACGATTGGAATAATCTGCATTTATCACAACTAGTAAGCACAGACTCCATTGAACACTTATCTACTTGATGTTCGCCATTGTCATGTTGATTAAGCTTTCATTTCTTATTTTTAGTGCTCATTTTTTGTATTTCAATTCTTTTTTTGTATTTCAAGTGTCTTGCGGGGGTATAGGCAAATGTTTATGCGCATGCAATGTGTTCTTACTTCTGTCATTTCTTTTTGACGTTGTTTTCATTGGTTATGTTTTTCGTATTTCTTCAGTGTACATCTTGTTTAGTTGTGACTTTCTCTTTTCATTTTTTTGTGATTGCTGTTCATGGATATATGCATATGCGTATATATATATATATATATATATATATATATATATATATATATATATATGTGTGTGTGTGTGTGTGTGTATGTGTATATTTATATTCATGTATTTGCCCTCCTGCTTGGACCTCAATTGGGTCTGCAGTATTGTATAAATAAATAAAAATAAATAAATAAAAATTTAACTTGCCCTACTTTAACCTACCCCACATTTTTTTATTACATTGCGTTTTACCCCATACCTAAATATAGTGCTTTGTAACACTGATGCCGTAAGACAATACTCTGTGCGGCGCGCAGCTGTATGGTGACGCTGGAGTCGATAACGACTTCAGTTGTTTGAAAATTTGTTTCGAAAATGGCTGCGGAACATGAAAGACAGCAGCTGTGAAGAAAATACGTTGCAGTATGTTTATGGGCAGAACATTGATTCGGAGTTGGAATATATATATGTGGGAGACCAAATAACAAAAATGTATGTCTGGCAGTGTAAGCGACATGACAACAAAGAGCGTTCAGCGAACCCCGATAAATGTGTTTAGGAAAAGTTTATTCTATCGTTAGACACAACAAAGATATGGAACGAGAGTCTATACAACAAGTAAAATAACAAACAAATGACAAAGCTCAACATACATGACACAGTTAAACAAAAGTGAAGAAAAACTTTGCAAATAGGTCGACGAAATGAATGCTGATAATGGAGTGAAGCAGGGTGCATTGGATTATGCATCGTGACTCTATATGTTGTTCTGCTTAAGAGCCGTTTTTCTTCTCGTTAAAATTTCGTTCTGTCTTATGCTTTGATTGATGGGTGGTTAAATGCCGGGGTTTTTACGATGTTGTGGCCTTTTATTTTGTTTGTTTTGATTAGCAGCCTGTTGACGTTTTTGTTGTGCACAGAGGTTTCCGCTTGTTCACGTGCACCTGCGCTACAGCTGCTGCAAACGCCTGGCGGTAGTTTACGGTCACTGTGCTGTCTTAAGAGGCTTGACCCCTAAAAAATAGAAGAAATTATCTTTGATGAAAAATATGGAAAGCAAACCATCTTAGCGTAACTGCAGTATAGGTAAAGACATAATAAGCGAGGATACATTTCATGATAACTCAAGGGGAAGAGAACTGCCATTCGAAAGGCGTTGCGTTCTCTTGGAACACGAAGTTGTATATCTGGATTAGGTAAACAAGAGATAAATTTCTTATTTTCTGGGCGTGCGTGGGGAGGGAGATAGAACAAAAGAACGTGTTTTAGTAGAATGTGGAATCATACACTCGGGTATACGTTAGGGCACTAACCTACATGAAGTGTTGTGTTTTAGGGACAACAATAGAAAAGTGAATAGATCGGCGATAGAGCTAGTTGAAAGAAGACTGCATCATTAATTCCTCGAACATCCATGAAATAGAACAATCTTGCTGATGACACCGTATCAATTCATCATAGTGATGTGTTTAGAAGAGCTTTAATTACCATTGTATAACTGGATTCTCCTCTCTTTCTTTTTTTGCTATCTTCCTAATCATTAGTCTGTGAACACTAAATATGCATTTGTTATGACTAGCTCAAACTGTACAATTAGAAGCCTTCATACCGAAATCTTCTATCTGCTTCTTTACTGTCCATCGTTTATTGTAACCACTCCCCTCTTCAATGCTATTGGCACGATGAATTCATTGAATAAAAAATAAGCAAATAAACAATTTGTGCCGAGAAAGTAGACAGAAAGCAAAAAGAAAAACAGAAATACTAAGGTCGATCTGTGATGAACAGACAGACAAAGAACTTTATTGGAATCTGTGATGAAGAGCAGAAAGCTTAGGTGTTAATTATGTCTCTTTTTTTCTTCTTTTTACGGAAAAAAAATATCAAACCAGCTGGAAGATATCACGCTGTGGTGAAAAGATAATAATAATAATAATAATAATAATAATAATAATAATAATAATAATAATAATAATAATAATAATAATAATAATAATAATAATATGAATAATAATGCTAATAATAATAATCTTTATTGTCATCTTGAGTTGTACAAAACAAATCACAGGCTTGTCAAAGCCAGACAGTGGCTTGGAGGACTTGGCCCGAAACTTCGGCAGACGAGAGATGACATATATATTGAAAAGCTTTCATGTAAACAATCAGAGAAAGAATACATGTAACTCATTTACGCTACATATAAACACAATAACAATCAAGAATAAGTAGCGGAAGCAATACTACCTAAACATCAGAAATCTGAAGACCAGCATTGAAAAATTTTAAACAGATTATACCCAGTTAGCAAGAAACTGGAAAAAAAATAATGCGATAACTAATGCAGCAATAAAGAGACCTTAGGCTCTTTCGTAGACTACGTTTAGTCGTTGCCGAAAAAACACTGTCGGATAATAATAATAATAATAATAATAATAATAATAATAATAATAATATTATTATTATTATTATCATTATTATTATTATTTCTTACGCTAGGCGGAGAATAAGTCTCAACCCTGGGTATAAAAGCGACGCTATTTCAATCATTCCATCGTCGCCATCGAAAAAACTTGTATGGTCCCTCATGAATTCAACTAATTTTCTTTTTTTTGCTGGGTCACTTGTAACGGCCGACTCAATGGATTTCTGCCCCTAGAGTGGTTTAGCATTGCCTCTGGGATGGGAGGCATCGCAAGCTTGCGGCACCTCCCATGTCTCTTGTACCGGCGCACTTATGATCACGCTACAATGCCGTGTGTTGACGTTATCGTTTGACGTTACATTGCGATGTCACCGTGACGTCACAATGATTTCGTTATGAAATCAAGAGTTTTGGTGATATGTGATGTCACGATGACATCATACGGCGATGTCTTTATATCGTGATGGTTTTTACAGCGAAAGCTGTTATGAGATCACAGCTCGGGTCACGCGCAGCTGTCTGCCGCCGCTGCCACCAGTGTCCGTAACCACATCGCACAAAATTAGGTTCAAAAAACCTAGCACTCTAAGGTGCACCGGGGGCAGCGATGGACATTTGGAAGCTGCGCTTCAAGATGCCATCGAGGTCACAGAAAGCTACCCAGACCTCCTGGAGTCCGATGCTCACCACGGAAATCAGAGCTGCTACTGTACAGCCCCAAGTGCAGGGGCCCTAAACCAAAAGGTTGGAGGCCTGTAGAGGACATCGACATCACTCTAAGAACAAGTGAGGGTGGTATCATTCCCAGGGTGGACACCCTCCGCGTTCTGGGTACGATGATGGAGTCAAATAGTTTAAATAACCAGACTGTACGGAAGCTTACAAGAAGAACAGACAACACCCTGAGTTTGATAAAAGGGGTTGCTAACCGGCAGCAAGGGCTAAACGGTGACAACCTCAACAGGTTGGTGTATGCTTTCGTGATGTGTCACGTCACCTACGTATAGCGGCAATTCACAACTAGCAGAGGTCAGAATGGGACAAATTGAACATGCTAGAGGAGGGAGAGTGATTTTAAAAGAAAAGAGAAAAGTGAGCCCCGTAACTATCTCTCAAGGGGAGGACACCTCAACAGTAGCTCACGAGGGATGGGGGTACAGAAGGGAATAAAAGGATAGGATTAAAAGGATAGAAAGAGAGAAAGGAAAGAGCGAGGTAGTGGGACAGGGAGCGACGGAAGTAAGGAGAAGACAGGAAAGGACACGTTTGCAGGAGTCCGAGGACGGGGCACCACTGGCGAGAGCTCTTGTCGACGACAGGAGATGGCGTAGGGCTAATCCAAGCGGCCAGAGCTACGCTGTCATCATCGCTGGGGAGCGGCGTCAGGAGGTGGCGTAGGACCAACCCAGTTGGCTAGAGCTACGCTGTCGTCGGAGATCGCGAGGGCACAACCGGTCGGCGAGCAAGTCCGAACACGCTGATAAGAAAAGCGGTAAAGAGAGCCCTCGGGCTTTCCATCTATACGAGCTCAGAGAGGCTGCTTCACCTCGGCGTACACAACACGCTGGAAAAGATGGCTGAGTCTCAAGAGAGGGTGCAGTTCACGAGACTTTCTACCACAAGTGAAGGGAGAAACATCCTGAAAAAGCTTGGAGGTCACCCCACATAAATCGATACCAGCTACTGCCGTTTCCCCGAGAAGAGGGAGAGCGTATTACGGTGGTGCCCATACCTCACAATTTCCACCCTGAATACAATGTAGGCAGACGACGGGCTAGGGCTAAAGCTCTCCTGGAGAGGGATCATGCACATGCCCGTAGTTGCTGCTTCGTTTACGCTGCACAGTACCAAGCAAAAAAGCATTCGTTGCAGTCACTGTTGATCAAGATGGCATTGTTACGAACTCCTCGTCGGTCCGGACCACAACGGCCAAGGTTGCCGAACAGGTCGCAATAGCCTGGGCCCTTCTAGACGGCAGCAGAAGAACAACATACAGTGGCTTGAGATCAGCAGTCCGAGCATTCGGTGGGGCACCATCTGGAAATCAGCGTTTCGGATCCTGCGAAACAAAGTGGTACAACGCACAATCATCTAGTTCAAAGCTCACATAGGACAAATCGAAGGTGCTCCGTCCAACTTTAACGAAAAGGCCACAGAGCTGCGCGAGGAGTCATCGACCGCGTAGCTACTGAACGGCGTGACGATGAGGTTCTGGACAACGAAGATCCTCCAACGACGTACAATGAACTTTGCAAGAACTTTTATCTGAGGAAGTGAAAGTATCCGCCACCGCTCAGTAAACTGAACAGGCCTAAGGCATTGACGCTCAGACTCCTGCAGGTCTAACCTCCCTGCCCTTCCTCATTTATTCCTCCTCCTCCTGCAGGTCGGGGCATACTCCAGTCCCGTACTCATGCACAAAAGGTACCCTGAAATTCAGCAGTTGAATGCTTACGTGCTTTGCTCAGACGATGCCGATGCCAGCTTAAATCATATGCTGTGGCAGTAACCTGTGTTACGGGTTAAAGCTACTCTACGCAGTACAGATGTAAGGACGCAGTTAAGGGCAGTCTAACGGGCTCACGGCGTGGCGGACAGGTTAGGCCGATGTGTCCCGACGTGGGAGTGGCCCGCTACGTTCTTGTTCACGCCCTGATGGACCTAAATAGTGTTTTTCCATACTATACCATACAAATGACAAAGTGGGGCTCGAACCCGGGTCCACTGGGTGCCAGCTAAGTATTCTACCACTGAGCCACACCAGTTGGGAAACTTGTTGGCAAACTAGCCTTAAGCAGGCTTGATGTCGGGAAAGCAATCGCGGTAATACAACTTATAAAGCGTTTTGAAACATCGAAAGAACAACCAGTTGTCGCACAATGTGAAGAGCGTAACGAGTGCGTCACTCAATATTCCAACCCATTACAAAAGCTCTTTCTTGTTCAGCTAATAACTGTGGCGCATACCCACTCCAGTCATAATTCCTCATCGTCGTCAGCTACTACATAAACAATAGGCACGCAATTCCTTGAAAACGTTTAGCGAATACCACACTTCTCAGAAAAATGACGAAAAATGGAATATCGAATGTCAGTCTACTACCCTGACTTTTATTGTAATAGCGTAGTGGATATCAGGCAAGTGTGCTTGCATCAGTTACACACTCATGCCCGTATTCACAAACGCTCCTCCACTCGACCCTTCACTCGGAACGCTCATTAAGTGGCGTTTTCCCATTCACAAACCGCCCTTCACTTGAAACGCTTCCTTCACTTGAAAAAATCTTGAGCGTTTCCTCGAGATTGTAAAGGAAGCGATCGAGCTACCTTGAATCGTCCCTCGAATGAAATATTTGCGCCAGCATCGCGTCCATGGCGGAGCCCGTCTCACTTTGACGGCGTTTCTCGATCAAGTAGGCTGCCACCGCCGCGTTCTTTCGACAATGACGGTGCGCGTTCACTACGGAGCTGTCTTCGAACGGTTCAGCAACGGCTACTGTGGTGCCGGGACAAGCGGGCGTGGTGTCAAAAGAAGCACTCATCAGTGCCGTGATGTGTTGCGTTCCGTGCATGAGCCAGTGGATTACCTGCCTTCGGGTGTGCCTATACTCTTCGTGCGAGTGCTCCATGACTTATTCCAGTGCTTTGAAGTGTTTTGATGAAGCTCGCACACCGCATCAGTTCAAGCGGGGTTCGAAAGCTTGACAAGCAAGCGGCATAGCAAACTTTTGATGCGCCGGGTTCACCGTACTTTAGAGTGGCTTCCTCTCCGGTAAACCTTTGCTGCCCTAGCCGAAATTTACGACGAAGCACACCTCCGTTAGACGACCATCTGTACCAATGAGAAGGTAAGTTCTGTTACCCCCCGAAGAAGAATTGCTGGCTATGGCACTGATTCGTGCAATTAGATAATGAAATTATATACCCATATGCCTGGTCAGCTGCACAAGTGCCTGTGCCAAACATGTGTCAAAATAGTCAAAGCTCAATACTTCAGCCATGTCTGTTCTTGAACGCGAGACATACTAATGAATGTGTGCACAGCTAGAATTAAAGAAAAATTCAGCTTTTGTATCCAAGCTATTACGTTTTTTTAATAATATTTCTTGCCTCTTTTGTGCAGGGGACCAGCTGCCGACAGAAGAACACAGAGAAAAGGCCTCCTAGAATCTGCCGTATTATCAATGCATTGCAGAGTTTGCACGACTGTATACAAAAGCACAAAAACAGCAGTGAATGCGTGCAGCTACACTGCATTAGGCGCGCTATGGTGTCTACTTCCTTAATCTTATTTGTGATGTCCTCCGAGCTAGTACTTTATCTTTACAGTGTGTAGGTTGCATATGTTTGATTGATGAACATTTTTCATTTGCATTGTTATGTTTGCCACGTTGCTCCTCATCAGCCACATGTAATAAAGGTCCATTTGCCATTTACAACTTCTGTTTTGTTCATTTATCAATACATAATTATCGTCATGTTTGTCTTTTCATGATGAGACAGGACTGCGAAAACCACTTCTCCGATTCTACAGGAAAGCAGTTCTAGGAAAATTAAACTTGTTTTATATAAAGCAGTACCACTCCTCTTCCACGGAACTGAGATGGCGTGGTTCTAACTGGTAGACTTGCTAATGATGCAGCAATAGTGGATATTTTATTTACAGGGTTCTGACCAGATGTATCCGCGATGACTGATACTCTTGAGCATTTTTCACCGCTTTGTTGCACTGGTCTTCAATAAATCAGCAGAATAATATACGCTGCTCTTTACGACACTTTCTCGAAGGTTGAGAGAACCCACAGGATAGTTTTTAAAACAGAACAGCGCCAAAAGTCAGACGCGGCTTCAATTTTATGATTTCCAAAAAAATAAAACATCCCTTATAATTTATGTTGTGCCGGGGCTTTGGATTGCAGCACAGACACCACGATCTTTTTCAACAGGTATTTCCAGTAGTTATATTGCAAATAAAATCCAAAACATTAGTGCGAAGGTCATTCATGCACTAACGATTGTGCTTCTGAGCATGCCGATGAAGGAGACGGCAAAAAATTTAAGACGTTGCCGCTGTGTGAACTTGGAGACGGAAGCTACACAAATATAAAGGTTACTTCTATGTGAATCTGTCAAACTAGACGCATCCACAAATGCAGGGCAAATAGAAAAACAATGCAAAAACAATAACTTATTCTTTGGAAGTTTAAAATGTTAAAGTTGACACACACACACACACACACAAGTCCCTGTTAATCAACTATATATGTTACTAAATGAAGAAAACAACTTTAAAATGTATTTTTCACCAATAGTGAAAGAAAGGCACACGATCGCTTTTCTTAACTTGCGTAGCTGTCTAATTCGAACGCTCAGCCACGAGTATAACATGCCTAGTTTTAACGCTACCCTGGTATAACCTTGAATATCAGTTGCGAGCAATGTCTTTCAAATTTCCTATTATACACAGAGGAACAACTACGAAAGCGCCACGGTGAAATTCGCAGTAAATGAGAAAAATAAACATTGCACAGGCCCCTGAAATTAGGAACTGTGCACGTACTCCCGTAGCGAGAACGAATTTACGTACGAGTAATCCTTATACATAATGCGGTGGTGAATGCTAAAAGCACGCCAACATACTGTGATATATAGTAAAAAATACTCATTCTACCGCGTTATACATTCGGTGGCTACATTAGTGATCAGAAGGCTCTCAGTAAAGCGAAAGTAAACAAAGCAACAAACCATCTATTGCACTTCCTGTCACCACTCACGTAGTTCGTTTATCAACCCGGCGAAAGTAGGCTCTCAAACGACACACACGCAAACACTACCGTAAATATAAACTGCAATAATAGACGCATACAAGACAAAATAAACTAAGCAGGTAGACACGTTCAGCAGCAGACGAAATGCCATCAGCTGTTCGTTCAGCTGCATGGGTTCGACTGTTGCCAGACTTGAAGGAGGGTTTCGCTAACTCTATCAGCACAAGTCTTAGGGAAACAACACTACCACTCTAAATGCACGTATTTTGCTGTAATGTCAATTTTTATTATACACCATCTCCACCAATTGTGGCGGTAACATGTGAGTTTAAAAAATGCCAGTTTTATTCTAAGAAATATTTGTGTCAGTTTTCGTTGGTCGTTTCTGAGCACTCTAAAGTACTCTCCTGAAAGAGAGAGAGAGGTTGATGAAAGCAAAAAGACACCTCTCTTTCCCTTTCTCGCTCACGAGAGCACTACGAAACGACCAGCCAAAAATGGCACTATAATTTTCAAATCACTTTAGGAATACCTTCCAATATGTCAGGCAAACCTACATTTTACTCTAATCAGTGACAAGCAAGACGTCGAAATTACGCTATACCTTAAAGAAAATAGTATTACCGCCCTTGTACACCTTACGTGGGCCAAAAAATTCGGAAAATATTTTACAAGAAGGATAATTATCCTGCAGGCAGCCACCCTGGTGAGTCGTTGCTTTCTACTAAAGTTTTGAAAATTGAGCAGTGAACTTTATTTTGTCATTTCACCTATCCTCGCTGCACGCTCCCTCAAGTTTCGGCTCGTATAGGCTGCTTCTCATTTATTCGGTGTTTCTCCTATAAATGCTGGCAGCAAACAAGCCTATAGCTGTGGCGGCATATAGATTGCAGATAAAAAAAGTGCACTGAACTTCGGCCTTATCTCAAACAAACAAAAAAGAGTGAAAACAAAATGAGAGTATGAAAAACCGCCTCGATATGACTGACTAGCACGAAGCTATACCGTGAACGTGTATCATCATGGCGATGCCCAGTTCAAAGTGGTCCACAGTTGTACGGACTCCTCGTTCTGGTCCGAACTTGCCTTTATTAGTTGCTTTGCGTCGTGACAACATAAAGATATGGTCGATTCAGCCAGCGGTTACATGTGTGCAGACACGAAGGAGTCTATCCGTATTTTTGCACGACGGACTTCATGGCGCACGTTTACTGGCAGAATGATTACGCCGTCCACACTTCTTTCCAGATATGGTAGATAGCACAAAACATGCCCACAAACAGGCACTAGGTGTAAACGCTAAGCTTTGAAGCAGGGCTATTTTTATCTTGTGTGTCCTGTTCCTATAGACGAAGTTCTGTTATTAATCATGTTTTATCAACTAACAACCTACCATACGCTCCTTGAGTTCCTTTTTTCTACATGGGGCTTTGTTCTGTATCACCTTTCTTTAGAATGACAAAGCACGTTATGCACCAGCTTCATCGCTGCTACGATGTTACAGTCGAGATGTTTAGGCTACTGCATAATGTGTGCTCTTTCGGTGTTTTGGGTAATTTCGCCTTTCCGGATTGCTTTGAAGGTCACTGGAAAAAAAGGTGATGATTTTCCGCAGCGAATATTAGACTGCGCTTGTCCCGTCCATTTCTATGTCATGTATTGTAACTGTAGTCGTCAGCTTATATTTTTTACCTTGGCTTCCCATTAGCCCCCCGCCGCACGCTCCTTCATTCCGCAATTGCACGGACTCAAAACGCCAAGTTTCTTTATTTTTTCTTACCTGGTGTCAAGCGTCTCTACTACCCGGTATACAGGGTTAAATTTTCAGCATTATTTCTTTTTTTGCATCGAGGACACATGAAATGTATGAAATAATACCCGTGGGCCCTCATGCACAAAATTTCCGGAGCCCTCCACTACGGCGTCTCTCATAATCATATGGTGGTTTTGGGACGTTAAACCCCACACATCAATCAATGGGCACTCATGCACGCGCGCATTAGTAGACAGTTATAGTATACCGGGCGTACCTTGATAGCGGGATCGAAATGCGTGTTCCCAGATACGTACGTTGCCCGTACCGCTTATCGTACACGCTATATTTTTAGATTTAACTTTACCGTGGTAGCGTAAGTGTACGTAGTGAACGTACGACGTGGCGGTGCCCTCGGACGCCAGCTTCGAAGTGATTTTGGCGTTAGTTGTTGAAAGATTGACTTTGTTCACAGCAAATGACTGTTTAAAGTGGCTTCACTTGCCTTCAGTTATCCTCGGTGACCAAGTATTACGGATGAGCTGGCGTAGTTTTTGAGATAGCATCCCATTTCGAACGTGTTTAGGCCTAACTACAAGATCGATGTAAACAAGTTGGCAACATAAATGTTTCCTCTTTTGGTGCGTGGTTCTTGTTTATTTACTTTTGTTATTACAAAAATAGTCACAGCTTTACCGCAAAGGCGAAGCAATGAATGTGATAGCAACAAATTAGAAGGTCACACGCAGAATGGCAAGCAGATCGAAACGTGCCCCGCGTTTCTCACGCACAAAAGATGCACGAAACGTACTCACAGATACATATCCCCGTGAATAAGCGTCTCATTTGTTTCTTTGCAGTGCCTGAAAAGCGCGCCCTTTTCGCAAACAGAGGCTGTACAACAATCGCAGTGACGTTTGTGTGCCCAGTACCTACAAAAGAATCGTTACAACGAAACTCAAAGGCTAGCCAAGACGTATGATTCTCGCTCACTGGATTCCGTGCCAACCGGTTGTGCCCTCGCAATCTCCGACGACAGCGCAGCTCCGGCCGTTTGGGTTGGTCCTACGCCACCTCCTGCCGCCGGTTTCCTACGACGACGACAGCGCAGCTTTGGCAGACTGCATTAGCCCTACGCCATCTCCTGTTGCCGACAAGAGATCTCGCCAGTGGTGCCGCGTCCTCGGACTCCTGCGATGGTGTTCAGGTTTCCTATCTTCTTTTCACTTCCGTCGCTCCTTGTCCCTCTGCCTCTCACTGTATAGATGCATTTTAATCCTGAACATTTAATCCCTCCTTACCCCCATCCCTTGTGAGCTACTCTTGAGGTGTCGCACCAGATGCAGACAGTTACGGGGCTCACTTCTATTTTCCTTTTTATAACCACAATCTCTCTCACTGCAAGATAAGAGCACGCGATCGAGCGTATACATCCCCTTATTCTCTACACAAGCCAAAGTATACACGTGAGAGATGAAAGCGCCATGTGCCATCTTGATGACATTGCTAAAAACACGAAAGCCCCCCCCCCCCGCCCCCGGGATGCCCGCCATCAGCGGTAAGTGCTAGATCTGAATAGCTTGCCGTTTGTCGTTGTAGGAGATACCTTTCAGTGGCTCAGTGGTTAACGCTTCTCATTCACGACGCTGAGCTCCCACGTCTTATTCCGCACGGCAGTCTTTTTTATTGCACTTTTTTAATTCTTGCGTTTTCATATATATATATATATATATATATATATATATATATATATATATATATATACGGTGCATGATATCAGCGCTGACGCCGGCGGCGAAATCCAGCCGAGAGTGTGAATTGCGCTATCGCAATAATAAACTTGTAACAACGCTTCGTGCGGTGTTATAGGCAAACACTCTCGTTTTTTTTTCCTTTCATGATTTTTTAACTTAATAACTACCCGATAGGTGGCGCCATCGTCCCAGCTAGGACACGTAAACCACGTAAACACTATCACGCTAAACTATCAGACGCTGTACACAACGAACGTTTGCTGCACGGCAACGCCATTTCCTTAACTTCCGCTATCACGCTAACGGTAAACTCTAACTATCTGATAAAACCCGTAACCACCTGCGTGCGAGGGCGCAAGTGCGGTAAAGAGCAGGAATACAAAAATGGGTGGTTCGTGCAAACATAAAGAAATATTTTCTCTCGGTTCCGTCTTTCATTAGTAGTAGTAGTAGTAGTAGCACTTTTATTTACAGTAAGCCGGATACAGAACTCACTGCAGGGGCAAAGGGCTAAAGGCGAACAGCCTGACAAAGGCCCTTGTCCCTCCGCAGTCCATGACAGTGCAAATCTTATTGCACATTATCCTGAATTTGAACATTGTGAGTGAACGCAGATGGGTTCGAACGCACGCACGCACATGCGCACATGCACAAAAACACACCGCGCCATTGTGCTGTCAAAACTTAGCATGATCAACCTACTGGGCTGCCAACGCACTTTGGCCAATTGCACATCAATGTCGCAATTATGATAGGAAAAGTAGAGAGCAGTTCAACGTGATCAGCACCCCAAAAGAAGATGTCTTCCCATTGTCAAATATATAAATGTTACTTTACAACTTCTAAACCATATACTTGTAATATCACGAAGTGTGGATTTTTAACATAAGTCCTGACCTAGACCTACAGTAAAAAGAGAGCAAATCATTGAAGTGCAAAAATGAAGTTGTGACGTTTATCGAGCGTTCGAGTATGAAGAGTCTTCACTTTTTTTCTAATGAGTGCTTCTAAACAGTGTGTGCTCGTTGAACAAAGTTCAGTGAAGCATAGATATTGTGACGGCATGAGTATATTTGTGCACGCGCACAAGCATGCATTTCTGGAGTGGCCAGTTGAGGCAACCAAGCAGCCCGCGTAATTGCAGCGACCGGCGCATTTAGAAAGTTTGCACTCGTGATTGTTTGAAAACGACTCATTCGGAGAATGGCTGTCCGATTTGAGTCTTGCTGTGCCTAAAGGCACACCGGGAGAGACCCGGCCGTTGGCCCGTGGTCATCGGCAACAAATCGAAATTACTGCCCGAAAAACTCCCATTCCCTCCACCCTCCCACGCAAACGCGTATTTGCAACGCCGCTTGCGACAATGATCAAGCAATCGCGCGCGACCGTACTCAATCAGCGGGCGAGCACTTGGGTTGCCTGGTGTCGAAGGCCACGTTCACATCTCGTTCTTTTCACGAAAAAAGAAAAGACAAATCTTGAATGAATGGCTTAGAGAGTCAATCGTAGGGAGGCAATAATTTTGCTCCAGTGCGTGGGAGCCGTCATGTGCAGACCCGGTTTCTGCAGGCTCAGCAGCGCCCCAGGAATGTGTCCGCGTAGAAAAAGCGTCGGCTCAGTCTATCCGAGCACTACTAATGAGCCGCGAAGCGGACGCGCCAAACTCGCTCCTCGCGACTGGCTGGCAGCACGCTTTGTGGCCCACGGCTCGCGTACGAAGAAGAGGAAGAAGAGGGAGGGGGGCCTGGACCTTTCGCGCGCGCCCTATTCTCCCGTTTGTTGTTTGCGCCAATTGTTCTGCGTCGGGCAGGAGGTCGAGGGCCGGTGCGCAATTGCGGTGCAGCGTCGCATCCCCCTTGTGTTTGGACCACTAACGAGGTCAGTCGCTCTAATCAGAGCCAATACCTGTGGCAGCGGGATCACGCACCACGATAGCGGTGCTGCGTGCCCCAGCCGTCCCCGCGCATCTAGTGGTTCGTCCGCACACCAGCCACAAAAGGCGTTTACGCCAAAGAAGGGAAGCAACAACCTAACCGCGTGCGTGCGGTCTGGTTATGTTGTTCTCGCGTGTGTGTGTACAAACTGTTATTCTATTATGATACCGATTATTTCATGTGGAGTACCGCTGTTAATTTGACTGCCACGTCGGCATCGCTGTTAACAGGGGCGTAGCGAGAAATTTTTGTCGGAAGGGGTTCAGGCCAACCCGACGGGGGGGAGGAGGGGGGTGAAGGCATCAGTTTTTATTTCTGACGTGTTTATCAGCGGTAGTATTAGTAGATTGTGTACACATACATCAAAGTCATGAGTCCCCCTCCCTCCACCATCTCCATGCATGCGTATATGCTTGCGAGTAGAGTAAGCAAAAGTAAAATAATAGCAGTAAAAAACACAGTAAATAACCTGTACAGTGGTCGTTTGGAGCAACGGCCTCTTGTCACACAAGTGAATGGACATGTCTTCGAAAACTCACTCATAATTTGTGACGACCCGCCCGATCGAAGAAGACATCGTTAATCGTTAGTATCTGTTAAGTGTAAATGGCGTAATCCTCGAAAGGGTAAAGTGCATTTCACAAGTCAAAGATGGCTCCGCTTACAACGTGGAATGAGAGTGACTGCATGCTTATGGGAATAATTTTTATGTTCAGCTCCATATATGTCAAACAGCCTTGACACAGTCATAGTTCTTAGTCAACATTTTTTTTTCAGTTTACTGCGCGCATTCACACATGCTTGCGACAGGCCATGAGTGTTTTTTTTTGTAAATTATGCTGCGCGTTGCCAACACGATTTCGAACGTGTTATTTTTCAGGCAGACCTCCTCCTCGCAACCATTGTTGACATTACAGTTGCACTGTGACCTTTTATATCAATGATGTACTTCAATGCTCATCGTGCAATCAGCGGGGGCAAGGTAATCGTTGTTAAGAAATATTCACTTGGTCTTAATTGAAATTGTACGTGGGACCAGGCTATATACCTACTCACATAGAAATAGCTTGTTCGCGCTAGAAAATTTAAAACGTGCAAAAATGCGCAATGTTCTCTTTTTAAAACGCGAAGCATTTCTTAGCAAACTTCGGCAAATTTGAGCATAGATCTGTCTATGTATCTATATAGCCGCTTAGGTTTGGGTGCTTTCGTGATCACCCCCTTAACTTGACATGAACGAAAATTAGCATGGCAGGGTAAGATGATTTGACGAATATGACGCGCAGGTCAAACCATGATTATTGACATTCCCGTCGCGTACGTCATCAAACACTTCCCGCTAGACAGTGGCACATTCGCACGGGTGAGTATGTGCCACTGATATGCGTGTATGTACCACAGGTGATTGACACTTAGTATCTACTGAGGAACCATGAGAACACACATGGGCTATTTTAACGCGCGAGCGCTAAGAAATACCTGACCTCGGTAACGTCGACCCGACGAATGCAAAGAATAAGTGTCAAAGTCCCAGCTGGAATCGAACTCAAACATTCTGCGTGGCAATGAAGCATTTTACCACGGAGCTACACCAGGTCTCTGAACTACTTTTCCAATAGACACTAATCTTTGTGAAACGTCAATAGTGGTTGCAGTGCTGCGTATGCAATTACATTAGCATTACATATGTACTCTTTTGATACAGCTGTCAGGTCGGGCTAACGCCAGTTGTGGTTAAGGGCCATGCGCTTAATTTGATCTACGTAGCAGTGTCCAGGAGGGCCGGCATCTTCGCGAGCATCAGCGCTTTATATCAACTTCTGGTGTTGCTTGTACGCACGCTCCTGTTGGCATCGTTGCGCAAGTGCTAACAAGTGGTTATATAAATATCTGCAACTCTACAACATATGTCTGTACGAGCGACATTTGTACATATATTTAGCGTCATTTCATGACGTGTCACTTATTAAAAAATTACGACATGCTCACTTTCCCACAGCATGCTTTGAATAACTTTGATTCTCAGGTACGTGGGATCCGCCGAATATTTCTTTCGTCGCTCTTGTTCGAGAAATGGTAGCGTTGCGGCAAGGTGTCGTCCATTGTTTGCAAGCGTGCAGTCGTCCTTTCTCTTTACGCTAACAGATTCAGAACCGTACAGAATATTTGACCGCGCAGCGCCGATATGCCATACGACATGATGTGTATACACTGATCTAACTAGGTTGTGCATTCATGTTTGCAGCACTTACGCCGGTGCGAACAGGAGCAACCTCGTATCACACAAATTCTCGAGTGATCAGTGCACTCGTAATGGAAGAATAAACCCCGTATTTTTTCAGAGCATAGTACACCATAATCAATTTCTCAGAACGCGTGAACTCCGACGAGAGCTGCCAGCGCATGCGAGACGTGTTTTTTTTACGCTGTGCACCATCCAAGCCTGGCGGTTGTCTGTTTACTGAAATGCCGATGCGAGTCACGGGAATTTTACTGTGGTATCAACTACTTCGCGCTTATTCACGTTTGTGGTGTGGGATCACAGTGTAACATAATCTGTCAGCCTTCCATAGGGGAGCAATCACAAACGCGAGGCGTTTCGCGCGCTGAGTTACTGGGCGAGCGTGATCTTACCGGCACCGCAAAGGAAGCGGAGGAAATGTATGCCTGCGGCTCTCTCCTCCGTGGGAGAAACGATAGCGAGTGTTTAAGGTGGAACTTTACCAGCCGACATGTATCGTCGGTAAAGTTCTCGTTCCTTGCATTCAGTGTCACTGTCCGAACATTGCTTAGCACGTGGTTTCCTAGCATTGTGAAGTTACCCCCTTGAAGCACGCTCTTTACACACATTTGTGAGTATAGTTTGTGTTTTTTGTCAATCAGCAACCTTCTATGAGACTCGATAGCCGCGCTAGAGTACACACGAGCCGCGAAGAGACGCCATAAAGTAACGCTTGATGAATATTTCTCGAAAGGCGAAACTGCAAGCGCACGCACGACAACTAGCGAAAAAGCTACAGCAGCCGAAGAAACGGTTCCCAGCTGTAATTATGCACTGCCTACATACGACTCGTGTGCTGAAAAAACTTCTGAAAACCTATCAGATGCATGCACGGAAACCGTGATTTCTGACGGCATTGGTCCTTACGTGCTCAACAGACCATGACACCAGGGGTTGCAGCAAGACGAGTCAAGACAACATTTGCTATTAACGACATGGAAACCAGGCGCTAACTACAGTGTTCTCTCAGTTAGTAAGCGCAAACTGAAGTTCCAGTCTCACCGGTAGAAAAGCTTTTCCTGGCTGCTGGTGTATACCAAATATCAAAAAGAAGCAAGACATGTGTGCTTTTTGGAAAAGAAAGTTCAGGCAAGGGAATTCACCAAGTACTTGTTGTAAGCTTGGTCTCCTCTCCGTTCACACGTCAAAAGAACTTGCTCGAAAGTTTCAGAGGCCACAATGAGTGTGGCTTGGATCACGTGGTTCGCGCGAATACGAGAGGTGTGAATGGCAATGCAACAACCGAAGTTTGCATATAACAATTCACATAAATTTTGGGTAGCATATGTGACATATAATATGACATGTAATACGCAGTATTAGTAACAGTATTAGTAACAGTATTCTGCTGCGTTATCTGTCTGTTTTCTGCGAGAAACATCGCTTGCACAATGTTTATTTCAATACTTCTAAATATTTATTGTACTAAGTATATTGTTCTTAATCTTTCGTGATAACATGTCCGCGTCTACCCATGTTTTTTTTTTCATTCTGTGCATTTATTGTTATGAGTTAAGTCGCTAGTTGCAGAAATCACTCGGTGTGCCTTTCTAGTCATGTAAAGGGATGAACAGATGAAGAGAACCTAGCGAATAAATAGAAATATTTTTAATTCGTCGCATAGTTTAGGGGCAAAGCTCCTTATGCCGTGGCTTGTGCGTCCCTCGATATAGTGCGTAACCACCGGTGGCACATACCCGAAAGAGCGGTCCATAGAATGTCCGCTTGATGGCGGCCCTTGTACAAGATGAATACATGATGAAAAGATGCCAGATGGCTTTACTTGGAGTGTTTGCTAGATAGACGGTTGGACGGACCGATAGACAGACAGAGGGGTGGACGCATGGATAGATGGTCGGGCAAACAAAGCGATGGCCACACAAACTGACGCACGGACTCACAGACAAACGAACGGACGGATGGAAAATCGGACGTACGCACGGATGCATGGACGGATGCATGGACAGACGGACACACCGACGCTCACACGGATGGATAGACACATGGACGGGCGCACGGACGGACGCATGGACGGAAGGAAGCAAGAACTAATGGACCCATGGAAGCAATTACGGACTGACAAACGCTTCACTCCACGAATAATCATGCACTCCATGGATATGCTGTGATTGTTTTCAGATTAATGTTCCTTATTCGTTGGCTGTTTGCCACGCTACTGAACAATGAAACTCTTGATCACTACAACTGCCCACACTACATTTCTCATGATGCTGTTTTACATTTATGACCATCATCTATCTCATTATTTATCAGCTTGAGTTACATGATAGGTATATTAGTAGGGCTTTTTAAGGTTGTGATTGGCCTGCACGTTTGCCTGTGTCGCATCTTCTCACTAGACAACACTTTGGAGTGCCTTTAGCACTTAAAGGACTACTCACCAGTCCCCATACCAAATTTTAGTTACACAGTGGAAGTTGTTGGGTGTCCGATGAGAAACATTTTGCCACAAAATTTTTTTTGAATCTGTTCATCACGAGTGGAGGAAACAAGTTTTTTGAAGCGGTGCGAAACGAAGATGAGAGGAGGTGTGCTCGAAACCCTTGCCGCTCCTTCGCGTAGCCTTCGCAAGCCAAATATCTACCCCACCCCCTCCGGCATCCGACCGAGAGGTGACGTGTGCATGACGAGCCCAAACAAGTCCCACCCCCGAGCACGCGAGCGGCGTCACTTTGTTGACCAGCATTATTTTGTGGCCTTCTGTCTGTTTCTGCGGGATGGTTTGGAAACGCTGGCTTAGACGCGGTAGAATAGATGAGCACAATTAGGGCACGAATGCGTAGGAGCGTTCTCCTACGCGTCCGTGCCCTAATTATGCATATATATTAACTAAATTTAGGGTTAACATGCCTTGACATTAAATGCTGGCATGCTAGCAAAGTGGCCATTGCTCGCTTCATAAATTTCCGTTGTGGACTTCACTTCTCAAATGCCTGGCACATGCTAGCCACATCGCTGATAAAACGCCCTCCCATGAGGAGAAAAAAACAAGGAAGAAGTGAAAAAGAAGGATAGCACACACAATAAAATCGGCAGCAGCTGACACTGATGCAAAAATTTACAGGGCCTTAACTGCAGACAAACGGCACCGAGTTCCAATAATCCTTTCTTCTAGAAACACCACTCTTTGATAAATATATTCCAATGTCTGTTAGGCAAGTGTGACAGATGTCCGACTTTTATGCAATGCATCCTACAAAAGAACAGCTCGCAAACTCGCACCATTATCTCGGCATGGTATCTGCCACTATCGTTAGAGGCTCTACAGTTGCGTGTTACGACACTGGTTGCAAGGGTTTTTCAATTTTTGATTTTGACGGCCGAGAGGACAAGGCTAACTGTTATCTCCTATGACTACGCTTCGACGCTCACACAACAGATGCGTCACTTTAGGGAGCAGCCCCACCGCGGTGGCCTAAGGTACTCGGCTGCTGACTCGCAGGTCGCGGGATCGACGCCCGGCATCAAAGGCTGCATTTCCGATGGAGGCGGAAATGCTGTAGGCCATTGTGTTCTAATTTGGGCGCACGTTAAAGAACCCCAGGCAGTTGAAATTTCCGGTGCCCTCCACTACGGTGTCTCTCATAATGATATGGTGGTTTTGAGACGTTAAACCACACATACCAGTCAATAAACTTTAGGGAGAAGCTTTGCGCTGACCCTCACCCTCTTGCATGTGTAATCTTGCGAAAGACAATCAAACTTGGAGCCATATATCTCGGAGAACAGGCATGATAACATAAATCTTTCAACTTCAACTGTGTACAAAGATCACTGCCTGATTTTTTTTCAATATTAACATGCAAGCTTAAAGCAATAAATCAAATCTTACTTGTTAAATTTTAGTTAATTGGGCTGCTGGCAGCGATATTATCATCTAACTTTCTGTCCCCCTTGCCACTTAACTTATTTGCTTAAGTGGTTCTTTCTCACGTGCCTTCGAGCGCCTAATTAAAAAAAATCATAAAGCTAATTTTGAGCACCCTCAAAATATATATATATATATATATATATATATATATATATATATATATATATATATATATATATATATATATATATATATATAGTTATTTATTAATTTATTTATGTCATCCCCCTATCTAATTCACGCCTCTGATGAAGAAATAGTGAAATGGTATATGTAATGAATAAAACTACTTTGAAACACGCCTGAATAGACGTGAGAATAAACGTCTATCCAGATAAGGACAATAATAACGCTGAAGATAAGTAGATAGAACCGTCGGTCAGTGAAAGAAATTATAACTGACTCAGACTCACTTAAGAAATATATCTTGTGCTTTGGACTCACCCGGACACAGAATCACCAAACGTTTCTTGGTTCAAGCTCGGTAGGACTCACACTCAGCAAAATTTTATTAAACTGGACTTACTAGGACTCCGACTCACCAAAATATTACTTAACTGGAGACTATCAAACTCAGATTCATGGCATGATCTGTGTGTGAGTGAATTCGATTGAGTCGAATCATGAGTGTGTTCGCCGACCTATAAATCGGGGCCTTCCTTATTTCTGTTTATACTACTTGCATTATTCATCTTTCTTTCTGTTGATGTATATCTTCTTGCTTGTTCCCGTTTTTTTCTAGAATTCTTTGTCTTTTATGAATGGCTATTAAGTGTGTTTCTATTTCCCGGTTCCTCTTTCTAACTCCTTCTCCATTTCATTGTTTCTCTTTTCTTGTCTTTCTCGCTTGCTGTCAGTTTATGTCTTTTTTTGTGAGGGTTTCTTTCAGCTTTTTTATGTCTTTCATATTTCTTCCCTTTCTTTCTCCATATCTCGCTCTTTGATTTGATTCATTGACATGTGGAGGTTTAACGTCCCGAAACTACCATATGATTATGAGAGACGTCGTAGTGGAGGGCTCCGGAAATTTTGACCACCTGCGGTTTTTTAATGTGCGGCCAAGTTCGAGCACACGGGCCTACAGCATTTTCGCCTTCATCGCAAGTGCAGCCGCCGCAGCCGGAATTCGATCCCGCGTCAAGCGGGTCAGCAGCCGAGTATCTTAGCCACTAGACTACCACGGCGGGGTATGTAGCTTTTTATCAATTTCTTTCTCTCCCTGTGTACTCGTTCTTTTGCCGATCTGAGCTATTGCATCCCACGCCGGACAAATCATCGCAGCGGAGGAGCGCGTGCTGCGTGCACGTGTTTGGGAAGGAAAGCCGAAGAGGAATAATAGGATGAAAAAAGAGCATGTCGTTAACGATGACGATAGTTTTCGTGAACCCCCATATTGAGTTTATAAACTGACGTTTGTCGGCATCAATATCTCCGCTATTAAAATAGGATTAAAGACTATTTAGAATATTAGCGTCTACTTTATTAGAGCGTACTAACAAATGGGTTGTTTATCAGAAGATATCCCTGACAGTGATGCCAAAGAGGCAGACACGATCCCAGTGGTACATAACATCAACTGATCGGTATCTGACATTATATATCGACTTAAGAGGAATGACGTCATCAATTTTTCATGCACATAACTCAAACATCGTGCATTCACACGCTAATTAGGCGTCTGCATTTGACAGCTTCTGCAAAGATTCCTTCAGGTCTTTTGGGAATAGTTCGTCCTCCTAATTCTCTCTTACAAACACACGCGCACGTCCATCCTGTTTGCTGTTTGCAGCTACTTATACTGTACAAACAGAGCATCACCCAAACAAAACCGTACTGCTTTCGAACGTGCGCATATGCAGATGAACGAGTTAGCTTGTCGTCAAGAGCGGGGTCATCGTCATTGCGCTGAAGGTCTATCCAAGACAAAGTCAATCGATTCCTTAGAGCCTGTACGCGGACGCATTTGAAAGGGGAAGAGAACAAAATTGGTATTGATTTGTGGTATCTATTATAGGAAAATGTCAAACCAGTTAGATTCATTCACCAACTTCATGTCACTTTAGATCGTAGGTCACCGACTGATTCTATTTTTCTCAACTTCTCCAAGGCTTTCGACAAAGTAAGTCATAAATTGCTGCTCTTAAAGCTCAAACAACTAAACTTTGATAATAACGTCATCAGATGGATAGAACATTTCCTACTTAACCGCACGTAGTTTGTAACCGCCAACAGGTGTTATTGTTCATCTCGCGCCGTTCACTCTAGAGTACCACAAGGTTTCTTCTTAGGACCTCTTTTATTTCTAGTTTACATTAATGATATGCGTTTATGTGTTTCTTTCACCATAAAACTGTTTGCAGATGAATGCGTTGTGTTCCGCAAAATTAACAACCAAAATGATGTCACTACCCTTCAAACTTGACATTGACTCCATCTTGAACTGGTGCAAGACTTGGCAAATAGAACTAAATACTTCCTAATGCAAGGTATTGCGCATTTACCGAATATCATCTGCTCCTGCTACTTACTCACTTAACAGCATCCCACTCTTATCAGTCACCTCTTACTGTTAGCTATGCGTACACATCACCGCTTGTTTAAGCTGGTCACTCCATATCCGCTCCATTATTAATAATGCAAACCGCATGCTTGGGTACATTCGTCACAAATTCTCTTCCGCACCTGTCTCACTTAAACTACAAGACGCTGATTCATACATAGCAAGATAGAATACGCCGCTGCAGTATGGGATCCAAGTTCATATAATTTAATCATTGCTCTTAACTAATCCAGAACAATTTTGTTCGCTTCATTCTTCACAACTACAGTCGTCATGCTAGCATTTCTGCCATGAAAAATTTACTCGAACTGCCGTCTTTTACCTCTCACCTAGGCTTTTCCGCCTCTGTCTATTACACAAAATTTATCGTCATATTCCGACTCTTCTCGAGGCACTTATTTTTCAGCCTTCTTACGTATTATCAAAAATTGATCATCCCAATAAAGTTGGTGTTATGTGATGTCTAAGCGAAACATGCAGCGATTCATTTATTCCCAGAACATCAGTAGACTGGAACCAACTTGCCGGGTCTGTGGCCATCTTGTCCGATCATCACTTGCTTCGTTCTGCGCTAACTAGCACTGTATAAACGCCCACACTTACTTGTTCTGTTTGTAGACAATGCCTATAGTTTGTTCTTTTTTATTTATTTTATTTTTTTGTTATTAGCTAACATTTTATCAGTAAAAAAATTGTGTTTCACCACTGTTCATAGTGCCATTGGCACGGCGGGCATTGCGAAATAAATAAATAAATAAATAAATAAATAAATAAATAAATAAAAAAGTTAAACAAGCACTGGTGATTAAAAAGCCTGACAAAAAGGCGAAATAATTTCAATTGCGGTACTTTACCGGGCATACCGAGGGTGTGATCGTAATATATACTATAGCACTTTGCGTAATTGGTAGAGTATGCGGCGTAACTTTCGCATAGTAAGATTGGACGAGTCAGTACCAGCGTTTGCTATGCGTGCTCATTATGTGGAGCCACAGCGTATACACAAGTGTTATTGAATGTCGCCGTCAGCGAAGTGCAGCCGCTGAGGCTAGGGTTAGTCTCGCAACCTTGTGCGAATCAGACCCATGTAGATCCATGCAGACCAGACCATGTAGACCAGACATGTGTAGTCTTGGCGCGGTCATTGTCCCTCTTGGTGAAATTCAGCGAACAGCGCCGTGGAGTACAGAGAGAATGTTATGAAAGGGACCACACAGGCGCGTCACATGCGCTCTGTCGGGGCTGCTTACAGCACCATCAACCGAGAGATAAAACAACAGCGCAACCAATTTTCGCGTGATCGGTTAGCATACTAAACAAGCCGTGACCGTTGGACCATGCATGGCTTCCGAAATGGCCAGTGTGCGGCAGGTTTCTTTCCGGCCGTTTAATTGCACGGAGAGAGCTTGTTTCCAGAAGTGGCCATGGCCCGCATTTTTCTCCGCACAGTGGCGCTCCTTCGTATGGTTGAAAAGGCTGCTGCGATCTTGGCGAAGCTTGCATGTGGCGACAAAAAAAAATGTTTGCGCTTTTACACAGCTTCACGCTCATTTGGCAATGTCGGGCCAAGGTGCACGAGAGAGAAAGCCACTATTAAGGCGTATATGTTCTCAAATGGACTTCTTGTTTTTTTTTTTTTTGCTTTAGAATTGCGCCGCTCATATTAGAGCATCCACAATTGCGATGCGTCTGCAAGAGAACCGTATGTGCTGGAAACTCATTGTACTTCAGAGTTTGCAGGCTTTATAGTATTATAGTATGGAGGGCACTGGCGATGAAAAAAAAACGAACCTCGATATGTTTTGCTTGGTCAAGAAGTACGCAACACGCATTCAGTGTTTGATGCGCCTAATATGAAACATTGCGGTGTTACATAGCAGTGACAATTTGCACTTTTTCTTTCTTTAGTAGTCTATGCCAGGGCGAATACTGCGAATACTTAGTTTTCATCAGAAAGATGGGGTTATGCTGCATGTGTGACCCTTTGATTTAGATGTAGTCGAGAGTACAGTAAATGAACACGGCACTGATATTGCCACTGTGGTATTAAAACATAATCAAAATTCCGGTGACGAAACAAGAGACGACCAACATTCAGGCACTTTTACCGGGAAAGACGTGGGGAGTGAATGTAGGCCGGCTAATCAAAGCCTTGTACAATACTCCGAAAAAAAATTACTTATCAAGTACCTTATTTCAATGACATGACCAGGGCTCTCAGCTATCTAGATCGTATCTCCGCTTTGGTTGACCACCACAAAAATAACCGCACGTGATATAATAGTAAAATTATGAGTCAGGATAGGAGAGAAATGCGAATCACAAAGACAATTAGCCCAGTTTTTTACCGTCTTCAGACAAGAAAAATGCCTCTGTATTTCTCAAATCGAGATATTTAGCACCGATAATGTAATTAAATAAAGTAAAGCTGCCCCAAGCAAACTTATACCCCATTACAATGACCTATATATAGAAAATGCAGCAGGTGCCATGCTTTTCTTCGTAAATTGGACCAAAATATATGCAGTAACAGTAAAAAAATACTTTCCCTAGGTTGAGCCGGAAAATACTGGCGGTGGTTGTTGCTCGTAGGCAAAAAAAGGTATATCTCTCATACCGTGGAAATCAATGACATGCGAAGCACGAATGAGGAAGGTTAAATTGTCTCATTAAAATCAACACAACGTTACGATACCGACCTAAATTATGCTGTAGCTGACTTTCATGTTATGATTATCACCTTTGCGCCAGGCATTTGTGCTCAGTCGTCCATTCACGTCACTTAATACCAAATTTGATATATGTGCAGCTAGCGAAACGGTCGCGAGTGCGCTATGAGCGCAGCAGGTCAATTTTTACGTGACACGGATGTCACGATTATCATGTTTGGACGTGTCGTTTATCGTCGTCGTTTTCTCACGTCACGTAATGCCAAAATTGGTGTATGTGAAGCTAGCGAAACGATTGCGAGTGCATCATGAGCGTGGTGTGTAGTCATGTTCTTAAATGACACGCATGTCATGAATACCATGTTTGCATCAGTCGCAATACCATTTATTCATGTCATGTAATACCAAGGTTCCGTATATATGAAGCTAGCGAAACAACCGCGAGCGCATCATGAGTGTGGCATATAGTCATGTTCTCACATGACATGCACCTGATGATTACCATGTTTCCACGATTCATGTTACTTCATCATCCGTTCACGTCACGTAATACCGAATTCGGTATATTTGAAGCCAGCGAAGTGATTGCGAGCGCACCATGAGCGTGACATGTAGCCATGTTCTTACATGACACGCATGTCATACGATTATCATATTTGCACCAGTCATATACCTTCATCATTCATTCACGTCAGGTAATACCGAATTGGGTGTATGTTAAGATAGCGAAACGACCGCGAGCGCATCATGAGCGTAGCATGTAGTCACGTTCTTACATGACACGCATGTCATAAATTCTACGTGAGGGCCTGTCACTTATGTTCACCATGCAGTCATGTCATACCATAGTAAACATACCAGTTTTGTGACATGCCCCGCTGTGGAGGTCTAGTGGCTAAGATACTCGGCTACTGACCCGCAGATCGCGGGATCGAATCCCGGCTGCGGCGGCTGCATATTCGATGGAGACGGAAATGTGTAGGCCCGTGTGCTCAGATTTGGGTGCACGTTAAAGAACCCCAGGTGGTCAAAATTTCCGGAGCCCTCCATTATTGCGTCTCCCATAATCATATGGTGGTTTTGGGACGTTAAACCACAGATATCAATCAATCAGTTTTGTGACATGTCGTGGAACGAAACCACCGCAGGAGCAACTAAACCCTCACATGTAAATCAAAACATTCATTGCATGCAACTCATGATATTCATGTTATGACAAGTCACTTATGCTCGTTATACCGTCCTGTTATGCCATACCAATTTCAGCATAGATCTCAATATTCAAACAATCAGGAGAACTAAAAGTTGTAGGCGGCTAGATAGATAGATAGATAGATAGATAGATAGATAGATAGATAGGTAGATAGATAGATACACAGATAGATAGATAGATAGATAGGTAGATAGATAGATACACAGATAGATAGATAGATAGATAGAATGATAGAAACAAACGCCCAAAGTACCTGTAGTACGCTAATAGATGCTTCGGATTTATAACCAACCTCGTTAGAAAGAGGTGCTGGCGCATGCATTTTAAAAAAAGATGTCAACGAGCTTCTCCTGTCGTGCCAACCGCCTCAGTAAAGCAGCGTTGCATGATTTCCAAGCTAATATTGTGACGCGCATGTCTTATTTTCACTTCTTTTTTCGATTTTAGCCCACAAAGCCTGTTAGAAATGCTTAGCGCAAACTGCACCTAATTATTCGAGAACCTTCACGATTAGTGTATCATTCTGTTAAGATTGTACGCAAGACGCGAACACTCGAGGTTGTTCCAGAGATAGCGCGACGACCAGGGATGAGGCTGGAAATTCCACGGTGCATGCATGTATATATATCAATGTGCTTCGTCGCTGCGCAGTTGATTGACGGCCGACGCTCAGTTCATCGCAATCAGTGCCAGTGTGTATCGCTGTAATCTAACTTTTCCTTTACTGGTCAAAGTTCGGCAAAATAAGCCGCTTAATCTTTGACCTATAGGCAGCTCCCTTCGTCCAGGTCATGACGCTTCGACTCCGTCACGAATATAATCAATGGCAGAATTCATGTGATTTCAAAATGGAGCAGCACGTGAACATAAAGTTTTACTACAAATTAGCCAATACAGGGGTGGAGACTCGTGCCATGTAAGTGTGAGACAGACGGTTCTACAAGGATGTTTATTGAGATCCTGAGGAACTAACCTGAGGTGACCCATTGGGGCCCTCGGCTGATTGCTGGCTGATGCCAGGATGGTGCAAAAATGTGTGGCTATGAAACAATAATAAAAAAGTGTTCCTGCATTTGGTGAGTGGCCAACAGTATGACAACCAATTTCAGAAGTGTGTTGTACTCACCGGTTGACAAAATAAACGGCGCTGGCTCAACCTCGCTCAATAAATACTTTTTTTTTTGCTCAGGACTGCTTTGTTAAGGTGGCAATAGGCTGGAAGTTGTAGAAGAACAGGTCTACATAGGACAAGTAGTAACCGTGGAGCCGAACCACGATGGTGAAATAACTAGAAGAATAAGGATGGAGGGAAGCACATTAGGCAAGCATTCTCAAATCAATAATGGTAGTCTACCACTAACCTTCAAAACGTAGGAGTACAACGGCTGCATATTACCGGTGCTTATGAAGCAGAAACCTGGAAGCTTATCAAAACGGGTTCCGCTTAAATTGATGATGACGCAGTGAACGATGTAGAATAAAATTATAGATGTAACCCTAAGACACAAAAAGATAGCAGACGTCTGTGTTCTCTCGTGATCACTTCCTCAACTTGGGATAGACAAAAATTAGTGTTGGAAAGTAAGACGTTTTCACGAATATGTCTTGCTGTTCATAACATGAATAACGTGAAAATTCCGTTCCATACCATGTCGAAATGTTTCTCCAGACACGTGTGGTGCATACCTATATACCATGAGCTGCGTGTGCGGGTATGCGCCACAGGTGTTTGCCAGTTTACACTTACCGTGGAAGGGCGAGAACCAACATCGTTAGTTTAAATGCGAGACTGTTGAAATGAACGGATATCGGCAGCATTGACCCCACGATTGCAAAGAATAAATATCAGGATCCCAGCAGAAATCGTATTCTTAAATTAAGAATTTCACCACATAGCTACGCCAGGTCAAGAAGCTGCTTTGAAAGAAAGACCCTATGCCGGTGTTATGTTGTTCAAATTGCGGTGCTGGCTATCTAATTTTTACAAACATTACATATACGTACTCCTATGATAAAGGAGTCATGCTGGTATAACGGTCATTGTATACTTAGCAGCATCAACTGATACTGGTCTACGTAGCACTACTCGGGGCTACCACACTCGCAATCACATGAGCTACATATGAGCTGACCGTTTCTAGTGTTTGCAGTGCACCCTTGTTGCCATTGGTATCACTACTACGTAATTGTAAAGAACTGGGCAGATAAAACATATGCGTTGGTTCAACATATTTTTGTGTGAGCGCATTTTTAGCGTCATGTCTTTAACGTGTTGCTATATAAAGTTACAGCACATTCATTTTCCTTTTGCATGATTCAAATAACAATGATTCGCATGGTACGTAGCATCTGCCGATTTATTTAACATATGAAACCATTGACGAAACTTTTCCGAAGCACTTGGAACTAGTTGCGTCCCTTGCAGCGAATTCTCTTCTCACACACTTACTTTTTTTGCGTGGTTGTATTTCTTCAGAGCCTAATGGAAACGCTGATTCGCATAAGCACACAAAGTTACGACACACATGAAAGACCACCGATCGATGAGAGACATAGGAAATTGAGAATGAGACGTAATTAGCCGAAGGCTTTCGATCATTCAATGGCGAAATGTGCAGCCTTACATAGATGCACTGGCTTAGTGCATAGCGTCACAATTCCAGCTGTGGCCATGCTGGCATGGCTATACCCTAAGATAAAGTGCTTTTGCTCAAAGCCTATTCATTTTCCGTGAAGAAAGTTTCGCAGTCTGGCATGTTTCCCAAGAAGTAAGAATATGCGTGTCGCTTGTTGTACTGGCCCCGCCAAACAACAGGCAACGTCTCCGCGTCCTTGCACCAGCACCAGCCATCAGAAAAGTATCGCTCGGTTTTGCCATTTTATGCAGTTGCGCTTGCATAATTTCATTAAAATGTAAAAAAAAAGGGACGGGGTCTCGCGCAACTTGCACGGTTAATGAATATGCAGGCCATCGGTCACTCAAGTTGTAACAGTAGGGTCACGCGCGTAGTCCACGAATAGAAAATACAGCCCAACGTTTTCTCAAGAAAACAATAAACTTGGCGGCCCTGTCTTTAAACAAACCATAAAATTGATCAGACGTACACGTTTCTTTACTATTTCTTGCACTTTGCTGATGCAAACCTGCAGTTTTTTTATCTAAATATGGAGCCTTTCTAGGACGTAGTTAGCAGGGTCATAACTACGCAGGCCTCGGGTGTGTTAAATGAGAAATGATTGTAATAATTAATATGGAGTCAAAAGAATATATTGGGATGCGCCTTAGTTGGGTACTCCGAAATAATATTAACCCGCTTGAGTTCCCTAATATGCACTAATATATCAGTATGCCGGTGAACTTGCATTTCACCCCAATCAAAGTGGGACCGCCATGGCCGGGAATCAAAACCGAGTCCTCGATCACTGCAGGGTGACACCCCACCTACGGTAGGGGCCAATTCGGTTTTCAAATGGTGTGGGGGTGGGTAACTTGTGTATGTGTGTAGTAACGTGTATGTGTCTTTGTTTCAAAACGACATTTTTTCCACGCAAGTGGTGATTCAAGTATCATGCTTAAAGTAATAAGTGGAGGTAACAATTATGATTCCTAAATCATAAGCGTCATTGCCATCACCACATCATCGTTATCGAACAACTCCATCTCATATTTTTAAATTCATTACTGCCAATGCATGCACTGAACAATTGTACCAGCAGTTGCGGAAATACTACTGTACAATACAGTATAGTATTGTAGAATATTATCAAATATTCGGACGTAATGTTCTTTGCGAAGACCATTATGGTTTCATCTTCATCGGCTGGTGTCTTGGTCGATCAGTATATTCGTGTGTAATCAGCACTTTGAAGTTTTAACTGTCAGGCCGCAACAAAAACGCCTACATAATTTTTTCTTGTGCAAGAACTTTATTTGATTTGGGTGGTACAAGCTTCTCTAACAAGTAGAGTAATTACTTGTGTAAATAACATACTTCTTAACTAAATCATTCTTTCTCCACAATTTTAAGTGACAAAATTATTTATTTATTTAAAATTTGTTATTTCCTCTTTACTTAGAAGCAGTGAGTACTAAGACAAAAAGTTCCAAAAACATTGAGTTCGCAGGTTTATGCAAGGACACAAGATATTCTGATGATGTGATACGCAAACATACTGAAATATTCTGCAAGGATATGAAGGAATCAGGGAAGAAAAAGTCCTATTACAGAGAAGGGCACAAAACCTACCTAATTCCAAGAAAACAAAATACAAACGAAGTAACGAAGTGTAGATTGATAGCATGAAGTTGGAAATAAATAAACAAATCACAAGAAACGTGGACAAATGAAACGTATAGTAATCCGAATAAAAAAACGTCTGCAAACGGGGCGCTAAGTTACACAACAGCTGCAACACAACACAAAATGAAGTTTTTTAAATAGTACATGAGAAGGCAGAGATGTGCAATTTTCATACACACATACAACAACGGAACACAAAAGCCACAACCCAAATCAGAAATGCATGATAAAGGTTCACTTATTAAAGCAATGCAAGCAAATGAAAACTATCTTTTCAAGAAAAAAAATTTCCCTTATGTATTAGGCCTGATGGCAAGATGTCACGGCAAACCAATATTATTTTTGCATTGTATCGTATTCTTTGAATACGTGCAAAATAAGATGCCGTGCGTGTTAGACACAGCAGAATTATTTCTCTATGCTCTTAGAGCAAGCCCAGCCCCGCCGCGGTGGTCTAGTGGCTAAGGCACTCAACTGCTGACCCGCAGGGCACAGGATCTAATCCCGGCTGCGGTGGCTGCATTTTCGATAGAGGCGGAAATGTTGTAGGCCCGTGTGCTCAGATTTGGGTGCACGTTAAAGAACCCCGGGTGGTCGAAATTTTCGGAGCCCACCACTATGGCGTCTCTCATAATTATATAGTGGTTTTGGGACGTTAAACCGCAAATAGCATCATCATCAGAGCAAGCTCGATTTCATATTGCATATGAAAACATGCATATGGTGAAAACATGAATGTCTTAAAGAAACAGATGGTTGGGTGGTCTATAGTTGAATGCTTGCCTTAAGACTTATTTCTGTCACGAATAAATGCGCTATATAGATTTGTATCATTAGTCTGGGGTGCTGTACTAGCTATCACTTAAATCAATTGGAGGTATATATTAACTGAAAAGTGAAAGGTTTATTATAGATAATAACATGCGTAGGTTGTGAAATATATTGCGTCTGCGGCAGGAAATAGAGTGCATTCTACTTGTGGAGAACTTCTTTCTTCTCTGGATCCCGAAAATTGTAACGTGATGTGTTCTGCTGTTTTCAGCGCACCACAGTTATGGCAATATGATGTAGTAGTTAAACCGAGGTGGCATGTATAAGCTATTGGTGAACTACTTACATTGATAATAGCTTGGTGAGTAGTTTGTATGGTAATAACGTACGTTTATATTCCAACCACCAAAACATTCCTACATATCTTTTCTTCGCTTGAATCTTCTAGACGGCATCTGCGCTGCCCGTTCATCACATTTGACGGTCAAGCTAATTTCGCATTCAGGAGCGTGTACCTGGGCTCAAAGCGTCTACGACACGGATTTGGTAACCTACAACGGCATCTAAAAGGCCGCAAAGGTTTGCCATACTGATGGGTTACTCGTGAATTATTGACAATTTCAAGTGATGACGTTCTTCCACATGTGAATGATTGATTGCCTCGAATCCTTGCTTTTTGACGGCAATGTTTACCACTAAAAACATAACGCAAAGTCTCGACGTCTTCGAAGAAGATTGATGCAACAGTTTACGTGTTCTCTTTTCACCAGCTTCTGGGGAGAGAGGGAGAGCGTAGCAGTTTAGGAGAGATGTGGCTATAAGTGGGAAAAGAAGAGAAAAGTAAGCCCCGTAACTGTCTGCATCAGGGTGCGACACCTCAACAGTAGCTTACAGGGGATGAGGGTGAGGAGGGATTAAAAGGATAGAAGTAAAGGTGTAGAGAGAGAGATGCGCTGAACCAGCGAGCGAGGACATATCGAGGGGATAGGAGAGAGAGGAAATATGAAAACACGGTCACAGGAGTCCGAGGACGGGGCACCACTTGCGAGAGCTCGTGTCGGCGTCAGGAGGGGGCGTAGGGGAAGTCCAGTAGGTCAGAGCTACGCTGTCGTCGGAGGTCGGCGTCAGGAGATGACGTAGGGTCAGCCCAGTTGGCCAGAGCTACGCTGATGTCGGAGATTGCGAGGGCACAACCGGTCGGCACGGAATCCAGCGAGCAAGTCCCCAGTTTAGAAGCCAACATAGTATATGTGCATCACATTAGCTTTAGGTTTGTCGCATTGCGCTGCTTAGATTGAAGCCATAGGTACAATTCAAGCCTCCACACTTAAAATTTAATAGCAACAGAATGCAGAAAAAAATCGGCAGAAGCCACGAACCTTGGGAATTGACGTTATGCGAAGCATGCGGGGGAAATGTGGCCATGCTGTAAATGTTGTATTAAGCGACACTTCATGAAATGACGCTAAATATATGTATAAACGTTGCACGCACTGACTTATGTTCAATGTTTCCAGATGTTTATATAACCTATTGTTTGCACTTGCAAAATGATGCCAACAGGATCATGAGTATTAGCAACACCAGAAGCGGTAAACTGATAGGAAGCGCTGGTGTAGAGCGACGATGCATAGCCCAGGAAACAACTACCTAAACCAACTTCGGTGCATGGCACCTAACTACAACGGTCGTTAACCTGACGTGACGGCTGTTTCATAGGGGTACTTGTGCAATGCTTTTAACATTGGATAGCCTAGAAATGCAACCATAATTGACATTTTACGAACAGTAGGCCCTTTCGAAAAATAGTTCCGAGACCTGGCGTGGCTCTGTGGTAGAATGCTTGATTGGCACGCAGAAGGCTTGGATTCGATGCTGCTGGGACCCTGAAATTTATTCTTTCAATTCGTCGGGTCAACCTTGCTGATGCCAGGTTTTATTGCAATAGAAAGTATATGGACACTCTAGGCTACATTTTGCCGCCGGCGTCATCGAGCGCCGCCATTCACCGTATATGCATATACGCATATAATCATTTTATATGGAAACGCAAAAAAGAAAAATAATCCAGAAAAAGATTCCGGCGCGCGGATTAGGACGTCCGACCTCTTGGTTGTGAGTGCGTGGCGTTAGCCACTGAGCCTTGAAGGAGCAGCTCTTTCAACGTTGAAACGGTAATTTATATCTACCCCTTGCCGTGGCAATGCCGATCTTGGGGGAACTATCGTGTTTTTAGCATTAGCCGCGAGATGCGGTCGCCACTTTAAGCTGGAAGACTACGAACGCGATTCCGTGCTTGTGCGGTGATTCGGCATTGGTGTGAAGAGACATCCCCTCAAAGCCGACGCACTGCCGTCTTTGTTTATTCCGGGTGAAAAGGTGAGTTCACAGTTGATCGAGATCGTGCGACACGCACTGAAAATGTGGTTCGCATGTGTGCGTTTAGAGAATGTTATGTAACCTCGTTAATTATTACTACAACGGCTGTGTTTCTTCAATGCAATGTGGTCAACTTCGCAATAGTTATATACACGCTGAAAGACTTTCGCCGGTTCGTGATTTCCAGAACTGATTATAAAGTGACAGGCTGCCTGTTTGTACAAGTGTATACGTCGTGGGGCCAGCTGAAAAATGCAGATTCAAATGAATAGCATGCATGTTATATATGATGAGCTCAAAAAAAGCCATCCAATAGTGCGACACGTGTTCGACGGCGTTGATGGGGTACGGCCCGATGGCTCATGTTCTATTCATGCCGAATAGCATTAGCACGGCACGCTAGAAATTCATCTCACAGTGCCGGCTTCCAAAGTGCGTTAAAGCTTATGATTCAACTGTAGCGCATATGCTTTATTTGTTCATGTATTTGCCGGTGTGAATGCACTTTTATGCATGTGTAAAGGAAGCCTTGCGAGAGAAAGCGTACCGATTCATTGGTGGTTTAATTCATCGAGTGTGCTTGGGGAAATTCATTCAAGAAGCTTATGGTTGCTTATGGGGCCGATTATAAGAATGCAGCTTTAAGTTGTGGCATTTCATGCGGAAAAATGAAGCCGAGAAATATTTGCACCATAGTGTCTCTTAATTAAGAAATTATTTGTATAACTTCAATACCCCATTTGTACGTCTTAATGCATGATCATCAAATAACAGCAGTACAATGAAATGTCGGCTTCACATCTTACAAGAACTTGGCAGCTCATCAAAGAAAAACAAGAACTGCTAATTAGTAGAACTGCGCGCAGAGTTAATGCGCTTATTCTATACGAGTTGGGGAAAAAAAAAAGAAAATGCCGAAGTAGCTTTTATACCAACACATTAAACTCTCTAGCCTCTTTTAGTGTTATACAAGGTTTTTTTTTGGTAGCGTGTTTTTAGTAAACACACATAAAACAATTCCTGCTATGTATATGGAAAGATTGCACACAAAATGTATGAATTAAAATGCAAAGACAACACTTAAATTCATCATTCGTTGTGTTTTTGGTAAAAGAAATTGCTGCTTTTTTCAGCATCACACACTGCCCCAGAAATGTGTTGGAGAGTGTGGCACAGTCTTGCAACCTTCTGCTATCCAGGTTAGTCTTGCTCTGTTTGTGTACATCGACACTGCACAAAGTTAGAGTGGAATGTATAAGTGTTGCATAACATTGCTGCATATTATGTAAAATAACTCGGTCACATCTTTCTTATGCAGCCACAGACTGTGCAACTAGTTGATGCCGGATAAGGCAGCTATATTTCCACAGCTCTCAGCTCCCAGATGAGAAAATATTTTGTGTTCTTGAAAACATAACTTGGCACCACGAATATTATTGTGAAAACCAGAAGCGTTTTAATATTCCTAAGCGTGTTGTTGCTTAAAACAAACACAAGCTATTTTATATAAAGTGATTTTAATACCACATGACTACAAAGGCAGTGTGATGTATAAAATATAGCTTAGCAAAAGTGCAGGTGTAACATGATATGTTTCTTCTCCCCACCTCATATCCAGACAACTACACAAAAAACTGTGCGCAAGGCAACCACGATAACAGTGGCAACTCGGAAGACAGTGGAATGTCGATCCGTTGGTAAGTTGACCTAAAAGGTTAAAAAATGCCCGTCCGAGGCATAAAGCGTACAGTAGCTGTTCAGTTACAGGATTCACACCGAAGCTCCTAAACAAAGAAAACTAGCAGGAAATAATGCATAATGACAAAAAATGGGGCTTTGCACCGATCGAATAAGTTTTGTTTATTTCAGTGTATCATAACACCCTCAGCTACGCAGGTGAACATGACCCTGAAGGTGCTCGTTTCGGTCAATACACAGACAGCAGCTGCCTTCACCATGGAAGCTGCTGTGCAGACACAGTGTGGTGCTTCATCACATGAAGCAGCAGTAGCAGCCTCAGCCGATGTTGCTTCTGTGCCACAGCTCCCAGCGGGTTTCAGGCCTCCTGGTGGCTCAACACCTGTCCGAAAAGACGAGTCTTCCCCTGCTAAAGAAAAGCGAGCTGCTGAAACATCTGTCCAAATGAACGGATCTTTCCCTGCTGAGGAAGAAACGCCAGCTGCTGAAGTTGAGGTCACATGCTTTCTCTCATTCAGCGAGAGTTTCTGCAAGTATTACAAGCATTAGTCTTTGGTAGACTAACAACAAAGTTTAACTCTTTAACAGTATCATATGCTTAGCAATTCAGCAATTTTTAATATGTGATGGGCATGAAGTCACAAACTGGTTCGCATTCTGAAACCACCACTTGCGACAATTATTCTCTGGGGTTGTGTCTGCCCTTTCATGTTTGCAACAAAGAAAGTTAAGCCCCTCAGTTCTCTGAAACATTTTACGTCAGAATAGTAGTGAGAATTTATTAGAAGGCAGAGAGGTCAGCCTGAGCTAGTTTGCTCTAGAGGGGTTCATGACAGTTCACGTATCTTTGCCAGAGCACAAATGATACATTCTGCAGTGCATGCTCATATTCCCTATCTGTGTGTTTTAAAACTATATGAACGTGAAGAGGCAGTTCCAATCCTGTGACAACCCTGCCGAGGCACTTGCATTACGGGGCAACCTACAGATTTTATGATGATGTACATAAGAGCTTGTAGAATTCAATGCAGGCCCGTAGCCACCATTTTTTCAGGAGTGGCCCGCCTGGGGAGGTCCTTGGAAAACCTGTATTTCTATTATTCATGTTCGGTAGAACACACCCCTGCATCCAAATTTGAAGGAGGGTGGGGCAGGCCCCCGGGGCAACCAAAATTGTGGCCATGGGCCTTGTTGAACACCTGTATAAGAGACATGCACTTGGGAGAAATTGAAGAATTATGAGAATTTTCTTATCAAACTTATTTCAAAGTCGGCACTATGGTTTTTGGTATGCCACTTTGTCTCTTATATGAGTGAATCTTATATAGGAGTTCGACTATATAAGCAGTATTTGTAAAGCCTCTTTATTGACACTAGCTAGACAAGAGAATTTCTATGATAACAGCAACGAAGAATATTGGTACTCATTTGCAATTATTATGCTCTATAATAGAGCAGTGTTTCTAGATATTGCCACAATCTCAAACGTCATAACGAAGAGCATAGGAGACCACGTTCCCCTAAAGGGAGTATGCTTAGGCCCGGCGGTTGGACTAGTACAAAAATTATGCTGAAACCTATGCCTTACTTTTGGCGGCCCTGCCAAAAGCAGTAAGACTTATTTCACACGAAAGCACAGGGTGGTTCATGATGAACACTTTCTTTTATTACAAACATGTCTTTTCAGATGTTCACCAAATGAGAAGGGGCACACTGGCAAATGTGTACAACTACATTCTGCAAAGCATCTACAACGGGCGGCCACTTACCAAAGCAGTTGCACAGTGGACACAAAGAAACAGTAAAATGATTTCATGTGACACTATTTACACATTATTTGTGTGCTAATACATCAACTTCTTTTGTATAATACATTGCCAGTTACTTTATATAGGACTTGTACACAATGCTAAATTTAGCTCATGAAATGACTGTTTTGTAAGAGCATATATACTTGTGCCGTGTTTTCGGCTATTATTAAAATAGAGTGCGCCAATTACCTTTTTTCAGCTGGTTGCAAAGAGATGCTCCTAAAGGGTTCCTGCAATGGTTAACTGAAGCTACGCCAGCATGTCTGCTATAGTACAACGTAATATTAAGCACTTTAAATTCAGGTTCTCACATTGCATTATGACTGCTAAAAGCTACAATCTTTCTAGCAGTGTTTTTCTTCCTAAACCTATCGAAAATTCAACTGTCACTAGTGCACGATGCACGAATGAACTGTAGCTAATTGTCAACATTATACTTTAATCTTTCACTACAGCGACACCACCCGTATCGGCCACTTAAATTTTTTCCAGTGCACTGATAATCAGTAAACAGAAAAAAAGTATTTGGAGAAATTAGGTTAATCAAGAGCATAAGCAATAAAAAAATTGTAGTATATTTGGAGGAGAAGTAATTATACCTGCAGATGAATGGATGCTGACACTTATTTGATATTCCAGTGCTCACTCTACTGATTGAAATCGGCAACTCCTCTCGAAGGTGGCCTGGCATTAGCACTGATCACTAGATTTGTTGCAAGGTGAAATGCAAGAAGGGCAGTCCTTGTGGTTCAAGGACACTGAACAGTTTTACTTTATTTGTGTCAGTTGAAAAAAAAAGGAAGACTATCTCGTATTGAGGAAAGAGGGGTCAAAGGAAGCCTTGCATTGGTGGGTCTTGCTTTTTAATATACTTGATGTCGTATTGTGCAATGCTCCCTCCTTTATTTTTTCTTCACCCACATGCTAAGCAACACAACACTCGCTACAGGCAACATAATATTGAGGCAAAAACCTCTTCACAGTTACATTAAAATTAATTTAATAACATCCGCTATAGATTAATTGGCCTAATTGTCAGTCATATCTCATTAATAATGTCTAAAAAAGAAAACAAGCCCTTAAATTTGCCCTTAATTTTTATTCATAGCGAAAATCTCGTTCTGGTAGACTTAATGCCATCAAGTAGTATGTCAGGGAATATCTGTCAGCTGCCATTCGTAAGAGCACCAGCTGCTAGGCAAAAAATTAGTGTCCCACACTCGCTGTAATGGCAACAGGCAGCGCTGACTGACACTACTACATTAAAATGCGCATACATATTCCATAAAGTGGACGGGGGGATGGCCGGCATGGGCTGTGTTCAAATTCTTAGACAGCACGTAGAGCAGACTGCTTAGAAGACCACACCAAGCCCATGCTGTCCGAGAATTGGAATACGTTTAGACAGCGTTTACGCGACGATGCGCCACCTCGCGCCGAGAAAAAAAAGCCAAAAAAACAAACTTAACAGTTGTAATTTTTAACTTATTTTGTGTTAAAATCATAAAAAAATAAACTTTACTCACATTGAGCATCTGGGAAAGCGTCTGCTTGTGTGCAGACGGCCATTCTGGAGAGATTTGATCTGAGTGATTCGCTGAGCCGCCATCTTGTTTAGACAGCAAAGTAGCCTGCATCGTATTTGTCTACGATGCGGTCTTCTTTGAGCTGTCTTTTTTGCCGGCTACGTGAGAATTGGAATCGGACTTGAGATGGCCGCCGTCCATTTAGCTGTCTATTTAGCCGTCTACGGTGAGTATTGGAACACAGCCCTGGTAGCTAAGTTGGTAGAGTGTCGGATGCGTTGTTCGAAGGTCGCAGGTTCGGTCCCTGCCCACGGCACGTCATCCTTTCGTCCACTTTTCTTCACAGTTACATTACCATTACTTTATTAACATATCCTATACTTTTCTTCGCCTAATTGTCTGTCAGTTACCACTAACCTAACCAAGACGTATTAATGAGAACTAACCAGCAACAGTGCCAAGGAAAGTACAGGGGGCGTTATTAGTTGTAAATGTAATGGAAATGTGAAAAATAAAGGTGTATGCTAAGCTTGCTTTTCGTGAGCTGGGACTGAACCAGTGAACTTCGATTAACACATCCGATGCTCTACTAACTGAGCTATCGTGGTGGCCATTCCGTCGTCCACTTTATGAGGGATATATGTGCACATAATCGCGGGTGTGTCAATCAGTGCCACCACGTCCTGCGCGACAACAACAGGTAAATAAAGTGTTTCACACTCGCCGTCATGGTTGATAGTAGCGCTGATTCACGCTGCCATTTGTAAATGCACATATACACTGCATAAAAAGGACGATGGAATAGCCACCGTGGAAGCCTATTTGGTAGAGCATCGGACGTGTTATGTGGCGGTCGCAGGTTCAGTCCCAGCTCCTGGAGGGCGAATTTTTGTCCACTTGAATTTCTTTTCATTTACATTACATTTACTACAGTTAGTGTTCCCTATACTATTTATGGCATTATGGTAGGTTAGTTTTCATTAATATTGCCCCGCCGCGGTGGTCTAGTGGCTAAGGTACTCGGCTGCTGACCCGCAGGTCGCGAGATGGAATCCCGGCTGCGGCGGCTGCATTTCCGATGGAGGCGGAAATGTTGTAGGCCCGTGTGCTCAGATTTGGGTGCACGTTAAAGAACCCCAGGTGGTCGAAATTAACGGAGCCCTCCTCTACGGCGTCTCTCATATACATATGGTGGTTTTGGGACATTAAACCCCAGAAATCAATCAATCAATCTCATAAATATTATGGCTGGAAAAGAAAAATGAAGCCTTAAAATTTTCACTTCTTTCTTTGAAACAAGCCACGTGACTTGTCCATTGTGCAATACTGAGCAACACACAAGTTTTAACATGTTTTGTGGGGTCATTAATCTGCAGTACCAATCAAGACAACAGCACCGGAGTTTTAACGATGGAACAGCCTCTTCCCAGGGAGCGAAATTTCATTGTGTTTTATAGCTCCTTTCGTGAACTGCTCACCAACTGCTCCATATGTGGCAAAGCAGTTGGCAACCTAAAATTCGGCCTCATGGGAACTGTGGTCATTGTAGAGGGGAGTGCGAGCGACTGCACAAGCTCCGGTGTAGAAGCGAGCCACTTGTTCCAGTGGAGTGGAGTGTAGTGGAGCCGGCAACTTCCTCCTGGACGCTGGCATGTACAACTCATGTGGCGTGGTGGCTGCAACCATCCGGTGCCTTGGTGCTCAGGTCTTCACAGAGTGCGCCTTCTACAACCACCAGAGTGCCTATTAGCTCCCTGCAGTAAAACAGGTGCACTTATTGATCAACATCGAAATATAATCGAAATATAGCTATACGAAGGCTTGTAGACAAATTAGGCAGCGTGAACACAAATACTTATACTGCTCTTGCATTACAAGTGAATCTTAATTTTTGAACGTTGTTTTGCCATATATTTACACATTTCAAAGCATTTGCTTCCTTCTGTATATATTTGTCAATGTTATATAAATTCAGAACATGAAATTATTTTGTATAAAAGTTGTACGAAACTAGCCCATCTGATTTTATGGTTGCAATGCGAAAGAGAAGTTTAATAATTTTGCGTGCTAATATTTAAAGTTAGAAAGCAGTCGTCTAGAAAAATCATAGTTTTACAAACACTTTTAGCCTATGCCTTACTGTATTATACGAATACTCATGAGTGAACTGAGTTTGAGTTGATGAATTTGTACAGTGGTAAAAATGTAGCAGTGGTGAAATACTCATGGGCATGTCGGCATGAAACATCATTGCTATTATACCAGGCCCCTGAAACTCGGCGCTAGTTTCAGTTTCAAAGAACATGCACGCTTGTAGCGGTTGCTCGGCATCCTAAGACCTGGTTGAACGGAGTGAGGTTGATGTGGATGTTCGCATTTACAGGCCATCACAAGTTTTTACAAATAAAAAAAATTACTCCCCGTAAATAACTTGTCTTTTGTTTATATTTTTTCTTATTCCTTATTGCGCGAATCTTAAAGTAGGTGAAGCGCGGAGAGTGACTGACTTACGTTCGTAGCACTTGCCTCCACTCCTTTTTGCCTCTCGCTCCGCGATATTAGAAGCTAGATTTTGCTCAGTTATCTAAGCCGCTTGCCGTGTCAACTACGAGAAAGATAAACACGGCAAGTTGTGGCGGGCAGGGAATGGGCCACAGTGAGCTACGCTGAACAAGTAAACCATGCACTCGTCGAAGATGGTTTAATCGGGCAAAACATGTTTTCTGCGGCTTTTCGGTGTGCTAACCCGGAGATTTTTAGTTCCGCGAAGGTTTTTCAGCGTTTTCTTAAAGCAACAGGTGAGCACAAGAACTTGGACCAATTATTGAAGCAGGTATTGATTTTGCATGCGGGCATATGAGTAAACCCAGTTCTCCGAAAGCCTGACTGGACAGAGAGAAGTGCAGTGTCACTTGACTAATTGGTGAAGACGGCAGCCAAGCACCTGTCGAAAAAATGGGTTCATTTAGAGTCTTGAAATCGAGTTGGCTCAGCTACATACTTTTAGCTTCTTTTAATTTTGGCGACAAGTTCAAATGATGTCAAATAATTATAGTCCACTTCCTGCTTTTGATATTTTTGTAGCCACGGTTGCAAATTTTGAGAGTCCTTACTTGTAATAGTATCACTCGAATACACGTGATGGACTAAATGCTTCTAAATATTATTACAGAGAATGGCGATGCAGGTAATGTTTTGACAAGTGAACGTCTATTCGTCAAGGCAACGCTGTTGCTCTCATGAGTACAAGTGAACTTTCCGAAACACTGTTTCCAGCGACGTTCTTTCTCGAAGACCTTCTGATCGCTTCAAGCCTCTTTGCGCCTCTTGACGACAACGACACTTTGCGCCTCTTGACGACCTGACGACAACAACACTGGCAGCCAGTACTGCGACGAACTTCAGGTTCAAAATTACTTAGGATACTGCAAATGTCGTATATTTGCTAGAATGCTCAATCTGTCATGTACAATACATAGGTCATACTGAAACTGCTTTTCGATACCGTTTCAATAATCATAAAGCTCATGTGCATGCCCATCCTAACTTACCGATTTCAAGGCATGTCACCGAGGCAGGTCATTCATTCAGTAACATGATAGCTACAATACTGGAATCGGGTTTTAAATCACACCATGAACGCGAAGTAAAAGAGTCATTTTTAATTCATAAATTCAAAACACTATCTGCCGGCATGAACGAGAGCCCGGGTACGCTTACTTGCATATTGCCTTAGTAAATCGCTTTTTTTGTTTTACTGACAAGTGTATATTCTTCGCACAATGTTGGCCTATTGTCAAATATTACCTACATAATGTAGGTGGCCTTTGTCGCTTCACCATTTACTCGCATTCATTTTGCTCTGCCTGCTTTGTGATTTTGTTTATCTCTCTAAAATTCTTTTTCTTTTTAAAGGCTTACTGAATGTTTTTAGGCTGTGATTATCTCGCAGAACGTATGACCAAGTGAGCTACTGCGTGCGCAGTCTGTTATTTTGCTGACCTGTTTCATTCCACACAAGTTGTAGGGTATCTAACACGTGCCAATTCACTATTGTATAACGATACGCGTTTTCAGCTGTATATGCACTATAGCCACGTACCTTAGGTGATATATATTCTTGTTTCCTAAACTACTGATAATGACTTAGCCGTGTGATACGCAAAGAAGCGGCTTATATATGTGCCCTGTGTGCCATGTGTAACCATTCACTCCGACGAAGGCAGGCCCACCTGCCCAAACGTTAGTAAAACTAGTGTTTTTTCGCATGTTTGTCGACCTCTTTTTCTACCGCATTTTCCACCGGATCCATTGAATTTCACCCCACCATATATATATATATATATATATGTATATATATAATCGAACACGTCATTCGTCGAAGGTTTCAGGTTTGGTTTCTGCCAAAGGGGAAGTTATCTTTTCACCTACTTGTCTTTTTTCACGTTTCGTTTACATTACCATTCGTTCTAATACCTTCTCCTATACTTTGCATTCTTGTCTGTTAGATCTCATAATATTGTGTCAAAACACGAAAGAAACGAGCCCTTAAGTACACACACACAGACACACACACACATATAAATATATATATATATATATATATATATATATATATATATATATATATATATATATATATATATATATATATATATATATACATACGTATCAGGCATAATTAGCATGTGTAACGTGTTGAAGTGCCGTTACGGAGATCTAGTGGCTAAAAGGTACTCGGCTGCTGACCCGCAGGTCGCGGGATCCAATCCTGGCTGGGGCGGCTGCAATTTAGATGGGGGCGAAAATGCTGTACGCTCGTGTGCCCAGATTTGAAGGCACAATAAAGACTCCCCGGTGGTCGAAATTTCCGGAGCCTTCCACTACGGCATCTCTCATGTTCATATGGTGGGTTTGGGATGTTAAATTCCATAAATCAATCATTAACGTGCCACAGTCATGACGTGAATATGATGCAAGCCGTAGTGAAGGGCTCCAAATATTTCTACCACATTGAGTACCACATTGAGCTAGTAAGTCACACTTCTGTGGAAATTCGACCGCCGCTGGCGATATTGAACCTGCCACTTTTGGGTCAACAAGGGAGTGCCGTAAGCGCTGTGCCACCACGGCTGCCAAAGAGAATGATAGAAGATAAATTTAGCCCCTTAACTCACGCATTATGATGCGCTGTCAGAAACCCGTCGACTTCTCATAGAATAATGCCAAGCCACTGAGTATTACATTCCAAGAAATGGAAGTAAGTAATGTGTTGTTTTGGGTGGGTTTCAGCATTTATACTTAATGACTAATTATCTCATTATTCTGGCACCAGTCGGCTTCAGTACTTGCACAAAAATAATCAACTGTTAGGTTTGAAAGGCATGCATAGTTTGTTGTTTGTATTCCTTTTGAGCAGAGAAAGAAGATACTCTTCACATTAGTCGTGGAACACCGCACGTCGAACGATTGTCGAACATGATAATGTCTCCAGCAAAGTAATTCTCTGCAGCAATACACAGCACAATAAATTAAAGGAACGCTAGTTACCACTCACAAAGCCTGTTAAAAAATGTGCACTTTGAGTTCTAGGTCACTTGAAAAAAGACGCGGGGTGTGACGCGCCTTGGAAGTTTGCGTACATAATTGTGTACGCCGTGACTGAAGGAGATGGTGTATCAGACACTAAAACATCGACCTAAAAAAACTTATGCCATCGTGGTGTAGCGGTTACACTTCTCAGATGCTGCATCGAGGGTCGCGGGTTCCATCCCGACAGGGTCGGTCGCATTTCAGTAGAGGTGAAATATTAGAGGCCCAAGCACCATGCGTTGACTCCACGTTGAGGAACACCAGATGGTACAAATTTCCGGGGTTCTAAACTACAGCGCGTCTCATCTCGATATCGTGGTTTTGGCACGAAAAACTTCAAATAATATTGATACTTAAATTAACTGGCACGAACCACTCCCGCTTACAAGTTGATAAAAATTATAAACACGCATTATGGTGGCCATGCTGGTTTTCTTCGATCTTGAACAAGATAAGCACGCGAAGTATATGACGCCATTACTATTTCTGACCCACACGTTTATTGAAAGAAAGAAAAAAACAAAGCTTTCAAAATACGTGCTCCATCTTATGCAGTCTTCTCATTGAGAAAACGTGGAAAATAACGCCGCACAGGAAGCGCGCGCACTCTGAAGCTCGACTTCATAAGAAACGCACACACGAGATGACGCATTTAGTGGTTCCTATGGTGACAAGCGCCTGAGCGTTCGATTGAGTTAGTGAGTGGGGTGATTCCATTGAAAGCATATTTCCGGGAAAAGTGCTTGCACTGGACGTATTTATCTCGCATCGCATGAAGCCTTCATATGTTATTATTCAGTTCACTTCAAGTGTAATGTTTTGATCTTGTTTCTATGGTGAGTTTTTTATGCTATATACTTATCAGTGGAGTAGAATTTTGTGGTATATCTCTCAGTACTCTCAGTGGTCTGCGGTTAATCTGACTTACTAGTTTAGCGTACGATAATCATATGTAGTTATCTTGATTCATCAATATAACGTTATTTTCAAGGTTTGTATAGGCTAGTGGGTAGAATATTAATTAGACTGGAAGATGCCTGGAAGTATAGGAAAATTCTGGCAGATCACACACATTCTGACAGTCGATGTCATGCAATGCACTATAGACGAGTAGCGGTCTATACTGCACTTTATAGCATTGCGAGTTATACGGACGCGTTTGTGAGCTTTGAGTAGTTATAGACATAGCGTGGACTTCCCAATCTGGTCGAGTGAACTGGCTGCCCATATGTCGTCCTATGATCTGGTGTAACGTACGCACTCAGATTAGATACCGAAATAAACGGGACGCTACAATGAAATGATGCGCATATCATAAGCAGCTGTCTTCGCCGTACTCCTTTTAGTTGAGCAATGATTCCTTATAATAATAATACCTTTTGAGGTTTAACGTCCCGAAGCCACGTTATGAGAGACGCCGCAGTGGAGGGCTCTGGAAATTTCGAGCAGCTGTATAGGGTTCTTTCAGGTGCCCCTAAATGTAAGCAGACGGGCCTCAAGCATTTTAGCAATGGTTGATTTTTAGCCTGCCGACGCATATGAGTTTATATGTAACAGTCATTATATTTTTATGAAAGCGGGTAGTCAACACTGCAACTACGATTGTCGTGGTCCCGCCATGCTGGGGGTACAGGGTCTTTTTCAGAAGCATTTTCAAGCGCTATAGCGTCGCTCTGCCGTATAACAATTGACTGCCACACAAAATTTCTGGGTTCGAGTCCGGCTCCAAAGGATTGTCTTTCTTTTAGTCCCTCTGATTTTTCCCTCACCGACAATGCTATCAACGTGGGCACCGGATTGTCTAAAACACAAGAAGGGAAAAGTAAAAAAAAGCGTTTATTGACCGTGTAGTCATCTATAGGGAAAGGCAGGGCAAGCCTGTAAGCCACGTTGTCGGTTCTGTATAGCCCGAAGCTTGCCAGACCAAGCCTGTAAGCCATATTTTCGGCTCTGTTTATGAGCCGCGTTGTTAGACGGCAATGTGTTTTTCGATCCCACCACTCAGTGACGCTGGAGATCAGGTGAGAATGGTCTTCCCTGCATTTCTAAAAAACTATGGGCGACGGTGGCTTTTGACCCGCACAATGAGCAATGGAGACTTATGAGGTCAAGGCAGACACGTGAGTAAACATACAGAGAGGGGAAGGATTTCCTTTGAAGTTGGCACCAGATAATTTTTTTAACAATATCATGCAAAGATTAGGAGTGTGCCATCATCATTCCGGGGTACATATAAACTGTGAATCACTTATGGCTCACACCCGCATTCCATGGGCAATTGTAGGAGAGTACGTTCTATACGGGGCTGAGGGAAAGTGTTCACTACGTAAGCGACAAGGATCTCTCGTTATTTATGTAATCATCTGAGAATCGCACTTGTCATATACTAATGTCCTCCCACCCGAATTTTCACATGTGTCAAGTTAAGAAAATGATCTCGAGAGCGTCCAGACGTAGGCGGCCGGCTTGATAGATAACAATTGTCAAAGTGCCTTTGTCTCGCGAGTAAATGCTTCGAATTTAGAAATGAACGCCTTGAGACCCTTCAACACAATGGAGGCTGGATTCCCATGGTAGGAGCTGCATGTGCAGAAACTACCATCTAGTTATGATCACATTGTGATTTGCTTCTAAGCGGAGGTCCTGCCCATATCACAACAAAATTTGATTGATATATTTATGGGGTTTAACGTCCCAAAACCACCATATGATTATGAGAGACGCCGTAGTGGAGGGCTCCGAAAATTTCGGCCACCTGGGGTTCTTTAACGTGCCCCTAAATCTGAGTACACGAGCCTACAACATTTCCGCCTCCATCGAAAATGCAGCCGTCAGAGCGGGGATTTGATCCCGCGACGTTCGGGTCAGCAGCCGAGTACCTTAGCCACTAGACCACGACGGCGGGGCAGTACAACAGAATTTGGAGCAATACCCGAAGTAAGCAACGCCGTTATCACAACGACTTTATCCATGCACTTAAATGTGCACAAAACGGGATCCCATAAACCAGAGCAGGCCTATCTCACATACAGGCGCCTAGGATCGCGGTGGCGCACACCTCTATGGAACAGGGGCTATAGGGTGCTCAAATGCTGACCTGAAAGTTGCGGGATCGATCACTGCCATGACGGTCGCGTTTCGATGGAGAGAAAATGGTAGAGGATCGTGTACTGTGCAATGTCAGTGCACTCGTATAAAGAACACAAGATGATCAAAATATTTGGTGCCCTCCACAATGGCGTCACTCATAATCATATGGTGGTTTGGGGACGCAAAAGCTTAGATATTATTATTAAAATCTCGGCGGCATACTCTCGCCCCAGATGCATTTTGTTCGGAACTGCCAGGCGTGTACCTATTGCGCCAAGGTAACATATGGCATGCGGTAGCTCTGGGGCTTTGAATTGCGAGAAATCACCTTTTCGTGCCACATCCCGCTTACAAGAAGTTATTTGGCACCACTACAGTGACTTTAAATACAAAAACAACTAGAGAAAAAGGAATACATGACTCATGACTGCCTGTGAACGTCACAGCAGGATAGGGGGATCATGCCGGTGCGGTGTTTTACCATTGCCGATATTTCCATCCGCAATGAACAACGCGATGCTCAACCACTAGTGGATAATCGCAATCAAGAGGAAAACTACAAGCCCAGTCGAAGTGTACTATAGTAAGTAGACTTAGTGTGTGTATTCAAACATGAAGCCAGCTCTTTCGTTTTACGGCAGTGATTTGCGTGCAGTATGCCCTTCGTAGCCGGCATCAAATCACTGCGTACTCTGTCGCAGGCTGCATGGAAATATTAGGAGATATTACGACTCTTGCATGCATGCACATTGCGAATGTTTAGTACAGCTGTAACGGCGTGCTGGCACGATGCAAAGGAACGTCAACAGCGGAACTGCCACATGCCTTGACTGTTGCCTCGCGAATCTGTGCTTCAAGTCAGCCTCACCTGATAGCCCAATAACATCTTGCTCTCGCTTACACATTGGTACCGCTTGTGCATTCCGATTGCCAAGCTTGATTGGCAAATGATAAGCACATTTGGCTCATGAGCATATGCCAGAGCAGGATACCAGCGCTACGGTGACGCCAGTCGAAAGCACAAGTTTTTCTTTTGGCTGGTGACAGTCAGGGTACGTCATCGTTCGACTGAGTCGAATGCCACTCTTTCCGCTGTTGGTGTTCCTCTCCATCGCCACAGTACCTACGTCATTAAGTTGCATCAGTATAGTATAACTCTCAATTCAAGCGCATGAATAATCATTCAAAAAGGAAGATAGGACAAGCGCTTTCTCGCGACTAAATGATTTATTAGAAAGGGAAGAATATAAAAACTGGCAATCAAAAAACAACGCATGCGTATGCAGGCAAAAGTACACCCATGGCACCACGAGAACACAGAGTAAAAAAAGAAAGATTACCTCGGAACATAATCTAGAAAAACAAACACTTTATTGTGCAGCAGAACCGAAGGCTGGCTGACGCATTGTTCTCCTCTTTTTCTTATGTAAAAAGCTCCCGTCAACTCACGAGTTAATTGATTATTAGAGTGAAAAACCACTTCAGTATTCTGAAAAAGAGGATAACAACCGCACTCTCTGTAATAAGCCGCGAGATGCGATGCACCCAAGGATTTTAAAGAAGAATCGTGCTCTATAAGACGAACATTGATGTTCGTCTTATAATAAGGCGAATAACGCGTTCGATGCTCGAACGCGTTATTCGAAGGTCGTAGGTTTGACTCCTGCTCATGGTTGGTTATTTTTTCGTGCACTTTTTTTTCTTCTTATTTACATTCCATTGGTTCTAATAACTTCCCCTATACATTCCTTAGCATTACTATCTGTTAGATCCCATTATATATATATATATATATATATATATATATATATAGAGAGAGAGAGAGAGAGAGAGAGAGAGAACAAGTGTACACTTAAGGGCTCGTTTTTCGTGTTTTTACACAATTTTAATGAGATCTCACAGACAATAATGCCAAGGAAGGTATAGGGGAAGTTATTAGGCCATTATAATGTAAATGAGAAGAAAGAAAAGTGGGTGAAAAGATAACTCGCCGTGGGCAGGGTCCGAACCTGCGACCTTCGAATAACGCGTTCGATGTTCTACCACTGAGCTACCACGACAGCTATCCCCCCAGCCACTTTATTTGGTATCTATGTCAATTTAAACGTGGGAGTGTCCGTCAGCGCCACTAGTAGCCATGGCGGCGAGTGTGGCACACTCTTTATGAGCCGCTTTCGCGTCACGTAGCACGTGAACCTATTACTAACTGGCAGCTGAGCAATAGTCCCTCGTATACAACCTGAAGGCACCAAGTCTGCCAGTACGAGACCCTCGTTAATAAATAATGGAAACAAGTGTACACTCAAGGGCTCGTTTTTCGTGTTTCTACACATTTTGATGAGATCTAACAGACAATAATGCCAAGGAAGGTATAGGGGAAGCTATTAGGCCAATTGTAATGTAATTGGGAAGAAAGAAAAGTGGGTGAAAAGATAACTCGCCGTGGGCAGGGTCCGAACCTGCGACCTTCGAATAACGCGTTCGATGCTCTACCACTGAGCTACCACGACAGCTATCCCCCCAGCCACTTTATTTGGTATCTATGTCAATTTAAACGTCGGAGTGTCCGTCAGCGCCACTAGTAGCCATGCGGCGAGTGTGGCACACTCTTTATGAGCCTGTTTGGCGTCACGTAGCACGTGAACCTATTACTAACTGGCAGCTGAGCAATAGTCCCTCGTATACAACCTGAAGGCACCAAGTCTGCTAGTACGAGACCCTCGTTAATGAATAAGGGAAACAAGTGTACACTTAAGGGCTCGTTTTTCGTGTTTCTACACATTTTGATGAGATCTAACAGACAATATGGCCAAGGAAGCTATAGGGGAAGTTATTAGGCCAATTATAATGTAAATGAGAAGAAAGAAAAGTGGGTGAAAAGATAACTCGCCATGGACAGGGTCCGAACCTGCGACCTTCGAATAACGCGTTTGATGCTCTACCACTGAGCCACTACGACAGCTATCCCCCCAGCCACTTTATTGGGTATCTATGTCAATTTATACGTGGGAGTGTCCGTCAGCGCCACTAGTAGCCATGGCGGCGAGTGTGGGACACTCTTTATGAGCCTGTTTGGCGTCACGTAGCACGTGAACCTATTACTAACTGGCAGCTGACCAATAGTCCCTCGTATACAACCTGAAGGCATCAAGTCTGCCAGTACGAGACCCTCGTTAATGAATAAGGGAAAGAAGTGTACACTTAAGGGCTCGTTTTTCGTGTTTCTACACAATTTTAATGAGATCTAACAGACAATAATGCCAAGGAAGGTATAGGGGAAGTTATTAGGCCAATTGTAATGTAAATGAGAAGAAAGAAAAGTGGGTGAAAAGATAACTCGCCGTGGGCAGGATCCGAACCTGCGACCTTCGAATATCGCGTTCGATGCTCTACCACTGAGCTGCCATGACAGCTATCTCCCCCAGCCCCTTTATTGGGTATCTATGTCAATTTAAACGTGGGAGTGTCCGTCAGCGCCACTAGTATCCCTGGCGGCGAGTGTGGCACTCTTTATGCTTACCGTGTGATGTTTCATTTTTATTCTTTAAACATACAATGGCGCAATTTTCTTCTCTCTCTCTCTCTCTCTCTCTCTCTCTATTCTCTCTCTCTCTCTCTCTCTCTCTCTCTATATATATATATATATATATATATATATATATATATATATATATATATATATATATATATATATATATATATATTCTGTTAAAAGAAAAATCACAGTGTGTCGGCTGAGTGGGATGTGGAGCTGGACTCGAAAGACAAAACGCGCAATGAAAGTCTACGACCTCTAGCACCGGATGGGCAAGTATACACTGCTAGAAAGAACACGGAAACGCATGGAGATTTTCGTGATGTTTCTAGCGAAGTGAACGACACTGAATGTTCTCTGGCGATATGCTACTGCAGGTAATAAAAACTTTTAACTTCTGAATTAACGGTCTATACAGAAGGTGGCGAACTAATACAACTCACCGCATTCACTGGCTTGCTTTTCAGAATATAAACATACCCGATTGGTGCATCACAAGCACGTGTAATTAAGAGAAGGCGAGTGCTTTCAAATAATTGATTTCGTAATGTTGTTACGAACTGCGGGCGTGTGCTTAGCGAAAGTGCCTGACTTTGGTCTGCGAGCATGTGGCTCCTCTATATCGGGAGGTGTTATTCGAGCTGTCCGTGATTATTCATGTGAAAAACAACCAGAACGTAATGCATATACGTGCTGCGTTATGATTACCTCACTTTGGGTGTAGCGTGCTCACTTAATAAAACTCTGCGGTGCTGGCGCTTTCATGTAAGCCGATCTAACTGGTAACACTCCTTTGGATATAGTGTCTTGATAATATAGCGCTGAGTGCAGGAAAAGTGCATTTATACACCCTTCCGTATATTGATAAAACGTTGCGCTCTCACGCTTATAATCGAGCTAGTCAAGTGCCGGTTACCCTGGTGGATTCGGCGTTTGAACTCGATAAATACCTTAGTTCTATAAGTGTGCTCAAGCTACCGACTAACGCGCCCTCTCATTATTCACGTTGCAATGAGAATATATTTTTTTAAATATATAAGAGCACAAAGCATACTTGCGACATAAGAGGAAAACAAAACAAAATTTTTTGGGCTCATAAAATTGTAAATAAAGGATATTGCTACGAGCAAACAGAGTGAATAACTTATGTTTCTGAGGTTGCGAAAAGTAATCCAAACAAGACAGACGTTCAGGGGAACATGGGTGCTTGCAGTGACAATGAATCTCCATGGTAATCTAGAGCCAGATTACCATGGAGTTCTTATGTTTATTTTGCTGCTCACCGTGTGATGTTTGCATTTTTATTATTTAAAGATACAAAGGCGCAATTTCCTTCAACTCCAGGAGAATCATGAATTGGTACCTCACCTCCTCTACCCCAACATGGTGAACAAACAAGTGTGCACCACAGGTACATCTCCAATCGTCTTTTTTCCCCCTTACTACCCCATTTGTACACCATAACCTACACCTCTCCACCCATTTTTCTCCCGTCCTTTCTTTCCTTCAACCTTTTTGTGCACTTGCTTTCTATACTTGTCATTCGCTTTTGAGACTGGGGGAGAATGAGCATAGTGCACACAAACATGCTGATAAGGAAGGCATTGGAGGCCTTCACGAAAACAAAACCACTTATGGAGACGAAGATCATGTTAATTAAAGCTTCATGGAGTCTCCGTACCGGTGACTCCACGAACAATGCACGTTATACGGACGATGCTAATAGAAATCGACAGAAAGTTTACATAAAAATAAATTTGATTTTAGTGATAGTTCAGTTACATTCTCAGGCTGTAGTTTATAGGTGTTATCAATTTACATTGATCACGCACTAACTGTGATTATAAGTGGCCACATTCTTGTGCGAGGTGCACAGGCCAGTACCGCAAAGGAATGACAAAATGTTCACTTACAGCAGGGATCTAAAACTCAGTCCAGCAAGCGGGCTGTAGTAACAGAATATAGCTAATGTAGTCCCGCAAGGGCTGGGTCAGGGGAAAAGGTAAGTGCAAGGGGGGGGGGAGGGGGCTCTCGTACGCATTAACTCTTTCCCATATCTTATATGTGGATAATTTGGGAAGAATGTTTGGGGCCAGGATTTCATCCATGAACGTGTCCATATCAATCTCTAAAATCTGTAAAATATGGATGCTGATTGTGAAATACAATTTTTGTTTCATGGATACGCTTCAACACAAGTTGTTCTTATGGAATGGCGCACCAAAACAATGCTTTAAACGTGTACTGTCTATTTAGCTCACGCAGATACTAATGATTAAAATGATTATTCTGGTGCTTTTCGGCGCAAGGGTCATTTGGTGATCAAAGAACGCCATTTCAGTAGACAAGAGATGTGAACATTGATATGGTACGTGGCTGTATATGGGCCTTAAAATTCTTCGTGCTAACACGGGTAAAAACAAAGCAGCATTAAAAGCATGCCAATGACGTGGAATGTGTATAGGCAGAATGAATGGTAAAATATTGCGATAATATAAGCATGGTGGAAATATATGGCATTAGCACATGTGCCTCGTCGACACGCTTGCGTCCAAGAGCCACAAAGCAGGTAGTTTGTACAGTGAAGGCAGCGCAGCAGCGACCTCTCTTTAGAGGTCGGGCTACGGAATGCTTAGTATGCACATCTCTGAAAAAGTATGCAAATCTTTTTAAAAAGCCAGCAATGATTTATGTGTGAAAAGTGGTTATCTACCGACGAACGTTGCAGGATGAAGTGGTATCTGTTGCCGGTAGGGTTATGGAAAGTGTTGTCTCCTTTGCGTGTCTATTTCTTTACTCTGAATTTAAATGTGAATCACTTTTAGGGCTTCACCACATGGTTCACATCTTCCTCAAATAGATGGATCACGACCGGACAGAATGTGTGAATGTGTAGTTTCTGTGTGTGCTATCCTTAGTCTTATTAGTGAAACTTTTACGGGGCCTGATTTTGATACAGGAGGCCGATGAACAAGTTGCGGTTCAATAACGTGCAGTTTATTTTGTGTTTGTTTATCCAATGTGCACGGTCATAGGCTCTGAGTTTTGTCTAAGGTTTTAAGTCAAGCGCAGGGATAGCTATTGATGTATTTGGAGCGGCTTCAATGGTGGATGCAGCTATCCGGTCTGCCAACATCACGGTTCCTTGTATCTAGCGGTGCCCTGACACCCAGCACACAACGACAGATTTCGTCAGTGCGTAGACCGTGCACAGGAATAAGTAGAGCGAGACTAGGAGGGTATTTTTGTGTATTTTCAGACTTTTGAGGGATCTTACCAGGCTCCGGGAGCTGGTGTATATTACTGCACTTTGTAGATTTAGTTGTTTTATGTGTTTTACGTCCGAAAGTATCACGTAGGGTTCTGCTGTGAAGATGCTGGTGTTAGGATGCATACTGACGGCATCTGTAAAAGATGGACAGACCGCTGCGCAGGACACTGAAGTGTGGGTCTTTAAGGCATCCGTAACGAATTCCGGACATGAATATTTATGCTGGAGTTTAAGGAAGTGTGTGCGAATATGTGTAATAGGCGCGTGCTTAAGAGCTTCAACAAAGGGCATTTTGCAATCTATACGATCTGCCACTGCCACGGCAGGACTTGTGCAATGGGAGCAGCCAAACGGTGTTCAAGTGGGAAGCCCATTTCTTCAGATAAACCCCTCACACGAAGTGCTTAAGGCTGTCTCATGGCCGGGCGGTTGTCAAAAAGAACAGAATTGGACAAATCACTGATAATTCAGTGTAAGAGGTGTTGGTTGTTTGCGTTCACTTTGACGAAGTACACAAAAGTTAGGTAGGACCACTGGAGACGCAACGACCACTCGTTTGAATGAACATACAGGCTTTCCACGGAGCAAGTGTGAAATGTGCCTGTAGAAACGCGAATGCGTAGCTGATGGACAGGATCAAGCATATCTAGAGCACTTGGTGCTGCAGAACGATGGATTATTGCCACATAGTCTAAGCGAGTGTGTACGAGGCTTCTATACAAGCTCACCATGCAGACACTTCTTGCAACTACCCCACGCAGTGCGTGCCAGAACTTTTAAAACATTCATTGTTTTTTACATTTATTTTTCAATAGTTATAGTGTGATATAAATTTGTTTACTATCCAGGACTAAGCCTAAAAACTTCACAGAGATCTTCACAGAGAGATGTTGACCATGTAGGTCAAAATCTGGCCCCGCCGCGGTGGTCTAGTGGCTAAGGTACTGCTGACCCGCAGGTCACGGGATCGAATCCCCGCTGTGGCGGCTGCATTTCCGATGGAGGCGGAAATGTTGTAGGCCCGTGTGCTCAGATTTGGGTGCACGTTAAAGAACCCCCGGTGGTCAAAATTTCCGGAGCCCTCCACTACGGCGTCTCTCATAATCAAATAGTGGTTTTGGGACGTTAAATCCCACAAATGAATCATTAAATCAATCAGGTCAATATCAGGTTCAGGTTGAAGGGCTCGCTATTGCGTGAGCAGGACGCAGGTGTTTTTTGAGCAATAACAGCTATTTTGCGACCTTGTTCAGACCTAGCTAGATTTGCCGCTAATACTTTAAAAAAATCTCATGATTTAAAACGAAAGTGCACCTCATCAACGTATTTGCAATAAAACATATTATGTGGGATGTAAAGACACGATGAATTCATTTTGATAATAAAGTGTGCAACTAAGTACACCACCTCGGGGCACTCTGTTTATTGCACAAATGTTCAGGACAAAGTATTGCCTACTCGAACACCGAATGTCCGGTTGAACAAGTAACTTTCGATTGTGATTCCCGTTCTACCACGCACACCAAGGTTGAATAAGTCTCTCAACATTCCAAATCGCCATGTAGTATTGTAAGCCTTTTTCATATCGAAGAACACACAGAAAGGAATCATTGATTGTGTGCAAAAGCGACTCAGATGTGTGCCTCAATGCGTACTAGGTGGTCAGTGGTAAAACGACCCTCTCGAAACCTACACTGGAACTGGTCTAGCAAATTGTTTGTTTCAAGAAATTATGTAAGTCTGCAGTTTATCATCCTTCCGAACAGATTGCATAAGCAGCTTGCCAGTGCAATGGGTCTGTATCTCGTGACGAAGGATGTATCCTTGCCCTTTTACAAATGGGTTGACAATAGCCTCTCTTTAAGAAGTAGGCATGTCAACGGAAAGTGACACGGAGAGTAGGGAGAATAGGGTCTTTAGTGTTCCGAGAGGTAGGTTTTTGAGCATTTCATATACTACACGGTCTGAACCTGGGGGGGGGGGGATTCCTTGCAGCAGTTTAGATGTGCCTGTAGCTCAGGTAAACGAAAATCTTCGTTGTATGTTTCGTATCTTGTTAAGTATTGCTCCAGTTTCTGTTTCCTTCTTTTGTATTTTTGGAAACCTTCAGTATAATGTGACGAGCTGTAGACCTGCTCGAAGTATGCGCTGAAGAAGTTCGCCTGATCTTCCAAGCTGTCCCCTTGTGTGTTTACGAGAAGGAGTGGGTGTACTTGTCTTCTTGCTACCCTACTAATCATGTTGCAAACTATAGTGTATATGAATTAATGCATGATAAATACTTTTACCAGCTTTTGTTTCTGGCCGGCCGGCACGTTCTCCTGCCTTGAGATTTTATTTTCATGAAGCTGTCAATATTCTCGGCTGTCAGTGAGTTTCGAAGCAACCTCCACGCCTCTTTTTGCTGTTTTCTTGCATTACGACATTCAGTGTTCCACCATGAGACACGTCGCTTGCCAGGCAGCCCAGATGTTTGCGGGATACACTTAGTTGCAGTGTCCGTCAGAAAGGCTGTGAAGTGCTCGACAGCTTCATCCACGCTTAACCAACATATGTCGGTCCAACCTAAATGAATAATGATATGAAACTATTCTCAGTCGGCTTCGTTTATGAGACATTTGGGAACATGTGGAGGGCATATATATGATGTTGGTGTACTCAAAGCTACAGAAAAATGGTCACTTCCGTAAGAATTGGTTATGATTTTTCTCGGAGTAGGGTAGACGTGATGATGATACAATACTGAGGTCTGTGAATGAGTAAGTTTTATTGTCGAGGCTATAGTACGTGGGCTATTTCCTATTCAACAAAGCCGCACCAAAAAAAAGGAGACTTTTCAATTAGGCAACCTCATGCGTCGCAGCGAAAATCACCCCATAGACCGCTATGTGCATTCAGGTCTCCAATGACCAGATAAGGCTCTATAAATTCGTTTATTAAGGACTATAATTCATATTTCTCAAGACGGTATTGGAGAGGTAAGCATAGAGATCAGATGGTGAGAAGTGTATTCAACAGAACTGTTTGAACAGCCACTGCCTCTAGGGATTTTTGTAGTGATAGCTGTGTACATGCTACTCCTTAATACACAATGATGGCTACACCGCCAGATGATGCCACAGCACCATCTTTGTCCTTCCGGAATATAACATATTGATGTAGAAAACTTGTGTTCCTAAATTTTAGGTGCGTTTCTTGTACACACAGCACTTTTGTACATGTGTCAAATTGCTTGGACATCTTCGAGGTTTCTAAACAGTCCTCTGACGTCCCATTGTATAGTTTGTCTTCATATATTGTGCGTAAAGCACTGCATCACGTCCAACTTTTGAAGTCGAAGCAGAAGGATCCCCAAATTTTGGTTTTGCGTGCACCTGGACGACATTACCACCCTTCCAGCCTGTCGAAAATTCTTCGTTAAGATCTATCTTCGTTAAGTGATGTTCTGATAGCCAAATGCTACAAGGTTATGTAGGCTCTGGTATTTTTTGCAAGTAGTCTTCAAAATCTAACAGGAGGTAACTACTACCGGTGTTGGTGGCTTTTTAGCTCGCAGCTAATGTTTCAACAAGGCACTTTGACGCAAGAGAGGATGAAATATTCCTAGCCTTCTTTTCTGCACTGTTGGAAAGAATAATGTGGTACTTCGGGAAGTTATAATTTATTCGTGGGGGGCAGTTGGAAGATTAGGTCGGTGCGTCACTCTCATGGAGGGGTTATCGGTTTATTGAAGGTTAGGAAATCCCATCAGTTGTTTTGCTTACTCGGTGGCCATACCAGCCACCCATCCTCGAGCCCAACGAGGGGACGTTACGAGACACGTTGGAAACGTGAGAGCCGGCTTGCATGGCCACTATAAGCAAATATATCAACCCAAGATAGGATATTTACACCAGACCCTTGCCGCTGAGAAACGAGAAAGTAAATGTTAGAGAAGAGTAGACAGGACAGAAAAAAATGTTACAGAGAAAAATGAAGATGTGGGGAGAGAAGTAGATAAGAAAAGGCGACTGCCAATTTCCCCTGGGTGGGTCAGCCCAGGGGTGCCATTTACGTGAAGGCAGGGCCAAAAAGGTGTGTTGCCTCCGCCGGGGGGCCTTATAGGTCCAACACTCACCCAGCCTTGGCTCAACCCCCAGTATCCCCTCTTCCCCGGACAAGGCTCAGCCACGCACAGCTGGCTAGCTGTGGGAAAGAGTCGAACCTCCCCCCCCCCCTTTTTTTTTTCGTTAGCTCGGGTCTAGGTGGAACATGTTTGAGACTCCTGCTGGCTTATAGAATCATCGTAGGAAATATCTTCTCTCCATAAACACACATTCACAGAAAGTGCTTATCAAAAAGGGCCCTGAAACATCGTTTTAAGCATGTTCAAAAAACACGGCTGATCGGTAGTGGATGATTCCAAGAACACGCCCGTTAAATATTGTAGCGCAGCACGCATCCTCGAATTAACAATTATTATCAAAGTCAGGTAAAAATTACTTTCTATTGTTTAGACAAATTATGAAAGACGTTCAAAAATCACTCGTAGAAAGCCATGTATCAGCTGTTCGCTGATTTTAAAATGACGCGCTTGGTCGTTACATGGATCGCCACGAGAGGCCGTAACTTGTTTACGCGTGCGCACGCGATCACACTGAAAAAGCCGCGTATTCGAAGCAAGAAAAGTAAAAGCGCTTTAATTCACGAGGCACTCGCGACGTATTTTCGGTGCTGCTGCCCTCTCTCCCTGCTTAGCTTCCAGCGCTTTCGTTGGGACAAGAGAAGAGAATGCGTTTGCAGCGTGCGAATAATCCTTGTAACTCCACTTTTACTAGACGGATTCCTAATATTTTTGCGGCGTTGCATACGTGAGGCAAAAAAATCTTTGAGTAAATCAATTCTATAGTTGCTTGAAAAAATGTTTCATCTCCCCTTCAGGTTCTGACAATAAAAATCACAATCCGATCTCTAGAGTCGGGGTTGGTTAAGGGCATATTTAAATGCAAATCATAGAGGTACATTTCGTACGAATAAGTTAATCTCTCCAGACAATTTTAGTCCTAAGTGTCTATTGTTAAAATTAGCAAGTATCAATTGACCCGACGTTTTGGAACCAATTTTGTCATTTCTTCATGGTTGACTCTTCAGCCTGCTCCTAAGCTTGCGACTTCTTAATGATGCCTCCTCGCCATTGTCCTTCTTTCCGCCATTCTTTTTGCTGCGGTGTTTTCCCCATTGGTTCCGCAGATCATGCACGTATACACTTGGCATAATCCCAGTTGAGCGGTCAATGCTTTCACGTGTTGTTTGGATATGCGAGGACTCTAAGAACTACCGGGTGGCATTTAGGTTGTTGTGATGATCCATCTACTCGCTGTGTTCTGCAAGAGCGATTCGTGGAGCGTTGACACTATGCGCGTCGTTTCACCTTCGCCGTATTGTTTCCGGAAGGTTTATTGTCTTACCGTTGTAAGTGGCGTGACACTCAGTGCATGGAACCTCATAAACTAGTCCCCGGAAAATCTTTTTTTTTTGGCAGCTGGTTTTTTGGCCAGGTCAGGAGTCGCACAATTGCTGATGCGGGTTTTGTGCCCCCTGAATAACCACCCATCTAGCCAGGCAGGTCTCTGTTCAACAATTTTCGATTTCATCGCTTGCTGCGTCATCCTCTATTTAAGCTGAACCCTGTGAGTAAGTCTCCAGGTTCCTGCTCCATAGCTAAGTACCCGAAAGATGCAGCTGTTATATACCTTTCTTTTGAGGGATAGTGGTAATCTACCAGTCATAATTTGAGAGTTCTTGCCGAATGTGTACCACGTTATTCTTATTCTTCTGTTACTTCAATCTCGTGGTTCGGCTCCGCGTTTATCACCTGTCCTAAGTAGACGTAGTCTATTACAACTTCAAGTGCACTATTACCTATCTAGAAGCGCTGCTCTTTTCCGAGGTTATTGTACATTACTTTCGTTTTCTGCAGATTAATTTTAAGACCCACCTTTCTGCTCTCTTTGTCTAACTCCGTAATCATGAGTTGCAATTCGTCCCCTGAGTTACTCAGCAATGCAACGTCATCGGCGAAGCGCAGGTTACTAAGGTACTCTTCATTAACTCTTACCCCTAACTGTTCCCATTCTAGGCTTCTGAAAACCTCAGTAAGCACGCGGTAAATAGCATTGGAGAGTTTGTATCCCCCTACCTTACACCCTTCTTGCTTGATATTTTGTCGCTTTCTTTATGGAGCACTATGGTGGCAGTTGATCCCCTGTAGATTTCTTCTCCGATGTTTATATATGCTACGTCGACACCCTGATTCCGCATTGTCTGCATTACTGCTGATATTTATACTGAATAAAACGCCTTCTCGTAATATATGAAGGCTATTTATTGTGGTTGGCTGTATTTTGAGCATTTATCTTTTACCTGATTGATAATATGATTGTGGTCGATTGTTGAGTAGCCTGATTGAATTCTTACGTTATTTTAATTCTGTTAGCAATTACCATTGTAAATAGCTTGTACACGATGGAGAGCAAGCTCATCGGCCTGTAATTATTCAAGTCCTTGTCGTCTCCTTTCTAATGGATTAAGATTACGTTAGCATTCTGGTACCCTGTCCGGCAGGAGACATTTCGTAAACAGGGTGACTATTTTTTAGCACAATATGTCCTCTATGTTTCATTAGATCTCATATATATGATCCTCACGGGCAGCTTTGCATCTTTACAATCCCTCCAAGGCTTTCCTGACTTCTGTTATTGCTGGCTGGAAGTCATCTGGGTTACTGCTATGGCCGTGGCTGTCCCCGCTACTGTACAGATGTCTGTAAAACTCCTCCGGTACTTCAACTATCCTATCCATACTGATAGAGATCTTCTCTTCCTTGTCTTTTAGCGCGTATATTTGGTTTTTTCCTTTCCGAAAATTTCTCTTCACCACTTTGAGGCTTCCTTCATTCTTTAAAGCATGTTATATACTCTGCATGTTATGCAATACTACATCGGACATCTCACACTTAATAATCACCTTCGAAAGCTCTGTTAGTTCTATTTTACATGTTGTGTTTGATGCTTTCATGCTTTGACGTTTCAGGTTTTTTGTCTCCTGGTGCAGCTTGCTAGTGTTCTGTCTAACTACCGTACCTCCAACTTCCACTGCACAATCTATATTGATACTCGTCAGATTATTATTGATTGCGTCAACGCTGAGGCTTGTTTATTAGATAAGAGCCGAGTATCTGTTCTGAAGCGAGACTGAATTCCTGTACATTCTCTCTCATGCCTAGCTCAGTGATTGACTTCTTGCATATCAGTTTCGGTCGTTCTTCAAGTCTAAGAAAATTTGAGATCTAACCATTCTATGCTCACTGCATCATTCACTGCCAAGCACTTCGACATCTTGCAACAGGCCTTGGTGTGCACTCAGTATGAAGTCTATATCGTTCTAACTTTCACCATTAGGGCTCCTCCATGTCCATTTACAGTGCACTTGTTTTCGGTAGAGGGTATTGAAGGTCCGTTAGTTATTGCGTTCTGAGAATTCTACTAATAAATCCCCTGTGGAATTTCTAGTATCCATGCCATAATCCCCTACTGCCTGGCTTACAGCCTGCTTCTTCCCCACCTCGGCATCAAAGTCACCCATCAGTATGGTATACTGTGTTTTTATCTCACTCATTGGTGATTCCAGGTGTTCATAGAAGCTTTCAACAAATACTTCATCATGGCTGGATGTAGACGCGTGAACCTGTACCACTTTCATCTTGTATCTCCTCATGAGTTTAATTACGATACCTACCAGCATTTTATTATAGCTATAGTATATTCCTATGTTGCCAGCTATAATTCTGTGGACAAAGAACCCCACCCCAGTTCTTTTTTTGTTAGCCAAGCCATGATAGCTGAGGACGTGCCAATTCTGTAGCAATCTATAGACCTCATCTGTCCTGCTAACCTCACTGAGCTCTATTATATGCCACTTAACACAATCTACCTCCTCGAATAGCACAGCTAGACTTGCTGCACTAGATAAGGCTCTAGCATTGAACGTTGCCAAGTACAGGTTCCAAAGGCGGCCTGTCCAGACCCAGAGATTCTTAGCACCCTCTGCTGCGTTGCAGATCTCACCACCGCTGTGGTCAGTTGTTTCGTAGCTGCTGGGTACTCAGGGCCGAGGGTTAAGTGACGTATCCATGTTGGTGGTAGTAACCAGATGCTGCAGTAAGGTGGCCTATCCTTCTCTGGTGAGGGAGTGCATCACGAGTGGTGGTCACCGTGAGGCCACACCCCAGACCTCTTAATGCAAATCCATCATAACGCGGATAATTTTTTATTCCTGTGCGGAATGACGCCGCATCAGGATTTGAACCACGGACTTCTTGCACAAAAGGCTGATACTCTAATCACTACACCATCGCTGAAGCTGTCGAATGTGTTCACCTCTAAATAGAGATACAGCTTTCAAGAAACAAAACCAAAGAAATGCCAGAACGCGACAGATGTAGTAGAAGTTGGTTAGCTCAAACAGGCTAAGATTTGTATGTTTTTTCAACACCTTACTGTAAGGATGATGTTCATAAAAACTACTATCACCATAACCATCGTTATCATTATGGGCACAGTAAGCTCTTCGCTTCACAGTACTTACATATATTTTATTATTTTTACTGATTTTATTTGTTGCATACCTTCGTCTCTCGATTGGTAATTACAGCAGTGGGGGACATTCAAAATATACAAAATAAACACACTCACAAAGCGTGCTAAAATAAATCGTTGTCTAAAATGCTTACTATGTCAGGCTGTAGAACATTCTATTCTCTTATTGCTCGTGAAAAAAAAAAGAATAACTGATAACGTCACCCTTAAAAGATAATTCGCGAACTTTCAGTGCGTGGTTTCGTCTCTGCGAGATGTAAGTGGGTAACTTTATATACTTTTCTCGCTTATTGCCGGTACTAAAATGATATACAGCATGCAAAAGTTTAGTCTAAGGTTTTAGCGCCAATCTCGCAAAGCCTGCCATGAAACGTTACGTTTGCTTTCCATCATGCTTAATGTTCAATAACGGCTGAGTACAAACCAAAACGCTTCATTTTGCACGCTTTCAAGCTGTTTCGTGAGAGCAGCTTTGTGTGGATCCTATCAAACACTACCGTAATCAAATATGCTGCAAACGTACGTGAAATTCTGCTGCTCTTTCAGTTTCTGTGGTAACTGACTTAAATTACGGCGAAAAAAATCCTGGTGAACCTAGTAATTTTTTATGTGCCAAATGTGTCGATTCCATCTTAAATTATACGTTATAAAATTTCCTAGATGTTCATTTTCTACAGATGTATTTACGGTCATATTATTTAGCGTTGCAAGACTGAAATATCCATTTCATTGAAAAGGTGACGTGAACACATTTTTGAAGATTTAGGGACATTTCGCATTCATCACACCATGGTCTTATAGTGTGCAGATTAGTCTGCAGTAATGTAATATATCACTCTCTTTATGTCTAAATTTACAAACCACAAACTCTTCTGCATGCATTCTAACTGAAGAGTTGACGTCAGTTGCAGCATTTTTAATGAAAAGCAAAGACAAAAAAAAAACCTAGAGCTTATCCCTGCCGAAACCCGAAGTTCCTGGAGAATATGCAGAATAGAAAGCATTGGGCACCACAGACCATCGCTTTGCACGAAGATACTCGGCCTCTCATGCCACTACACAATCATTTAACTTGTACGATTGTAGTTTTGAGATGAGAAGATCGTGCGCCAATACATCAAATGCTTTTCTAAAATCAAAGAATACGCAGTCTATTATTTGGGTCTTAACTCTCGCTGAAGCCAGATCATGAAAAAGTTCAATTAGTTGGGTAGAGAATAAAAAACCTTGTCAAAAACCATGCTGACAAGAGCTCAGGAGGTTGTTTTACCCTAAATGTGACATGATCGAAATATCAATTACGTGCTGCATTCGTTTACACGCTATAATTGTCAAGAACACCGGCCTATAGTTCTCATCGGCATTTCTCGACCCAGCTTTGTGAACAGGTATACAACATGTGCCAGCTTCCAATCATGCGGTAATGAAGCCTCAGATAAACATTTTTGAAATAACGAGAAAAGTAAAAACGTAATATACTAGGACAATTTGTATGAATAGATGCTGGAACATCATCCAGACCACATCCAGTGGATGGCTTCATTTTCTGTAATAACTTACGCAAACCATCTACAGCAAATACAAATAGGCAATGGGCTAATATCAGTCTGACAAGTCACAATAACGATTCGAGAGAGTTTTGGCTGAAACATGGTTGAGAAAAAATTACAAAATAGTTTCATTTTATCAATATCAATGTCAATTATAATTTTGTAGTTCTTTAAGGAAGGAATTGTAATATTATCTTTACCGTTAGACCCGAGAAGTTTTCAGAATGCTTTGGGATTGCTGACAAGCTTTTCGCCAAGATTTACAGAGTAACTAGGCTCAGTATTTTCAGCTAAACGTTCAAAACTGCCCAGTAAATGTCTCAGCTCCGACCAAGCAACCCGAGATTGCCTTTTTCATACTTCAAGTAAACTCTCCCAATTTTTCGCAGTAATGTGTGCAGCTCATAATTGAACCAAGGTTTTTTTTTAGTCGTCTAAATGAAATAACACGAGCAGAGGCGAAGGCATCACGCAACTGAAAGAGCTTGTTTTAAACAGTTTCCACAACTGTTCAATTTTGGATTCATCAGCTAGTGCTTCGAAAGTGGGAAAATAGGACTCTAATGCTACGATCGGTACATTAGGATAATCTCTGCAGTCACTATAAGCCACGAATAAGCTACTTTGCAACATTGTTTACTGCCAAATAGCAACTTGTACTTTATACTCAGCTGCTGTCATGAGGAAAGCTTTCCTCCATTTTCATCCATTTTTGGTTCCGGTTTGTGAATTGAGAGCGCAGAAAGGAGCAGAATATTTAATTGTGTAGTGGCATTTTCGCATACCGCCTACCTTCCTAACATGCCTTGAAACCACGTAATCTAGCGTCACTATACAACGTCTTCCTGTGTCACCAGTGTAGGTGTTCCTTCGTATACATCGAGACGAGTTTGCGATTTTGCATGCAGTTTATTGCCCTGAATACTACTCGTATTTTCATTCCGAAGGAAAATGGCGCATTACTACGGGCCTGAATTAGGTACTAAAAAAACAAAAACACCAATGCTGCCATAAAAGTATAGTACAAAATAAATGTGATAAATATTGCTTAGAATACTTATCAGTAACTTCGGCAGCAATTTATTGAATTTATCCGAAGACCAAACCCCCATTGCGATATAGCTCCACGTTTCGCACAACAGCAGTGCTTCTGATCGCCACACCGCAATCATGCATGATACGCAATTATAAATACCAACACCGGATTTACAAGAAGGGCTATCAAAAAAGAGTTTATTTTAATGCAAAATGAAAAAATGGCAAGATCCCACGCACAGTGGAAATCGATGATACGCGAAGCTCTAATGAGGAATGTGGATACATGTAACTTTAACATTAGCACAACGTTACGAGGCTGACGTAAATTAAGCCGTAATTTACTTCCATATGGATGTCATCATTATTATAATTGCGCTTGGTATTTGTGTTCTTCGTTCACTCACATCACGTAATATCAAAATTGGTATACGCGAAGCGAGCCAAATGGCCACGAGCGTGCTATGAGCGTAGCATGTAGTCATGTTTTATGCAATCATTATCATATTTATTGTGTCATTTACCTTCTTCGTCTATTCATGTCACGCTTTACCAAACTTGCTATATGTGCAGCTAGCAAAACAGCCGCGGCCACATCATGTGCGTGGCATGTAGTCATATTCTCACATGATAAGCATGTGATGATTATCATGTTTGCACCAGTCATATACCTTCATCATCCATTCACATAAGTAATACATAATTTGGTGTATGTGAAGCTGGCGAAACGACCGCTAGTGCACCATGAGTGTGGCATGTAGTCATGACTTACATGACATGCAAGTCATGATTTTCCTGTTAGGACCTGTCACTTATGTTCGCCATGCAGTCATATCATACTATACCAGTTTTTTTTTCAATATGTCATTTGAACGAAACAACCGCAAGAACAGCAAGATCATGTCATTCAGGACATGCATGCCATGGTTTAGATGTTACGACTAATCACTTATGCTTGTCATAGTCATGTTATGCCTTACAAATTTTTGTATAGACCCCAGTATCGAAACAGCCAGGAGGCTAAAAATCGTAGGCGGCTCAATAGATAGATAGATACGGTCAAAGTAGCCGTAATTCACTGAAAAAAATGGTTCGATTTTGAAAAACATTGACAGTATTTTGACTTTTGTGCGACCTTGTGCGACACCAAGCCTAGCAGGGTTTGTCGATGCAAAAACGCCGCTGTACCTGTCGTTGTTTTTACATTATTACTCTATGCCTGTGAGCTGTAATCACAGCATACCTGATGCCACGAAGCCCGAATATATCTAATGTGCTACAAAATGATAGTTAGTTTGACATAAAATTAACAAAAAACATGCTACCATATTTTCAATGCAGATTCTTGTGTGAAAGGTGTTTTCTTGGCACTACTTATCAATGATGCAAAAAAGGCAGCTTACAACAACAGGCGGGCATTTTTCTTTTGTTTTTCTTTTCTCACGTTTTTTTCAGTAATGCATGTAAAATGAAAGTTCCGGTTGCAGGTAAGAACGTACGACATCGGTGTAAACAGCGGCTCAACATCTTCCTACGAAACTGTGCATACACAACGAGTGCTGTAAGAACCGATATGTATGTACGCCCCGATATGCCTTGGCCCCTTATTCTTTTGAAGTGTACTCGGCGTGCTTCTTGAAATTCTGCGCGCAGCGAAGATGTCAGTCTCTTCTTATCTGCGTTTGACTGCATTCATTACCGCCAGCTGTGCGGAGGACTGCCACGTTGTTCCGCTTTACGGTGGCCTTTGCGTTAATGAAAGGAGCGTTGTCTTAGTGACCGTGTTTCATCTCATCAAATTCCTGACAAGACGAGCTTTCTTTTAACTATTGACTACATTCGTTTGATAGCGTTGACTAAACAAAAAACGTTTTGCTACTCACTCAAAAGTAGTCCTTAAAACTCGTGTTGCAGAAGGCGCCGAAATAAAAAAAAAAGAATACATGAAACACATGGTTTCATGCACTAGAGCTTTCCTCAATGCAGAGAGTTAGTTCTACATTGGCTTAAAGCAAATAATAGCAATTTCTTGGGTTTTACATGTTCAGTAACTGTTTCTAGGCTTACTACTTTTCTAGATATAATTTTCAGTGACACGCTATTGGTGGGAAATAAGAATTATTTCCGCCACCTGGGGCTCTTTATAATGTGCATGTAATACAATTAGGTAAACGGTTGAACTGGACGTTCTTTCCCACGGAAATTTGAGCAGGAATCAAACCCATGGCCCCATGCTTAACAGTGGAACAACGCGATCGCCCTCACAATCGCGAGCACACCAATGTACATTAGTTCATACAAACTTGTATTTACTTGCAGCGAAAGCTGTTATGAGATAAAAACATGAGTCACGCGCGGCGCTGTATTTGCCCACCGCCACCGCCGCCGGTGACCGTAACACGTATCGAAAAAAAAAACTCAGTAAATAAAGAAAACCAGGACACATTTTATTCGAACCCCGGTCTGATCCTTGCCAGCCCAGTATTCAAACACTGATCTACGCCATTGTTTGGAGCGTTTCTAAACTGGCCTTAGGCAAGCTTGATGTCGGCGAAGGAATTGCGTTTTTATGAGTAATGCTGTGTTTCAGAACATCAAAAGAACTGCCAGGCGTCACATAATGTGAATTACGCAACGAGTAGGTCGTTCAATGCTGATGCTGATGCTGATGATCTTAGACGAATGGCGCTCACCCACAGAGGGGGATGGGCCAAGAACCAGGCGGCAGAATACTTAAATAAAACTAAAATGAAATTAAAGCCAATCTGAAAATTTAGTTTAGATATAATACTGCCAATAAACAGAAATATTTGCTGAGCAAGCGGTGAAACTATCTTTTGTCCCTGACATCACTACGAATTATAAACTAAAGATCTGAAAAAGTTAGGGTTCACTAGCACGGTAAGCTTTTAGTTGCATTGATGTAATCAAACACAGTGGAACATATATCCCTGTGGCAGTAACCAAATCAAGTGCCACCAAGTGATAAAAGTACTGGTAAATTTACTTGTATTTCGAGCTTTTGTAATGGAACTACTAAAATATTTTTCTTTGATAAAATTAATGATGACAGAATAAAAAGAAATGTTCAATTGTTTCAATTTCGCTGCAAAAAATGCACAGCGGTGACGCCTTGAGTCAAGCTTTGTTAAGGTAATAATTTAGTTGTGAAACTTTACAGCGCAATCTGGTATAAGTGACCTCTAACTGGCGAGATACACACCACTGTTTATTCCAGAAATACCTTAAATGCTCGAAACATTTAAATTTGTTCAAATTACCTATTTCCCATTGCAAAACAAGTATTTTGGAACCTTCGCGCTGTCACGTAGGCCATATCTGACAAAACTGGGATGGTGGGCCCACTCAGGGATACTGCTGCTAAAGAGTCCGCCATTTTCTTCAAATAAAATCCGCGGTGGCCTGGTACCCACAGCAAATGCAGCTTTTCACATTTTTTGGTTATAAATGCCGAAACGTATTCATCAGCTCTGCATTTGCTGCCGCAGAAAGTGCATTACATACTGATAATGAGTCTGTAATGATAACTGCTGATGTAACTCATTATAAAACTTTTTCTTAATCACCTATTATCTGTGGCGCATACCCAGTTCAAGCATAATGCTTCATGGCTGTCAGCCACTGCAAAAAAGATTGCCCAGAATTCCTAACAAGTGTGTAGCAGATACCACGCTTCTCCAAAGACTGACGAAGGATAGATAGTGAAAGCTGGCCTACTACACAATAACTATGAAAGGCGTCACACAATGCGAATAGCGAAACGAGTGGGTCGTTCGATACTCTAACCCATTAGAAAACTTGTTCTTAGTCACCTATTAACTCTAGCCCATATTCACTTGAAGCATAATTATTCATCGTCGTCAGCTACGGTATAAAAATTGCACAGTATTCCTAACACGTGTGTAGCGGATAACACGCTTTTCCAAAGACTGACGAAGGATAGATAGTCAAAGATGGCCTACTACACAAAAACTATGAAACGCGTCACACAATGCGAATTGCGAAACGAGTGGGTCGTTCCATACTCTAACCCATTAGAAAACTTGTTCTTAGTCACCTATTAACTCTAGCCCATATTCACTTGAAGCATAATTATTCATCGTCGTCAGCTACTGTATAAAAATTGCACAGTATTCCTAACAAGTGTGTAGCGGATAACACGCTTCTCCAAAGACTGACGAAGGATAGATAGTCAAAGCTGGCCTACTACAAAAAAACTATGAAACGCGTCACACAATGCGAATTGCGAAACGAGTGGGTCGTTCCATACTCTAACCCATTAGAAAACTTGTTCTTAGTCACCTATTAACTCTAGCCCATATTCACTTGAAGCATAATTATTCATCGTCGTCAGCTACTGTATAAAAATTGCACAGTATTCCTAACAAGTGTGTAGCGGATAACACGCTTCTACAAAGACTGACAAAGGATAGATAGTGAAAGCTGGCCTACTACACAAAAGTTATGTATATTTATGGCGTAGTGGGAACCCAGCACTGTGCTTGTAGCAGTTACACAAAGAGTGTTTATAAAAGGTTCTGAAAGGCTCCGATTCAAGCTTTCGCTGTGACTTTGCTGCACGTTTCACCCAGACCTGGCATTTTTTTTTATTTTGTACTGGAGTTCATATGCGTAACTGGTCACCGAGCATGCATCGTATGCATTAGGACGAAATAGGACAGAAAAACTAGATGATTTCGATGTTATACAGTGAAGATGCGTTGGTTAGTGTTCAGGGACAGACCCAGTGTGGAAGTATACAATCATATCAATGTTTACAAGATATTTTAACGGCGTCTGCGTTGAGCAGCATATTTCAGTGAATGGTGCGAATGCGGCCACGTTGTATGACTTTAACACAGAAAAGAGATCACCTCTCCGGGGTCTTTCGGGGTTTAAAGCTATTGCAACATAAAAAGACGAATGCCTCCTAGCCGATGATGAACTATGCATTTTTGTGTTTCTTGCGTCCTGGTTATTTAGCGAACCCATCTTGTGCTGACCGAGCACCGACCCGCTTGCGACAACAGTGGCATTCTGAAATCGCGAAGACTGGCCACACAGACACAATTTTTATTTATATATTTTATTTTCAAACACGAGGTTAAGGACTTTGCTGGTGTCATGACAAGTGTGGCACGTCATTTTGCGTCCGTATCGGACAAAATCTCAAACCCTAGCTTATAACACATGTTCATGCGAATTGGGGCTGGTAAAAAAAAACTGCGCAGTTCTGCAATCTTTCTAAATCCAGTGAAACAAAATTCAAGCAAATCAGACTATCCGGCGGGCGTTTCTTGAACCTCAGGGGGTCTTATTGGCTAAGCGGCCTTAATGGTCGTGGCTGAACATTCGCATTCGTTGAGTATCTTGCTCGCCAGTGCTGCTCGTCGCGCGGAGCCACAGTTCTAACACCTGCACTGGTGACGTTGAACTCAAAGCCTCTTACAATAAATACTCTCAAAATAACAATTGCAAAAAACGGAGCACATCGTTTCAACTAATATTTTCTAGTTGTTGGAAGCTTTGCGGAGCCTCGTACAGATGTTTGGAGGCTTTATATACCTTTATTATTGATATATATCGTTGATTATTTTTTAATACACTCTAATGGGTGAATGTGAAGTGTTCCAGACGAGGAAGCGTCAATAAAATTATGTTGTATAGAGCCTTCATCTTCTGAATTTCTAGAGTGTGACAAACAACACATTTTAATACTTTTCCCTTTGAACGCCCTAAGAAATCAAAATGTTTTACTATTCAGAAATGCCGGAGCACGGGGTATGGAACGATACAAGTAAGCAATAAATCTTCATTATACCAGTCAGAAACGTGTTACGTTGTGACAAGAATTATGCACTTGTAACGTTAAAATATTTACATAGTTCTTAGTAGATTACCAGTGGCATGGAACTGGTAAAAATGTTTCATTTATATATGCCCTATAATTCAGTAGCTTTAACTTGCCCAATGTACCGTATAGCTTCAGACAAAAAAAGTTTTTGCAATATTGCACAACGCTGTGTATTAAACTTCATGGAAAATGCTCTCTTCATATGTTTGCCGTTCCCGGCAAAACACCACCCCAAATTTTACTGAGCTGATATAAATCGTTCTCTCAATAAATTTTCATTGCTCCCTTAGACATGATATTCGTCGCTTGATCAAGTAGTAATTACCGCTTCACTGTGATATTCTCTTTGGTAGAATGTGAACGCTTACATCGTTGCGCCTTGCTATAGATTAGCGCATCTATGACAAGACACGTGCGCTTACAAGCAAACGAAAGTTCTCTCTCGCTGATCGCCCTGGGTGAATGCAGGTATACGTGCGCGTATAATGCGTTCCTTGGCGTTGTTTCTCAGTGTGGCGAAACGGGACACCAGGCTTTCACGCTAGTCAACACAGTCCAATAATCACAGCTAGTTCATCCGTTCACGGGTGCAATGCAGGATGGCCTGAGGTTCTCGGGCAGCCGAGTTTGCTCCGAGCTTTCTTGCGGCGGCCGTGGCATGAAGACAGTGTGGAGCACGTAATAGCAGCGTTGATAAAAATGGCTACACGAACGCGTGTGGCGTTGGAAACGCATGTGGGACATTCGCGGTGGTTATCAAAGAAACACCGCGTGCGAGCACGTCACTGCTCTCACTCACTCAACTTTTTAGCAGTGCAGCGACGACAGCGTGATTGTCATGCTGTGTTTTTGCCAACTCAACACGCCCTACCCTCAGGCGTGTTCGTGGGCGTATGCCCTCTTTCGAACAGGCTCTTTTGTTCCGCCTGCAGCATGGAAATTTTCACTCTTGAAGGTAGCAAGACTGCACAGGCAGCACCCCCGTGTTGCTCGTTTCGTTTCTATCAACTATTGCAGATAAATATAAGAACAGGTGGTCACCAGGGGCGCTCGCCTCTTGTCGGCAACGTGGCTGTGATTGGATATGTCGTGAGCGCGGTGACATTGAATGCGAGACATCGTAGCCCCTTCGTGATTTCACTTTTACTTCTGCGTGCGTGTGTGCATAGTCTGCACGATAAACCTAATAGATCAATCGTGCCACTCGACATGAGTACTTCTCCTCGGCAAGAGCAAACGTGGTGGGCGTACCCGATATTCACCGCGGGCGTGTGTCAATCAAACTGATGGACGCGTGAACTCGAATACGAACTCGTTCATTCTGAGAAGGCCCCAGTTCAACTTGTGACTGTGATGGTGATGGTGTGACTGTAAAGCGTTTGATGCGGTGAGCGCTGAGCGGCAGCTTCTTTGCCGATAAAATAACTTGCTGAGCTTACACTACTTGTGGAAGGCTAAAGCGATAGAGGAGTTTGTGATAACCTAGCTTCTTGCAGCTTCTTTGTTTGCTTATGTGCGTGGTTGGCTTCAAAGTGAAGACCACGTAAGTTTTGTCTTACTCTTGATTGTACTAATTCACTGAGGCTTATCGAGCATTACACTAAGTTGTCTTGTCTTCATTGATAAGGCTTTAATTAAAAGGTAATTTTTTCGGGCTCAATTACACGCCCACGATCAGTATCGAGGTATTGAACGTAATCTTTATTAGCAGGATACTAATTATAATCAATTAGGCGCTAGTTAGCATGGTTTCACTTAGCATTCGTACGATTAACGTCGCGTTAATTAGCATGGTATAGTTAGGTCATAAACTAGCATGCTTTCGTATAGCCTAGTTCTAGCTTTAAATGGATTCATTAGCACGGTCTTCTTAAGATGTGGCTCAATCACCTCGTCCTTACCATGACTTGGCGTAATTAGCTTGGTCATAGCATGTCCTCGATTACCTGGCCTAGTATACCATTCAGCCAAAAAAATCACAGCATATATCCACCGAGTGAATGTTGATGAGTGGGGCGAAGTTTCGGAGGGTTTATCGGTATAAACTATGAATCGTCTGTCTGTCTGTCTGTCCGTGCGTTCGTCTGTCTGTCCGTGCGTTCGTCTGTCTGTCCGTTCACACCTGCTAAGCGAGTCATTAACTAGGCGGTCACGTCCCACGAGCTAGGAGGGACAGACCCATGGCTTTAGGAGCTTCGCACCTAAAAGATAATTAACCGGCTGCATGTGCGCGGGTGCTAGCGGGTGATGACAACAAAGACGACGCGCACCGGGAGAGCAGCACACTAGAATGTACAGGCTGACCATAATGATTATCACGTGGCCTCGGGTTTAGCTGCAGTCGCGATGTTGTAAGATGCTCAGCCGGTACTGATCTCAGAGGCCACCGTGCTAATTATTCTAAAACAGACTTAGTTGATTTAAACACCCCGTGCCTCTAAAAAATATCATCACGAAATGTTTCTGACACCTTTATTGCATGGGTGCACTTCTGCATTTAGTCAATGCCTTTGGTTTGAAAACACCGCCCAACTTAGTTGACCGTCCTTGACGCGATGACTAGTTCCATCATAGCCAATAAAACGCCGTGTGCTGAGGGCCAGATTTCAGTTTTTCGTACTGTTGGCTCATTCTTAAGGGAGGGGGGGGGGGCGCTAGAGCTCGGGAGTATGCCAAGTTTCGCGAAACCCGGTCCATCCTGCTTAGCACCCCAGCTCTATTTGCGCAACTCTTCCATCATAGCCAGCAATGAGCATGACTCAATGAAAACAGCGGCGCCAACAAACATTATCATCATCAGCCTGACTACGCCCACTGCAAGGCAGAGGCCTCTCCCATGAACCACATATCATCCTGGTCTTGTGCTTTCTGCTGGCCCATCACACCTACAAACTTTTTAACCTTATCAGCGCACCTAACTTTCTCTCTCCTCTTCTCGTGTTTGCTTTCTCTGAGAATTAAGTGAATTACCCTTGATTTCGAGCGGTTATTCTGTCCGAGTGCTACGTGTCCGGCCTACATCCACTTCTTCTTTTTGATTTCAACTATAATATACTTAACCCCGGTTTCTTCCCTGGCCCACTCTGCTCTATTCTTGATTCTTAAGGTTACACACATAATTTTCCTTTCCATTTGCGCTAAACCCTCCTTGTAAGCCATTAAGTTTCTGCTTTGTAGGTAAATACCGGCAAAATGCAGCTGTTGTGTATTTTCCTCGGGAGGGTTAGTGGCAGATTACCATCCATGATTTTAGAATGCTTGCCACATATGATACACCTCATCCTTATTCTTCCAGTATTTCACTCTCATGTTCGGCTCCGCTGCTACGATAGTCCTAAGTAGATATATTCCTTTACATCTTCCAGCGTCTCTCCACGTATCGCAAAGAGCTGCTTTCTACCGATACTGCTGCACGTTACTCAAGTTTTGTGCATATACATTTTCAGACATACTCTTCTGCTTTCCGTGTATACAGTTCAGTAATCATAAGCTGTGATTCATCCCCTGAGTTACTCATCAAGGCAATGACATCAGCGAGTTGCAGGTCACTAAGATACTCTTCATTAACTCTTCCCGCACCTTTGCCAATCTAGGGCCCTGAAAACCTCCTGTAAACCCGTGGTGAATAACATTGGAGAGATCGTGTTTCTCTGCTTTACACCCTTCTTTCTTTATCAAAATGATGAAATATGATAGTTGGTGCCATTATAGTGGCACCAGCTACTCTTTTTTTCCTAGTAGACAAGATATGCCATAATATAAACAATAAGGGCACAACATGCAAGACAGTACAACATACGACGTGAAATTACACAGTAGCCAAACGTCACAGGTCAGTTCTGATACGGCTGATAGGTTCATATGTACACAAGTTCTACACACAAGATCAGTTTACACTGAGACAAATGATCACACAGATGAAACACACTATCTAAATATTACACAGCTCCTTTAGCATGAAGTCGACATCACATATGGTAGGTCAATATTTAAATAAAACATTTATTGGGGGTTTTGTGGCTTTCTTTATGGAGAACTATGGTGGCTGTGGATCTGCTGTAGATTTATTGAAGTACGTTTATATACCCTGATTCCGTAGCGTCTGCATTACTGCCGATGTTTCGACTGAGTCAAACGCCTTCTTGTGATCTGCGAAAGCTATGTATAAAGGTTGGTTGTATTCCGCGACTTCATCTATTACCTGATTGATAATATCAATATAGTATATGGTGGAGTAGCCTGTATGAAATCCTGCTTGGTCTTTCGGTTGGTTGATTTTTAATGTCACCTTAATTTTATTAGCTAATCTTTTTGTAAATATTTTGTATTAAACCGGCAGTAAGCTTATCCTTCTGTAATTTTTCAGGTCCTTGACGTCTCCTTTTTTATGCATTATCATGATCTTGGCGTTCTTCGAAGATTCTGGTTTTCTTGCTGTCAAGAGACATTTCGTATATAAAGTGGGAAGCTTTTCAAACGCAATTTGTCCGCAATCGTTCAGCAGGTCAAGTGTTACCTTATCCTTACCAGCGGCTTTGGCTCTTTGCATTTCTGCTAGAGCTTTTCTTACCTCCACTGTCATTACTGGTACGATGTCGTATTCCTCTAGACCATTATTGCTTCTTGCGATATCATCCTGGTTGTCTCAGCTTCTGTACAAATTTCTATAGAAGACCTCCCCCACCTCACCTATTCTATCTATATTGGTTATGAAATTGCCCTTCCTTGTTCCTTAATGCGTACATCCAATGTTTGCGTATGCACAAGTTTGCGTGCGCAGCTATCAGGATTCTGCCGCTTTTTACAGCCTGCTCATTTATTTCCATGGTATGCCTTCCATTGTCCGCTACGTTATGCCTATTGATTAGCTTAGAAAGCTCTACTAGCTCTATTTTATCGGTTGCATTTGAGGCTTTCATAATTTATGGTCTGTTAATAAGATTTTTTGTCTCCTGACATAGTTTGCCAGTGTTCTGTCTAGTGATTGTACCTCCGACTTCCATGGCAGACTCTTTGATGATACTAATAGGTTTATTGTTCATTGTGCCAACGCCAACGTCAGTTACATCGTTTAGATGCTCGAATCTATTATGAAAGGAAACTCGGAATTCATGCACTTTCCCTCTCACCACTAGCTCGAAATTGGCTTCTTGCGTTTGAGTTTATGCCTTGGCTTTTTTTTTTTAAATCTAGGCTAATAGCAGCTCTTGACGTTCTATAGACATTGCATCGGATCTTGCCAAGTACTTTTACATCCTGTACAATGCCTAGGTGTGCACACATAACGAAGTCTATTTCATATTTAGTTTTCACGTTAGCACTTCACCACGTCCACTTATGGTTAGCCCGTTTTCTGAAGAAGGTATTCAAGAACCATAAAATATTACGCTCTGTGAACTCCACCAATAACTTCTCTCTGGCATTTCTAGTGCCGATATCATATTTCCCCACTGCGTGGTCGCCTAGCTGTTTCTTGTCTACTTTGGCATTAATGTCGCCCATCAGAAAGGTATACTGTGCCTTTACTTTATTAATGGCTGACTCTACGTCTTCATAGAAGCATTCAACGAAATTATAATTATGGCTCAATGTAGGCGCGGGGCCTGTATCACGTTTTGTAGTACCCTTTGCTGAACCTAATTGTGATACTTACCACTCTCTCACTGATGCTATAGTGTTCCTCTATGTTGCCAGCAATATTCTTGTGTATAGTAAATCTCACCCTTATAGTTATTTTCTGTCAACTAATCTGTGGTAGCATAAGGCGTGCCCTTTTTTGAGCACTGTATCAGCCTCAATTGTCCTCCTAACTTCGCTGAGCCCTGTTACACCTCATTTAGCACCCTATAATTCCTCTAATAACACAGCTCGACAAGTCTTACTAGATAGCGTTTTAGCGTTAAGCGTACGTAGCCATGTTCCGATTTCAATGAGGGCCTGTATACGGACCCAGAGATTCTGAGCCCCCTCCGCTGCGCCCTAGGTCCGACCACCGCCTTTGACAGTTGCTTCGCAGCCGCTGGATACTGAGGGTTAATTAATACTTTCATAAGAGATGTGGTGGCCAAGCGCTGCACCAGGGTTGCCAATGTTGCTCTGGTGAGGAAGTGCGTTATGGCAGGTTGGCGTCGGTAAGGCTTAACTCCAGACCTCTTTTTCAACGATTGCTTTTTATGAAAAAAAAAATGGCGTGATTTCGAACCTCTGACATTGCGAGCTTAAACTGTCGGCAAACATACATACCCTCAAAAAGCGACTTCATTTTGACACCACGATAGTCTTGATAATGGTTTAAACTTAACTTTTGGCTGTCCATCACAGTTCCCAAATGTAGACCCCGTGGGAGAAAATGCCTTGTAGCTTGGCCCAGTGCCAGAAGTGGCCTGCTTTCTTTCTTTTTTAATCGAATAAATAATCCCCTGCGTTTCGGTGATGACCAAACAGAAATTTTGTGTCTGAGTTGCCACAGTCCTCAGTATATAAGGAGCGTCGTGTGTCCAGATAAAAGTGTCACGGTCAATGCATGTGTAACCTTAGGGTACTACACTCACCATTAAGTTGAGCAAAATTTTATTAATTGATTTTGTTACATGGTTTGCGAAGTTCAGAAGCATACATTTACTCAGTTTTTATTGTGTTGTTGATTCTGAAAAATAAAACATTTAGGCATTTATTGCAAACAAAAATATAACTAGTGTTACTGTTGATGTAAAATATCGAATAAACATCAGATCAAGGTAGTACTGAAAACAGTGACATATAACTAACTCTGACGACAAAGTTAAAGCGTACAAGAAAGAGAAATATGAGATAGAATTAATAAGGAAATGTGAAGCGATGACATGATTAAAGACACAACGAAGAAACGCAAAAAACAATAATCATTTAATTGTTACAATTTATTGTCCTAAAACCGTGATATGATATAGCAACAGTGTAGTAAATACCGTCGAAATCATTAGCACACATTATTTGAAAGAATACTACAAATGCTGTAGACATGAGAGTACCCAAATGCACAATAAAAAGTTGAAATAACAGTAAACAAGCATTGACGCCTCATTTTTGCCCCAGAGCCTGGAAATATTGCGTAAGTGGTTATGCACCAAACATATAACGGCCGAAATGTGCTGTACATTCACACATGAATTCGACATATAAAAATATTGTTTACATGCAAAAATACTGTTGATGTGTTCATTCTTTGAAGACAGGTAATAAACAGTCGCGTTCTAACTAATGCCATAAGGTTCCATACTGTTCGCAAGTGCTTTCAGTGAAGTTTCAGTGCTTTTACTTTTACAATCTACTGATGAATTGAGTTCTTGTTAGTTGCGCGGAGACGTTTCTGCTGCTTTAACTCCTTGCTTGCTCATTCACACGCTGTTTAGCATTTTTTCAGGGCTGCCTCATACAAATCTTTGATGCAGCTAATGAGACCCTCCCCGAAGCTGTTATTCAATTGCAATATCACCATTGCAGTAACAATTGATAGCATCGTTACAGTTGATGAAGAGATTGCTAGCGCGCACCGTGCCCTATCATACCTGGTTGTTGCACGTATTTGTTTGTCACGCACGTATGCGTCCGCGTTGGATGAGCGCGTGGTAAGGTCGTTTGCTTTCATGTTTTCACAACAACCTCAATGTGGAAGTTCAGTTACATAACACTTTTTTTAGCGCTGTTGCCAGCCGGTGAGTTGACATGTCGTGCGGTAGTTTCTTATTGGGTATACCCTCCGGAATGGTGACGACAGAAGCTTGCATGCAACTTCATAACCAATTAACAATTAAGGTAATGAGTGCTTGGTATTTAGGCAATTTTGAGTAGGCCCATAGTACAGTGTCTGACACACTTTACACATCCAGCCCAATCCACAAGTCTTTTTCGTCACATTTGTTTTGTGCCATTCGTTGTATGGCCGCTTTTGCTAATTTGCGTCTAGCATTACAGGATTATCGGAAGTTTGCTCTTGCGAAGACTTAGCGCAACAACCTAATACAAGCATGGGCTCGTGTCCCTGAGAAAAGAATATTCGAAACTACGGCTGACAGAACACAAGCGTTCGTTGCACTCAGCTAAACCAGTTGAGAAGTTACAAAAGCCTCCAACGAAGCAAGCAATCTGTAACGTACCTCCGATTAAGCAAGAGTGACGTCGTGTGCACTTCTTCGGTAGGTTCAGTTCACTGGATTACAGAAACACTTGTCAAATTCCCAGAAATTGTTGTGATTGTTTTATTTTGGCACTGGAAAATATGAAAAGTTCAGTTACCTTAAGTTTAGAATTGCGCTGCAAGAAAACTACCAAATATAGCGAGAGTTATAAAAGAAATAAAGCTGCCTGAAGGAAGCAGCTAGCGCGTGCGCTCTTAAGAGAAGGCTTCTTCAGTGGAGCTCCCTCTGCAATGCCAGAATGCGATATAGGCTGTTGAGCAGCCGGGTGGAGCTGTATAGTTTACTTGCACGCGCGTTTGGCTTCAGTCAACGTCAACGGCGGGATACGTTCACTTAGCATCGTTACGTAAGACGAGTGAATGGGCATCCCGCACGAAGCACAGCGCGGTGAAACACAGCACGAAGAATGCTGCGGCTTCATGTCTCCATCGCCATTTGGTAATAGGAAGTAAGAAAAATGGATACTTAGAGTTAAGGAGCCTTCACTGTTCGATTCGAGCATGTAATTAAAGAATATGCCACTCAATGTTGTCGAATAACTTGTATTCGAGTACTACAATACGTACAACACAAGTTGCTGCACTCTAGTGCGGGAAGACGAGCAAGTAGATGGTCTCTCTCTCTGTTTTTTTGTTGCTCCACCAGACTCGGTGTTACTGCGTGTAGACGCACGGCGGTTTCCCAGCAGCTGTACATAACAGAGCATTTATGTAAACTAGGCGGAAGTCTGTAAGTATCGCCGTAGCGGCAGCGTATATGTATACGATTTTGCCGTTTCTACTTAGAAGAAATAATTTATTATGGTATAAGGTCCCACATCGTCCGCATTCACTCGGAACAATGCGAGCAGCTGCCGGACATAGGACGTGCGCATGGAAATCTTGGAGTGACACCCTAACATAATAATAATAATAATAATAATAATAATAATAATAATAATAATAATAATAATAATAATAATAATAATAATAATAATAATAATAATAATAATAATAATAATAATTCGGCGAATCCCACGTACCTGGGAATCAAGTTCATGCGAAGCACGCGGAGGGAAGGTGATCGTGTTGCAATTTTTTTGAGTGACACGTCGTGAAATGACGCTAAATATATGTACAAATGTTGCACGCAGAGACATATGTTGAAGAGTTGCACATGTTTATATAACAAGTCTTCCACTTGCACAATGATGTCAGCTGAAAATATGTTTTAGCAACCCCAGAAGCTGATATGAAGCACTGATGCTCGCGAAGATGCTGGTCCTTGACACTGCTACTTAAATCGATTTCAGCCCACGTTCCCACAATTAAAGTTAACGCGACGCGACGGCTGTACATAAGGAGTACATATCTAATGTTTATAAAATTGGGTAAACAGCACTGCAACCACTATATATTGACGTTTCACGAAGATTAGCGTCTATGTGAAAAGTAGTTCCGAGACCGGACGTATCTCTGTGGTAGAATGCTTGACTGCCATGCAGAATGCTTGGGTTCGATTCCTGCTGGGATCGTGAAATTTATTATTTGCATTTGTCGGACGGCCAACGCCGCCAATGTCTGGTTTTTCTTGACACTGACATTCATTTTATGCCTTCGTTGGGTCGACGCTACCGATGTCGGGTATTGCTTAACGCTCACGCGTTAAAATTGCCCATGTGTGTTCTCGTCGTTCCTGGGTAGATACTAAGTGTCAATCAGCTGTGGCACGTACCCACTTACGAGTGGCACATACCTACCCGTGAGCATGTGCCACTGTCTGACGGGAAGCGTTTGACGACGTACGCGACAGGATTGTGACAATATTCATGTCTTGACCAGTGCGTCATGTTCGTCAAACCATCTTACCCTCCCATGCTAATTTTGGTTCAAGCCAAGTTAAAGGGGTGACCACGGGAGCACCCAAACGTAAGCGGCGAGATAGATAGATAGATAGATAGATAGATAGATAGATAGATAGATAGATAGATACGCTCAAAGTCACCGAAGTTCGCTAAGAAATGCTTCGCATTTATTAATAATAATAATAATAATAATAATAATTTAATAATACTAATTGATGTTGTGTGGTCTACGTTTCAAAAGCAGGATATCAATAATTCATTATAAAGGATGACGTGTAGGAGGACACAGGAAACTACCGGGGAGTTTTCAACGTGCACCTCAATCTAAGTACTTGGGCCTGCAGCTCTTAGCCTCCATCAAATTGCCGCTGCCCCAGCCGGAATTCAATCCCGCAACTTTGTGGACGTCACCCTAAACGTCTCTGCATATTTTATTTACCAATATTTCAAATACAGAATATTATTTCATCTAAATTTCGTTTCCTTAAAGGCCTACTCCGGTGATTTTTCAAGGTCGATGAATCTCAATGAAATGCAGTGTGTGCATTGATTTACCCGTTTCCCCCAGTTGTGCCAAATTGTAAGCTTTATTGCTTCAGAGATTATTTTCAAAGTAGCTATATAAAGTGCCTCAAAACCTTCACCTGGCTTGCCAGAATTATTGGCAACATTATGTGTGTGACGTCAAGCTCTGCAAGGCGACAGAAGTGACGGAACTTGCCACTGCAGCGTCTGCATGTCTGCTGTGGATCGTGTGTGTGTGCAGTGTAGCGTGTGTTTGGCCGGTGCATCCTTGTTTGAGCGTGCGATTTATTTTCCAATCTGTGTGGGTGTACGATGGGTGGCAAGAGGTATTGCATTGTGGGCCGCACACGACAACAGCACTAAACACCCCCAGCTAATAACTACACTTCGTTGCGATCGTAGGGCATTTTAGTCAGCGCTGCCGGCTTACCGCTGGGAAAGTACCATAAATATCGTGTCTGTTCATGAGTGCACATGTGCGAACTTCAACGTACTCGAACACTTTTTGTATCGAATGCCGGACCGCATCTATCAGTACACGGTAAGCTGCGCATCGTACTTACTTGGCTGATAATATTATTCGGCCTAACGGAAGTCATATATTGTGCTTCACAAACTTATGCCCTCTCTCCATAACAATATTAAAGAGTCTTGTTTTCACGACAAACGTCTTGGCATGAGGAAATTGGCCCATAACCACAGCCGCGAACTTAGACGACCTGGACAGGTTGTGCCGTCTGTCAGTGTTAGGCGCAACGAGACAAGCAGATGCGAAAATCTTTTCTGCTTTATCGAAGAGGATCAAACGGCGATGCTCTTTGACCATCGAATGCGTCCAAATCGTAGCTGCCTTTCTGCGACAGCTCTCCGGAGCTTGTGCACGTGGAATGATCAGTCAGGCATATTGCGGCTCGGCCACCTATCCGCGGAGCGTCTGCTTTTCCCGGCCTTGCAGGATTGCCTGTTCTTACCAAAATTGTACGCCATACGTAAACAGTGCGCTCGGTATGGTTTCAGTTTCCGTATGACGCCATTTCGCTTACTGAAAATATTTTCGATGTGGCTGAACATTTCAACTATCGAGCATGCGACAAGAATGTCCCAGGAGCATAAAAGCACGATTATCCTGACATGCTCAAAAATCACCGTAGTTGGCCTTAAAGACCCCTGAGAGGGTATTGCATACGATTTGGGTTAATATACAGTCGATGGCCCCGCCGCGGTGGTCTAGTGGCTAAGGTACTCAGCTGCTGACCCGCAGGTCGCGAAATCGAATTCCGGCTGCGGCGGCTGCATTTCCGATGGAGGCGGAAATGTTATAGGCCCGTGTGCTCATATTTGGGCGCACGTTAAAGAACCCCAGGTGGTCAAAATTTCCGGAGCCCTTCACTACGGCGTCTCTCATAATCATATGGTGGTTTTGGGACGTTAAACCCCACATATCAATCAATATACAGTCGATAGCGTTGTCGAAATAATCCCCTATGTGAAGTAACATTTCAAATGTTATGCATGAAGCTTCATGGACAGGTGATTGGGGCGACAGCGGGGGAAAAGGCCGTTCCAGTATTTTTCTGCTCTGGGGAAAAGAAGTAGAAAATGTTTTAATACGGGCTCGTCGACGAAAACTTTGTAGTTCATGGTTTGTGCAATGAGATATGTGAACTGTGATATATGAGATATGTGCAGTGGGGCGCTGTTATTGAAGAATCGGGAAACATTCTTAAATACCTGTGCCTCACTGCATATGACGTCAACTAAAAGACGTCTATGATCCACTTCTCACCAATCACCGAAACAGTACAACAGTACTACATAGGCAGCAATCAAAGTTTCCGCTTCGTTCAAATAAATATTGACGACTTCTTTCACTTGCCAAAATATTAGGCAATTCACACCCTCATCCCATCTTGTGTCAGCTCCTTCCTTTTCTTCCTTACCAGGGCTGAGAAAGTTGAGCTTGGGAAGCAACTTCCAACAAGGATGCCCCTTTCACCGGCTACCGTCCCAGCTTGCAACTGGTCGCATTTACAACTAGGTACTAGGAATAAGGGCTGCAGCGCGAGCACGAATGTGCTAGAAGAAACAGACAAAGTCGAGGTACGGAAGGCAAAAGAGGACAACACGAGCGCTGACTACCAACTGAATTTTATTCGCAGCACACATGATAATATATACAACAGGAAACCTTTTGAACAGCACACGTGAGCAACGTGACATATTCTGGGGCATGTTCTGATAAAAAGAAGGTACTCAAACTAGCTAACCTTTATCTAAAAGTGCGAACTCTTTTTCATGCAAGGCCACTGAAGGTTGGCTTACGCATCCGTCACCATTTTTTGATTGATATGTGGGGTTTAACGTCCCAAAACCACTATATGATTATGAGAGACGCCGTAGTGGAGGGCTCCGGAAATTTAGGTCACCTGGGGTTCTTTAACGTGCACCCAAATCTGAGTACACGGGCCTACAACATTTCCGCCTCCATCGGAAATGCAGCCGCCGCAGCCGGGATTTGAACCCGCGCCCTGCGGGTCAGCAGCCGAGTACCTTAGCCACTAGACCACCGCGGCGGGGCCCGTCACCATTTTTTCTAATAAAAAACGCTTCAGCTATTTCCCGAGTTAACTTGTCCATGTGGCGTGCCAGCACACTCACGCCCGGAAAACGAGGCTGGCACCCGCAGCTTTTGCAGTGCAAAACAAGGTTTGAACTGATACCTTTGCATATGTCATTCATATGTTCTCCTAACCTTTTATTAATGCACCTCCCAGTTTGGCCTATATAACAACGACCGCACGTTAAAGGAAGCATGTAAGCAACACCAACAACGCATTCTACAAATTTATTTATGTGTTTTACGGCGCATGTCTAACTTTTTTAGTGATTCCACTAAGTCGCTCATCCGTCATTCTGCAGATCTGGCTTACTTTGCACGGAGCTGATAAAACTACATCCACACCATATCTCGAGCCTACCTTCTTCAAACCATGAGATATATTGTGGAAGTATGGGATGACTGCAACTCTTTTTCGCTCTTTATTTCCTCCTGCATTTTCTTGTTTTTGTTTGATTTTTTGCAACAAGGCTTCGCACACTGAAGAAATTACAGGTTTTGGAAATCCTGCTGACACAAGTCTGGTAATTTGCATTGTTACACTTACATTGTTACATGTTACATTGTTACGTTTTCCGGGCGTGAGTGTGCTGGCACGCCACATGGACAAGTTAACTCGGGAAATAGCTGAAGCGTTTTTTTATTAGAAAAAAAATGGTGACGGATGCGTAAGCCAACCTTCAGTGGCCTTGCATAAAAAAGAGTTCTCACTTTTAGATAAAGGTTAGCTAGTTTGAGTACCTTCTTTTTATCAGAACATGCCCCAGAATATGTCACGTTGCTCACGTGTGCTGTTCAAAAGGTTTCCTGTTGTATATATTATCATGTGTGCTGCGAATAAAATTCAGTTGGTAGTCAGCGCTCGTGTTGTCCTCTTTTGCCTTCCGTACCTCGACTTTGTCTGTTTCTTCTAGCACATTCGTGCTCGCGCTGCAGCCCTTATTACTATGAATTCAAACCAACTAGCCCAAATCGCCATTCTTCTTCTAGGTACTAGGAGCCTATTCCGTTCTGTTGCAGCTATACAAGTAGATGCATTTCATCTTATGTGGACATGCCAAGGATGGCAGTCAGAATGCTCGCGTCACCTTTTGCAAGCTGGCCTTCGCTAAACTGATACGACCAGTTATAGCCACTGGATACATAACTTATTTCACAAGACACTGTTTCACTTCATAGACTACCTCGATCTTACATCCTACATCCAATGCCCACATACACACAAAATATTATACCTTAAAATACAATTTTATGTCACAATACAGAGGCACTGGCCCTATAATCATAAAAATATCAACATGCAAGGGCAAAAGCATCAACTCGAGCATGTATGTGTCCCATTTAGCGGTGTGCGCCACACACTTCAGAATATGTTAGATCTTTGTGATTGGAGCAATCACTCTCCAGAGAGCTCGCATTTCCTTTGTTTTATTCATTGTTATTATTACTTATGGTGTCTAAACACAGCCGCTCTCGGAACATAAGGACAAAGCACATGACGTTACACAACGAATGCATGAACACTTAAAACGTTTTCACATAATGGTGAGCTCGCCCGCGAAATATAATAAACAACTGTGGTCACATGACAGATAGCACAATATAAATATAATATTACATACAAGCATAAAACATACACTGTACCAGAAAAGCAGCGTCACCGATAGTCAACTCACCATGAGAGTACGCATGATCAAAATAGGAGGACAGCAGGCTGTTCTGAGAAAACCAGAATAACGGATGAGATACGCCAAGAGAAGCCAGTGAAATGGATTACAAAGCTGCTGATTGTTTGAATATGCTTGAAAATGCGATTTTTTATCGCATCACCCAAACCCCACATAGTCAGTGTATGATAAAGCACGAAGTTTGGGTCACAGAAAGTCCTTCAAGTCTAAACTTCTTATTCAAATAGCACGTCTGAAACTGCATTAGGAGAAGCCAATACCGCGCCCCCACCAAAGTGGACTTTAAAAGTTAGCTTTTTTGCATAGCTTTGATGTTATGCAAAGAGTTACACCATGAATCTGAAGGGGCACGCGTGCCTGATAAGGCTGCAAAACAGGTCAAGTTGCATGAGCGTGCTGTAGATGTTCAGGTTGTGGACAGGGATTCAGAAGCTTGAATTTCTTGCTTTCGTCTTTTTTTTTCAAAAATTTGGCCTTCCATTACCTTTCAAACAGACAACCAGCACCAAGAATTCATTGTTATAACAGATATTGCGGCATGCTGGCCTTTTTGTAAACGGCTTATTCAAACATAAAAAAAGCATCCAACATTGACGATGAAGCAGCTTTTCATTATTATTGTTACAGAGATGAAGTAAAGAAATTTGATATATTCTTGAAACCGCCATCGTTATAAGTGGTTTCGACTGTATAATGTACAATAGCGACGTAGACGTTTTGTAGGAGGTACAGCCGCCAGGTAAGGGAACCTCCGAACGGTGCCCTCTGCGTGACTGATGGTGTCCCAACATGCTGTACGCTACATGCAAGCCTTGCTCGATGGCGGTGGATGAAGCGCCCGAGTGCGCCTCCCATTACAGTGGCGACGTGTTCCAGGCGGCCGCATGCCGCACGCATCGCCAAGCGCGAATGCGTGCCCCCGGGGCATTTCACGCTTCTGACGCCGCCGACGTGCCAAGAGACGCACTTGCCTGATTCAGTGCACACGAGAAGCAGTGTTCATTGTAATGCTCTAATAGTGCCCTTAGTTGGCTGAGGTGTCATTAGCGATTGACCTGATTGACCATAACAACGATTCAGCAGTCACAATTAAGACGATATGTTAATGCGTAGCTGTTTAGAAAGGCACAGCTAAGTAGAGAGAAGTGAGTTACTGGGGAAGAAGAATGGTGACGAAAAGGTTCATTGCAGCCTTTTTCCTAATTGCCTCTTTCCTCAACTGAAACAAAATCTTTCTGGGAATTCTACCATGAGCACGAGCAGGGAGCAGCTTCGGAAGAGGTTGGCTAGTGGACGTTATACTCCTGTCACATGGCCACTATACCTGACTATACTTACCTCTGTTTAGCATTCAACTCGCTGATGGAGCTTTAGAAGAATCGAGTTGTGGCGACGCTACACGGCTTAATGCAAGCTTTCTACGGGATCCACACGGAGCAGAAAGGAAGTTCCTGCCTTTGTCAAAACATCATATCTTTTATTAACGTAGTCACCTTTAAAGCAACGTACACTTGTCTTTTTATTGCATGCATTCTAATAAAGCTAAAGCGAGAAAGTACACTGCACACGTACGTGCGTCTCGCACGTATATTGAAAAACAATGCGCCAAGGCGCCACTTGTCGGTGGCGGCTTGGTGAAGCGTTGGGTGTAGGCGGTACAAATCGATCTCCTCAAAAATAGAATTGAAACTTGCACGTTGTGTAATGCTACACTGGACAAATGTATAATGTCGAAATCTACATTTGAGATTACTAAAACGATTTTGTTAGCACGGTTTACTTCGTAGCGGTAGCTATAGGGTAACGAGAGTACTTCATCGAGACCAAATAGCTATTACCGAACGAGCTCCCTTTTCCAAAAGCTCCATTCAATTTCATGGCTAAATGAAGGCCGTGTGACTTGAACCGCATTTTTTCGACGAAAAGATGAAGTATTTAAACAGAGTTCTGTGGTAGCCGTGTGGAAGAGGTGCTCGTAAGGTTATTTTTTTATTTTTCTCGGTAGTCTTTGCAGGCTTTGGGGTGCCTCTATGTGCACCAGCTTGCTGGGGAGGGGGGAGAAGGGACATACGCATGCATGGACTGAAACGGCAGAGAATCATGGGAACAATGATTTTTCTTGGCAAATATTGCATAAAAATGTGAAATGCACCCAAAATCAGATGTTTAAGGTGTAGCTAGAAATTATCTATAAAACCAACCTGAAATTTTAATGGCCAAACACTAAACAACTTGCCCAACTCCCTGAGGTCGTATAGTAGTTAACTGGCGGATAAGTAGTCACCAACGGCAACCCAGCTTGTAGCGCAGCCTCAGGGGCAAGTGCTGTGTTTCACTGAGCAGTGGAACAGATTTTCCAGGGTATTACAGACCTCCCGTTTCAAGTAAGGCGATGAATTTGAGAATAAAAAAGATACATAATCACATGGTATAAATGGTATAGATATACCTGCAATGACGCCAGCCATATGGTCAATGACGGAGTCAATGCAGCAACAATCAATTTGAATGGGGACTGTGATTCGCGCCAAACAGGGGTCACAACAAATCGCCAGAAGAGGCAATCGTCGATAATTACGCCTAGGTTGTAGTGTTGTTGTCTCCAGTGTATTTCGTGGTGTCTCTTCAAAGTACAGCTGGCTCACATTTCTACGAGCGCGTTGACCAGGATGACAAGCAATCGGCTGACTTAGCAGAAGAAATCTGCAGATCAACTCTTTCCAAGTAATCTGTAGTCGTATTCAGTAATAATCAATCAATTAATCAAATATTCAATCGATAAACTAAGTAATCAATCAGTAAGTCATCTATTTACGTGCACAACAACATCCTTAGCGTCTTGGTGCAAGCAAAAATTAAACAACAAAAATAAACAATACAATACCGACCATCTTCATAAAAAGAACTCAAATAAAAAGAGCTAAAACCCGCAGACGAAAATTCGGGCTAAATGTGAAGAATAAAGAGCAAAGACCAGATTGAATTGTATTATGCAAGTGAAAAATAAAGTGGTAAATAGACAACTATGTGGAAACTTTCCTGAGAGAGGAAAAAGGGAAGAATCTATACATTGTGATAAACTATGTTAGAAGTGCAAAGCTGACAAAACCAATAACAGTGGACTGCGACAAACATTAAGATCATGATTAACATGGAGACTTGATATTCTGTGAGCGCTAAAGTCGTGGAAGAAGTTGGCGGGTACATGAAATGGTCGACTCTCTTTGAGGAATGTACGCGGAATCCGGCAATTTACACAACTGGGAAGTAAAGAGCAGGATATTATTCAGTAGAGCATATTTTAAAAAATAACAGCTCAGTGCGACTTCGTTGGCAGTGAAGTGATGACAATGACAAAAATCTGGCAGTGTTCGAACGAGATCCAGAGTGATTTCTAGCGAAACGAAGGTTGTATATGCTCATGGATTTTTTTCTCGACCCGCTAAATGGCGTCACTGCCAGATTTAGCAATGCCATTCCGGATCAGATGCATATTCTGGTTGAACAAGAACTATTGCGCTGTACAATTTGTGGAAGGCTGTCAAAAAGAACTCCAATATCACTGAAATCATAAACCTTACATAACAACATGGTATCAACAGATTATAAATATGACACCATGAATGTTTCGTGAGATATACTAAGGAATTTGTTCTATGTATTGTGCAGGAAAATGATATTGTTTTCTGATCGTTCGAAAAAAAAACCCAGATCAGACAGCAGTAAGCGACAGTCATTAACTGAATGAATTTTCTTAAATATCTTGATGTCATCGGCATACAAAAAAAAACAAAAAAACTGAAATGGCAAAATAAAAATTGTTAAGGTAAATTAAAAATTACAATGGACCTAACACCGACTCTTGGGGAACCCCACAAGTCACTTTGTAAAAGCAAGACGTTCTGCCAATTACGGCAATAAAATATGATCTATTAAGCAGATCGCTTGCAGGAGATTCACAACAGACGAGTCATCATCAAAGTTTGCAAGTTTAACTAGAAACACTAAGTGGCTGATTACGTCAAAAGCTTTGCTGAGGTCAAGGTAGACTACGTCAAGCTATTCTCTCTGAGAAATAGGTGCGGTGATTTGCGTCATGAAATTCCCAAAATTTCTGGTAATTGAGCGGCCAGCGAGAAACCCATGTTGATTAAAAATCATTTTTGTGCTAACTAACATACAATATGTTGGAAAGATCCAGCTCAAAAATCTTTGATGTGGCAAATAGTAGAGAAAATCGAGTTATAATTCGAAACATCAGTTTCAAAGTGTGGATGCGCAGTTTCTCACAACCTGAAAATGTGGAAAAGTTCAGACAGTAATAAATATTGTAGTCATTACTGGGTAAATATACCACCATAGTATAGCACAAGGAATGTCATCTGAACGACACGATAAGGGTGCTTTTAAGCGCCTAATGCATGAGCAGATGAGCTTTTCATCAAGCGACATACCACTAGGTGTCCTAACCACGTTGTGCTATTGTACTGTCTGAGTGCGAAATCTTGAGGCCCTATAAACGAATGAAAAATGCGTGGTGACGTAGTAAGTGACGATATGCAAATCGGCACTGTCTGAGTCCAGTAGTCTGAAGGACTCGCCACTTTTGCTAGACCATTTGCGTACATACTTCCAAAACTAAGCTGGCCTGTCAGAAGCGTTTTCTTTTATTGCGATAGCAATTATATGGACAGTCTCGGCTGGTTTTTGCTGTCGCCGCCACCACCACTGTCATTCACAATGTATGCGTATCTATATTTAGCGGCCATCATCATCATTGGTCGCCTATTATTTATGCAGCGCTCGGGTGCAGGTGCGCAGCCCCGCGCTTTGTTCCTCGTGCGGCGTGCTCTGCGGTTAGAAGAGAAGAGAATACAGCTCAGTTCTGCTCCTACCATCGGCTTGAACGGGTTCCTTGTTTTTTCGCCCACCACCACGCGCATTGTTATAAAGATCTAACCTCGGTCCCTATAACGTAGTGACAAGGACGTTAGTACCACAACGCCAGCACTGCGTCATGGACGACACCACGAACCACAGACTGACGATCGGCAAGGAAGGCATCGCCACGGTCCGCATTCACCTACCGCCGTTTAGGCCACAGAATCCTGCAGCCTGGTTTACGCACATCATATTCGCCCTTCGGTGCATTACTTCGCAGCAAGCGAAGTATCAGCATGCTGTCTCCGCACTCTCAACTGACGCGGTTGACGCGGTTAACGCGGCTCCAAGGTCTATTACCTTGGGGGCGCGCCCCCGAAACGGATCCTTATGACCACTTAAAGGCAACGATGCTTCAACGCAAGTATGTGCCTCTCAGCAGGCGTCTTCAGCAGCTTCTCAGCGAGCAAGAGCTCGGTGACCGGAGACCATTGAAACTTCTGCGTCGCATACAGCGGCTTCTCACACTCTAAGGCAAAAGGGTGTTAAAAGGGTGTCTGGTTCGTCCTCTTGGAGACTAATGAAGCTGCCACAACCATTAATCACTTTAACCCATTAGTGCCCCTTGTTGCATATCTGCAACACCCAGTTCCGTCCCCTGCCGATTGCAAGGATCCTAATGCACTGGTAAAAATTCTCCATACTATGCTATTTCAAGGGTTCTTCGTTCCACCCAGTACCAGTTTAAGCCGCTTGGGGGCCACATTCGTCGTATCTGCAGTTTGCAAAATGGCAGCATCCACGTCGTCGTCGAGCTCTGCAATCAAGGTACTGTAAATATTTTTTTATGAGCCCTCAAGTTAAGCTGCGTTGCTTTTTTCACTGAATGTGTGTTCGAAACACTCTTGACAGTAATCTAGAACCCAACAGTTAGTTTTTTGCTTGCTCTGTTCGAGAAAATATTTTTTGCACGTGGTGTGTTGCACATATGCAACAGTGGGCACTAAATGCCACAATTTTCATTGTTGCAGATATGCAACATTGCTTTTCTGCTTGAAATGCGTCTTACATATCGTGACACGCATTCATGTGGAGTGTGTGAACGGATGTCTGTTTGCTAATTTTGCTGTTTTAACGATTTTTCAGGGACATACTGCAATTTCAACCTCAACATTCTATTCTGTTCCAAAAGAGAGGCCGAAGCGTTTTGTTCATGCAAACCTGCTGGATGTTATCAACCCTAATGAGAGCGATTTTTCCGCTGATGAAAAAAGTGGCGAAAAAGTGTCTGGAGACAGCAGTGATGAAGGAGATGCCATCCAAACTGAGGTAGAAGAAGCTGAGGAAGAGGTTGCTACCTCGACAGATGCGCCTCCGGTAGATCGGATACTGCAGAACATGAAAAGGCGGTACACATGGGTGAAGAAGGATTTTGATATCGAGGCAGGTAGTTTCGAGAACAACTTTCCGCTGCCACCTGCAGAGCCGCTGAGTGCAGTGGAATACTTTGACATGTTTGTTTCTCGATCCATGCTGAAGGCTGTCGTCGATGAAAGCAATAAGTACTACTTTCAAAAACATGGAGCCACTCTAAACCTCACCGTGAAAGAACTTACATCTGTTCTGGGCATGTTTTTCAGGATGGGACTCGTAAAAATGCACAGGGTTCGTGCTTATTGGGAAAATGGAAGTACATATGAATTAGTAGCCCAGGTAATGTCCCGTAACAGATTTGAAAAGATCACAAGCCACCTGCATTTTTTCGATAATGAAGCGGCCAATGACAAAGTAAAAGAAGACGAATGCTGGAAAGTGCGCCCATGGCTCAGTTCCTTGAGCAGCAACATGGTTGTCTTGCCCCAAGAAAAAAAATCTGCAGTGGATGAAATCTAGATCCCTTTCTGTGGGCGGTGTTACATTCGTCAGTACATGCCTAATAAACTAAAGAGTAAATGGGGTCTAAAACTTTGGGCACGTTCTGGGGAATCAGGTCTGTGTTATGATTTCGATGTCTACCAGCGCTGCAACAAAGGTTTTTATGGCAGCCAGGGTGGCTACCAGCTTGGGTTGGGAGCTGGTGTCGTGCTCCAACTGTGTTCCAGCCTACCGAAGCGAGACGACAACCTAGTTGTCGCTGATAACTTCTTCACAGGCCCTCAGCTTGTAGAGGAGCTTTCAAGAATGGGAATTTCCTATATTGGTACGGTTCGTGAAAACAGACTCAGCTGCAGCAAGTTGATGGATGAGAAATCGAAAAAGCGAGGTCGGGACACCTGTGATACTTCAGTCACTTCATGTGACCAAAAGACAATGGTGGCAGTGAAGTGGCATGACAACCGCACTGTTACTCTTCTTTCGAACTGCATTGGTGCTGACCCGCTTACATCAGTCAAAAGGTGGGACAGCAAGGAGAAAAAGCATATTTTTGTCGATTGTCCAGCGATCATTTCTTCCTACAACAGATCAATGGGCGGCGTGAATCTTCTAGACAAAATGTGCTTCTCCTATCGCCTTTCTATCAGGTCTAAATGCTGGTATATGTAATTGGTTTGGCCCACGCTCAAAATAACAGCTGTTAATGCATGGTTCATGCACTAGAGAATTCTCCGGCAGCACAAACTGCCGCCTACATCCTTGAGAGAATTCCTCTCTGAGCTCGCAACGAGTCTGATCTTGCTCAACAAACGACCACCAGGGCGCCCTTCGATTCAGAATGTCACACCATTCAAGAAAGTGTGCCTAAATGTCCCCCGGGATGTCAGAAGAGACAGCAACGAGCACTGGCCCACATGGAATGCAAAACTGAACCGCTGCAAGGCATGCCCAGGAGGGTACACCTATGTTTCGTGTGCCAAGTGTAAGGTGATGTGTTTCAACAAAGACCGTAACTGTTTTGTTAGTTTTCACCAATAGGCGCCAAACAGCTATGCTTGTATTGTGCTTTATTCAATTTGAAAATTCGCCAAAATTATTGGTAGCAATAAAAAGTTTCTTTCACTTGGATTAGCCTTCATTTTATACACTACTGCCCATTGTTGCACATATGCAACATCCCATTATTAATTCGCAGACTATATCTTCATGTTTTTTATTGAAAAATTGCACTCCTAGTGACTCTAAGGACATGGCCAAGAAATAATTTGAAGTTTGGAAAGATGTTTCTCATACTGGGAATTAATGGGTTAAGCACTAACGGCACCGGGTCTGACGGTTAGTCCCCACAGAAGTGCTCAAGGGACTAACAATTAGTCCTCACATTTACACCTTAGTGAGTAACCGTTAGTCCAGCAATTCACCTCAAAGAACTAACATTTAGCGCTCACACTTGCACCTTATAGAGCAACTGTTAATCCCCACAATTACACCTTACCGGGCAACCGTTAGTCCTCATAGTTGCACCTTGCCGGACGAACGGTTGATCCACTAAAATACTTCGATCAGATGAAATTTTTGTCCCCAGTTCAAACATTGTTTTTTGTTTATTTTCTACCAGGCCTAATACTTTTTTCGCCTGTTTCTCTGCCCAATGAGCAACCAATTGCTCAGAAAATAACACGCGAAAAAGTAGTTAGGCACCTATGTGTAATTGCTTTCGCAGTCACGGCAAGGAAGAAAAACAAAAATAAGACAAAAAGTGAGACATCGAAATCTTTTATTTTTTACATACACATGAAGTTTCTCCATTTTTTTAAGTGAATTCATGGTGAAATGTACAAGTTAAGCATCATTGTCAAATCTTGTTCACTCCTTGAGGAGCTCCTCCGAAGGAAGCGATAGATGACAGGCATTGCAGACGCCAGTGCACGCAGCCTTCTGCCTGTTGTGTTTCCATGGCTGCACGTACAATATTATAGCAAAAATAGTTAGACACACGTGACAGAAGGTGAAGATGCACGCATATGACAAGTACGTGCACATTAATATAAAAACAAGCGTTAAAATATGACACACATAACTCTACCTTGACATCTCGCACAGTCCTTCTGAAGCTGCTCTGAGGAAAGAGATGGATGACAGGCATCGCAGATGCCAGCGCACACAGCCTTCAGCACGGTGTGCGCCCCTGGCTGCACAATAAGTATGTAAAATAGTCAGTCACACGTGACAGAGGATGAATACAAATGCATATGAGAAATACGTGCAAGGTGAAATGAAAACATACGCGAGATATGACACGCTAATAATTTCACCATGATGTCACACATCGTCAAAGACTCATTTCGATCTCCGTAGCACAACAGCTTAGGAGCGGTGGCCGCAGCCACAACTCCGCGAACCATTGTGCCACTAACAAGTCGGCGAGTATTAAGCGAGCGACGTCGTTCAGCTCGAGCAAGCGAACGCGAGACCAAACACGGCGCTGCACGCAGAGTGTCTGCCGCCAGTGAACTTCGAACAGGAGAGCGAGCGTACGCTTGGCCACCACCACGAACAGCGCCGAGCTGGTTTAGAGCTAGCGCCAAAGAAATCGGCGGTAATGTGGCCCTTTTCCACAAACTCGAGCGAGTGCAGCACGCAAATGCGAGTCCGCCACCGCGTCCAACGGACGGTGCCGATCTGCTTGCGACCGACTGAGGGGAAAGCCAACTGTAATGGCGACCATTTTCCAGTGAGTTCCAACGCTAGCGAAAGCCCCGCCAGCCCGTGCTGGTGCACTTACAGCGTGCGACATACTACAACCAAGCTCTTTACGAGAACCCGCAACGTGTTTTCGACGACTCCCAACACAGTGATGAGGTCTCAGCCCAATATCGTCAGCCCAGAGCTCATCACGGCGGCGAAGACAGGCGAGCACTCGATTAGTGAGCGTACGGGAGGCCGACGGCAATGGCGGCCAATTTCAGGCGGTCGCAAAGCACAGGCGAACTGCAGACGCTGAAGCTGGGCTTCGCGATGCATTTCGTGAGTGCGATATACAATACGACCGAGCCCATTCCCGGCAAGCGCGATCCGTATCGCACACGCGACAAGTAAAGTAGAATAAAGAATGATTACCTACTTGCCTTAGAATCCAGCGCTGTTTTCTGCCCCGAGTCGGACTGAAGTATATATCTGATAGGCCTGTTGTCTTCTCGGATGCCATATTGACCTTCCCAACTGTTGCTGCCGTGTGTTGGTCGTGATTATCTTGAAGTCAGACATATACAGCGCGGCGTGGTGACGTGTCGAGACTTGCTCCAGACTTCATGAGTGCAGCGAAATAGAAAAGCAGCAGCCCACGCTCTTGCAAGCGTACACAAAAGCACCACGTCGTAATTATTAGATCGTCGAATTCAGGCAGCCGTGGTCGAGCAATCGGAGCGCGACGCAACGTGAAGCGTCGCTGGCAAAATACGGGGAAAGACTGAGCCAGCAGAAGAGGAGAAGGATGGCTGGTCACCTTGACAACGCTTTTCGTGCTGCCTGATATCCCCGTGCGGTTCATCCCTTTGGAGCGTGTTTGGAGACTAAGAGGTTTCGCGCGACACGCTTCCCTCTGTGGTTGCTCCTCAACGGTCTATTCATTGATCGCGCGCGCCTATCGGGCTCCGGAACTCATTTTTCAGGTAATTTTGCCTTAGAGTGCAGTGACTGTCGATTGGACGCAAACAGCCCCCTGCTGCGACAGCTGTTCTTTTAGCTGTTCCTTGCCGCAGAACGTATTTATTACCTTCGCTACCGCACCAGACGACCTGTCCCTCAATTTGCCGGAGCTGGCCGATCACGTCACTGATTATTCAGCATGATTTACTGTGGCAACGACATCTACCGTTCCGCTGTCAGTATTCGAAGACCGGCAGTCTTGTCTCGAGCAATTAATCGATCACCTTGCTTATGAACGGCCATCGTCCCACCCTCGTCGACGAGACTGCGATTGCCGTCCCAGATCTCTGAGATCTCGCTCCTGTTGAGGTCCTCGTCGACCCGTATACTGCTGGTATCACAGCACCATCGGTGCCAGCGCACATCAATGCCGACCTCCTTGTAGCTGGCAGGGAAACATACCGCAGAGTGACTGATGGCGGCCACTGACTCTTGCCATACGACAAGCCACCTGTTCTACGTCACTGACAAAATTGCTAGACATCCATTTCTCGTGGACAAAGATGCAGCGGTCAGTGTCATTCCTGCGGCGCTACTAGACCGGCAACGCTCTCCAAAAACTGCACCCCTCTAAGCAGCCAAGAAATCTCCCGTCAACACATATGGTCCGCGTGCTCTTACCATCAATATCGGTTTCCGACGCACCTTCCGATGGGTAATTGTTTTTGCAGACGTACGCATGGCCATATTGGGCGCTGATTTTCTGACCCATTTTGCCCTCTGTGTTGACCTCTGCGCACGCCGTGTTGTCGACAGAACTACTAGTATGTCGATACAGGGCATTCTCGCACCTCCAACAACTACCACTGGAACGTCACCTCAGATACCATCATATATGTTCGCCTCGATGCTGTCAGACTTTCCAGCCATCACAAAACTTTCCAACCTTGAGCTACCAGTCCACCACAAGCCCCGTCGCGGTGGTCTAGTGGCTAAGGTACTCGGCTACTAACCCGCACGTCGTGGGATCAAATCCCGGCTGCGGCTGCTGCATTTTCAATGTAGGCGAACATGCTGTAGGCCCGTGCTCTCAGATTTGGGTGCACGTTAAAGAACCCTAGGTGGTCAAAATTTCCGGAGCCCTCCACTACGGCGTCTCTCATAATCATATGGTGGTTTTCGGACACTAAACTTTATAGAATAATAATCAATCAATCAGTCCACCACAATATCAGCCGTCCGGTAATTTGCTGACCCACATGCCTCACTGGGGGCTGCCTTCCCAATGCCAAAAGAGAATTAGGCACACATGCTGCAACTGGGTATGATCCGTCTTTCGTCGAGCAGTTATCAGCTCTGCACATGGTTCCAAAGCGTGATCAACCCAGGAGATTGGTGCCTGTGTGGTGACTACCTTGCTCTCAATGCGCGCACTGTCCCTGATCGCTATCCCCTCTCTCACATTCACGACTTCTCTGCAAACTGCGCAGGAGTGGTCATATTCAGCAATTTGTAATTGGTAAAGGCCTACCAGGGAATTCTGGTAGCGCCATTGGACATTCCCAAGACTGCAAGACACCATTCGAGCTTTTCGCGTACAATCGCATGCCATTCGAGTTGAGAAACGCTGCTGAGAGTTTCCAGAGGTTTGTCAACGAAGTAACTTATGGATTACAATTCATATTTACGTATCTTGACGACCTCCTAGTAGCTATTGTTTTCCCAACAGCATTGTAATCATTCACGCCTCCTATTTTCTCGGCTCCAGGAACGCGGCCTTTTCATCAACCCCGCAAAGTGTGTCTTTGGTTTCGAAGACATCGAGTTTCTCGGACATCGTGTGACTAGCGAAGGCAACAGACCGTTGGACATGAAAGTTGAAGCCCTACACGACTTTTCTCGCCCAACATCAATCCAAAAGCTCCACGAATTCCTTGGGCTGCTCAACGTCTAGCCCTGGCTTCTCCTCAACATCGCCTGCATAATCATACCACTCACCGACCTACTCATGGCCACCAAAGCTCCGTCATTTCCCTGACATGGACGCCTGACGCCGAATCGTCCTTCCAAGCTGCCAAAACGCATTGACAGACGCCACACTGCTGGTGCATCTTATGCATGTTGCACCATTGCGTGTTATCAACGATGCATCTAGTGTGGCTGTCGGCATGGTGTTACAGCAGTTGCCACGCAACTCTTTGTATTTAGTCGGGTTTTTTCTCGCGGAATCTGAAACTAGCAGAAACGCGCGACAGCACGTTTGGCCGTGAGCTCTTGGTGGTATAATTAGGCATTTGACATTTCTGACACCTACTGAAGGGCTCAAGCTTTCACGTCCTCACTGACCACAAGCCTTTGACATTTGCTTTTAGCCGTACACTTATACCGCACGAGAAATACGCCACCTAAACTTTATCTCCGAATTCACCATGGACGCTCGATTCACCGAAAGCCCGAACAATGCGGCTGCAAATGCCCACTCTCGTATAGATGTCATATCGGCGCACCCACTTGACCACGAATCACAATGGCCCAACTTACAGATGTCGAACTTCGGGACATCCGCTCACCCGCCGCATCACTGGCACTGACTGACGTCACCCTCTTACATTTTCATTGGGCACCATCACTTGCGACGTGTCACGGGGTCGAATTCGACCATTTGTCCCTCTCCAACTTCGCCGTGACATATTCAACAAGCTACACGGCGCCAATCACCCCGGAGTTTGTGCTACTCAGTGTCTCATTGTACGACATGCTTTGTATGGCCGAGTGTGAAGTGTGACGAACTGCGTTGGGCGCATGAATGTTTCCATCGACAACGCTCTCAGACGACCCGAAACATGAAATCACCAATTCAATCATTTCGCCGATCTGATGCTCGGTTTGATCACGTTCACATTGACATCGTTGGTCCGCTCCAAACGTCTCGAAGGGCTCGCTACGCCCTCACTTGTGTGGACAAATATACCCGCTCGCCTGAAGCTATTCCTCCCTCCAACATAACGGCATTTACCATTGCTTCAGCGTTCGTCATGGGCTCAATCTCACGCTTTGGATGCCCCAGCGTTCTTATCATCGAACGCGGCCAAATGTCTGAAAGCGATCTATTTCGTGAACTTACATGCCTGCTTGGAGTCCGCCACATCCATATTACCGCGTACCACCCATCAGCAAATAGAATGATTGAACGCCTTCAACATCAGCCTAAAGCCGCCTTGATGGCTGGCCAGGCTCGTTCATCTTAGGCTGAAGATCTTCCTCTCGTACTGCTTGGCGTGTCCTCGTCTTTAAGGAAGAACTCGGCTGCACAGCTGCGGAGTTGGTAAATGGTACGACGCTGCGTATGCCTAGGCAATTTTTTTTTTTGCGCGAAGCACTGTCACCACACCAAACCTAGATAGTTACGTGGAACAGCTCCGCTTCCTCTTCTCACGCCTGCGCCCTTGCCCTATTCACGACGCATCGTAACCTGACATTTTTGTCAGTAAGGACTTGACCACAGTGAGCCACGTTTTCGTCCGGAGTTAAAGTATCCGACCCTCCCTTACGCCTCCCTATGAAGGCCCATTCAAGGTACTCAGCCAGAGAGAAAAACCAGTTACCATCGAGCTCAATGCACATAAGAGGTCGTGGCGATCGACAGAGCGAAATCTGCCTGCTTAGTGAAAGTGCTGTAAATATGTGCTTTCAGCTTCTTTGCCACCGCTGAAACGCAGGTTCCACCTGATCGCTTGACCACTAAGACTGTTTGCTGGGGACCAGTGCATCACTTCTATTCTTATCAAGGGGGGGGGGGGGGCACTCTAGCAGCCATCATCACCATCATCGGACGTCTAATAATTATGGCGCCCTCAGGTACATGTGAACGCCCCTGCACTTCGTTACTCATGCGGCGTGCTCCGCGGTTAAAAGAGAATAAAGCTTAGTTCTGGTCCTGCTGTCGGCCTAAACGGGTTCTTGGTTTCCTCGCCCTAAGCTCGGTTCCTACAAATATCAATATATATATATATATATATATATATATATATATATATATATATATATATATATATATATATATATATATATGAAAACTCAATACAGCACAGTGTGCAGATCTCACGTACAGTAGAAAGTAGCAATCGATTATGTGTGAAGCACGAACGAGGAAGGTGGATATGTCACTTTAAAATCAGCATAACATTACGGGGTGGACGTAAATTATGCAGTATATGACTTCCATGCCATGATTATTATGTTTGAACATGTCATTTACTTCACGTCACGTGTTACCAAATTTCGTATATGTGGAGCTAGCGAAATGGCCGCGAGTGCATCGTGAGCGTGGGCTGTCGCCGTGTTCTGACAATACACGCATCTCATGAATATCATCCTGGCATAGGTGACTTACCTTTGTCACCTATTCACGTCCCGCAATAACTAATTTCGTATATGTGAAGCTAGTGAAATGGCCATGAGCGCATCATAAGCGTGGCATGTAGTCATGTTGTTACATGACACGCATCTCATGATTATCATGTCCACACCAAAAAAGGTTCTTTTCTTCCCACGAAGTCGACGCGAGAGATCCTTGGTGTTGTAGCTCGGCGGGGGTGAAGTATCGACAAGAGGCGTTCAATGATTATGAGCAAACTGTATTACATTGGCATAGGGAAATTACAACTGGCAAGACTTATTTGCACTTAATAAAGGGTGCAACCAAAAGGCTCTCACTCTTCTACATACCACTTGGTGTTAGAAGCTAGGGCGTTGCGAGGAAGTACGCCGCACAGAGCCTCATCGTTCCACCACACCCCTCCACGGCCCTATCTCTCTCTAAGTGATTATGTAAAAGAAAGGAAGAGAAAAGTGCCACCCGTAACTGTCTACCACCGAGATGACATCTCAACAGGTCGGCACAAGGGGAGGGGGAGTGAGAATAAAAGTGGATAGGAAAGAAAAAGCAAAAGAAGTAGAAAAAAAAGGGGGGGGGGGGGGCATACGAGTCGGGTTTGCGTGCTTGTGTCGAGACTCTCAGAAGACACAGCCACCCAGTAAGGCCACCGAGAAGGCCGGGAGAAGTGGATCCGCCCAATTGTGAGAGGTGTGACGAGCCGTGTTGGCGCGTTTGATGTCGGGTGAGCGCGAAGCGCTCGCCGGGGCTCCTAGCCGTGGCCAAGTAGAAAACAAGGTTCGTGTTACTACGGAGGCGAGTTCGCTGAATATCGTCGCGATGAAAAAAAAAGAAAACACACACAGAGACATCCACGAAGTCACAGGCGCTTGAAGAGTGCCTTGTCCATGAAGTGGAGGAAAATACAAAAAACAAAAGGGATCACGGCCCGTCGTGCGGTGTTTAGTCACGGCCCTTCGTGCGGTGTTTACAATCGAAGAACACAGGAGTTGGGGCAGGAGAAGAAGGTGAGAGGCGAAGAGAAATGTTTAGCCCCGTGCGAATGGCGTTGCGCTTTCTCCCGGTGCTGACACCAGTCCCCAACTGACTTTCACCGGTGGCCCGTATTTCAAAGCGCATGCGTCCGCCGCTTCGAGTCTCCCCTATTCCCGCGCGCACAGGCAGACCCTCAAGTGCGTTTATACTTGGTCGGAGGGGGAAGGGAGGTGGCAGTAAATTATTCGTTATGTGTATGGGGTAAGGTCTCAGTCACCGGAGATGAGTTTTGTGTCTGCAAACAGTTTATTCGGCCGACACTCGGGAGAGCGTGACTACTCGTCAGCGCCATCTATTCCTGGTCCGAAGACCATGACGCTCTGCCGTGTAACTCAAGCCGACCCTACACGTTCGCCCTAAGAGTGTAACCGAGCTATGGGTCTGTTCGGTTAGCCTAAACATGCCGACATATTGCATCGGGAAATCCTGAGCTGGCTTGCTACCCGTCTCAAGACGATGACGCATGCGTAATATAACGCTTGCCCGGCCTTCCAAGAGCTTTCAGTCCGTACAATTAGCCTACACTGCAAAAAATGACGCGTATTTACGGAAAGAAATGCGGACATAGAATCCACGAAGTAAGCGCACTCCACCTTTCGCGAACATCAAGGATATAGCACACTTTTCAGAATCACAGAAGACTTCACCACTTCGTGAATATAATGGATACAGCACACATTTACGAATGATGTTTCGTTGAATAGTGCAAACAAAAAAATAGGTGTCTCCTCCGTCAAAAGAAAAATGGTGAAAGTAATCGTTTTCGAGCGGCTTGTATCATTCATGCTTTTTCTGAGACGGAGTGCGTACTGAGAGAAGAAAAAACAGCATTCACGAAAATCACCGATTGATTGTGTTGGTCTTGTTTACATTTTGAGCGTGACATTTTCATTGCGCTCTGATTACTTGTCCACAGCAGTCGCATTACTCTACGCCAAAATTGTTCGCGCTTGTCAACGCTGTAGTGCCGCCGTTTAATATGCGCACCCCCCCTTTATGCTGGCGTCTTTTTGTTTACGCTGCCGGTACGCCGCTGTGCCGAAAACGAGACGACATCTACCGTGAAATCTTGGTGCATTGCAGGCTGCACGCGTGTTGGCATGTTCTCCCCGTCGGGCCGAAGTTCATCTCCACCGCGTTGTGTAAAAAATTGTGGCTGAAGGCGGCTGAAGACAGGTAGCACCGAGGTGCGAACAGCCAGACAGAGCTTTAACACAAGAAATGTAAAACGGCATGTGAATTCTTTCAAAAAGCTAGAAACCACGACTCGTAAAGCGCGTTGTAAAAAATTATAAAAAAAGTCAGCGCTTCGACTGCCGCGGTAGTACTGTGGTGACAGTGGTCGGCTGCTGATATCGCGTTCGATGCCAGCCGTGGTATATAGTCGCGTTTTGATGGAGGGGAAATGGTAAAGGCCCATGTATTGTGCAGTGTGAGTGCACGATAAAGATGACCTAATGGAGAACATTTCCGGAGACCTCCAGCCCGGCGTCCTTCATAATGATATTGTGGTTTGGGGGCATCAAACACCAGGAATTTGATTTAAACATCTGTTATTCCTCAATACAGTAAATAAATTTTCTGTGTAGAACAATGGTAGGATTTTCAGTATGTGAAGAATATGGTCCATATTGAGAATATTTTTCATAGAGAGATAACATTTAGTGAAATATGATGTTTCATATTAGCTGATTATTTGAGTTTTTTTTTCTCTGGACAAAAATACTTTGATATTTATACAGAGTGAAATAGTTTTTATAGCTGGTGAAAAAGTGGCCAAAATATTGGCTTTTGTAAATATTTGGTCGCAAATTTTGCATTTAGGTGATACTAGTAAAAAATATGGTAAATCACACATTTAGTAGTAACCTCCATTCATTACTGTCCGAAAAAGTCATCAACTTTTTTTTATTTAAAGAGATAAAAAATTTATAGATATGGTTGCTGGACTATGTGCTTGCCCGTGTTTATACCGTGAACCAATGCGTCCTAGGGGTGTGTACTAACTGCACAGGCATGAGGAATATTTAGACAACATATCAGTTTCGTCCATGCTTACGTTAATAGTTTACTTCTAGTATTAGCCTGCATGAGTAAACGAGAGAACCAAACCGTACTAGGATGCATTTAACCACATACAGCTATCTTCTGACCGCCCCGCCGCGGTGGTCTAGTGGCTAAGGTACTCGGCTGCTGACCCGCAGGTTGCGGGTTCGAATCCCGGCTGCGGCGGCTGCATTTCCGATGGATGCGGAAATGTTGTAGGCCCGTGCGCTCAGATTTGGGTGCACGTTAAAGAACCCCAGGTGGTCGAAATTTCCGGAGCCCTCCACTACGGCGTCTCTCACAATCATATGTTGGTTTTGGGACGTTAAACCCTACATATCATCATCAGCTATCTTCTGACAGTACAAACAGTGTGCTTATACAGCACTGGTAAGTGACACCAATGCATGCAACAACCCATTACCTGAACGATAAGAATTGGAAGTGGTGAACACCACAATTAAGAAAAGGATCTATTGAAATCAGAAAAAAGGATATGTTTTATTCATTAACCAATAAAGCTGTATTGAAGTGACAATGCATGTCAAGTAGTTGCAGCAAAGTTTAGACGCACGGATGAATAAAAGGAATACGAAGACACCGCTAACCACTGGCATTTATTAAATCCTCTGCAGAATATATGGCTGCTGTTATGTGCAGTTAAAAACTCCCTGTCAAAGATTGGAGAAGTGAAACATCATTTAAACCATAGTGGGGCACTTATCATGAAGGTAGTTGATTCTTTTAAGGTGAATCTTCATTAGGACGTTGTGTTCTTTTCCTGATTTCTGTTTGAAGTTTGATGCTACTTCCATCGTAAAAGGGACAGAGTTGATACATTAATGTTGTTAATGACATAGAACCAATTCATTTTATTCACTTAGAAACAGTGTTGATACCTTGATATTGTCATTAAAATAGAATCAGTTTTT